>NC_142185.1:19837503-20184586 GCF_026936395.1 Plectropomus leopardus | reverse complement strand
CAGCATAAATTACAATTTTTGCCTTTGAAATTTATTACTGCTGTTCTTCTTCTTTGTATAGGCCACTAATTGCTAGTGGCTGCTTTTTAAATCTCCTGAGGTGGGTCGTGCACATAAACACATCATCAAAATGTCACGTCCGTGCCGCCATGGTCGCGTCTTTCAGGCTTTATGTTTTACACAACCCTCATCGCAGCGCTGTTACTACGCCTTTACTGGCTCAGAAGTGAGACAACTCTGCCTCCCTTTTCCACGATCATACCTTATTATACAGAACGGCAAGGCAGCATAACAGTGTGATATTCCTGCCGTGAACAAGCAGTGTAAAAGGGACTATTGTCAGGTCTTTCAGCACTGATACCGTTGTTCGGTTCGTTCCATGATGAGAGCCATGTGCAGACAATCTGAATAAGACTCTGAATCATAGATATGCTCAGATTGTTGTATACACCTCCTTTAAGTACAGCGCTTGAGTAAATATTTTAAGTTGCTTTCCACCAATTCAGTTCAGGTCTATTTTATTATGAAGCCCAATATAACAAATCACAGTTTGCCTTAGAGGGCTTTAAAGCATATGACGTCCCTCTGTCCTTGGACCCTCATAGCAAATAAGAAAAAAATCCCCCCAAAAAAATCCTTTAACGTGGAAAAAAATGGTAGAAACCTCAGGTAGAGCAACTGAGGAGGGATCCCTCTTCCAGAGCAGACAGATGTGCAACAGATGTTCTTCGTACAGAACAGATCAACGTAATAAGATTATAGTAATACATATGACAAAATGATACATCGAAAGAGATAGAGAGAAAAATAGTAGGCATGTTATCACTGTTATAAAGTAAAATGATTTAAAAGAAAATGTGAACCTATCCTTTAAGTATCAGAATCAGATTTTCTTTAATGATTTCCAGGCTGAAATTTTGATTTTTACCGTCGCTCTGATGCCAAGCATAGAGAACAATAGATGTAGAAATAAGAATTAAGTAAAAATATAAAATGAAAAAAGATATAAATAAAATCTAAAATAAAACAAAAAAATATATGTGCATTGGTAAAAATATAAAATAAAAATACAATACGGACATTATGCTTTAATTTCACACCAGCATGTAAAAAGATGTAAAATATGCATCATATGTTGAGCATGTAAAGTGTGTAAAAGTATATAATTACAAAAAATACAAATATGCGCCTAATGCTATATTACAGTGTACAAACTAGTATGTGAGCCAGCCAAATACAACAATTAATTCTTACATAAACAAGTATTTCATCATAATGAAGTTCTTTGAAATACTAACTGCTCATTGATATTGTGTCAATTAAACTTCCGTTCACTTAGTGAGGAGCAGTTGAACCGGTCCCTGCCTCCATTAAACTCCATATATTGAGCTAAGAGTTGGGGAACTTGTGGTGGCATGCGCATCTGTGTGAAAACTGGTGGCAGCATGATGCGTCACAATCGCCTCTGATCAGTTACAATGGAAATAAATAATTCATGCTGGAGGAAATGAGTCTAATTAGCAGGCAGTTTGGGTCCTTTGATAAAGCTGAGGACTAATTCTATGAAGGGCAGGAAGCTCTGTCATCAGTCAGCCCTGAACAGATTAGCATCTATTATGAATGAGGGACGAGCACCCTGGTGAAACCAAGTGTGTCCGAGAGACAAACTTAATAACTCCTGCGATGGGACAAACTTCCCCGCACCCTTCAAACCCCCCTTCTCCTCCTCCTCCTCCCCCACAGCAACACACATCCTCCCTCCCTCTGTCTCATCCGTCTATGCTCCCATCCTGCAGGTCTATTGTGTGCAGGTAGAGGCATGCCGCTGCAATGGAGAGACTCGCCCCTCTGTCCATCATCCTGACAGCTGTGGAAATAAATTTGCCATGCTGCATTAAGGAGCGTCCACAGTGTTTAACACCACACTTAAACACAAAACGAAATGTGGGGCACCTTTTTCATGCTCATCTTAAGCGTCCATGCACCGTATGACTTCATTTCAGTGCGCTATTTCCTCACGGGATTTGTTTTTTCTCAATTTGTAAAGAATGAGAAGCCGTGAAGAGATGCAGATTCTTGCGAGAACAACACAATAAAGGCCAATTAGAACTGAGTGCGGAGCCGTTGTGACAAGCAAAAGGTCCTGGTATCAGGGGGGACACGCATGGGCGGGGTGGACCTGTCAGCGCTACATTGAGGGAGATAACAATAAATAGCTAATAATGACACTTAATGAGCTTGATTAAGTTGATTTGTTATGGAAAAAGTGCGGCGAACGGTGGATGTAGGCGAAGTGATGAGAGATTGATTTTAATAGATAGGAAACTCTGTTGGGGCTTTGCTGCACAATGGGACTGCAGAGGGAAAATAAGGTACAAAGGGATGCTGAATGGATTCTCGCGAGACACATTGGAGATAATTAGATAAATTTCACACTAACACACATCATTCACTCAAGGACATTATGAACATGTTACATTTCCAAGCATAGGCAGAGGACTTCATATATTTCCAAGCTTGCTCTGATTATTTTCAACTTACATGTTTCCAGCAAGAGCAATATGTTCATACAGTATATGAATGTCGTTAAATGCTATTATGGGAGCAGTAATGACTGCCAGATAATTATCCCTCCCACTCAGACTTGACGGCTGCTGAATTTCTCTCATTTCACCACATAATTGTCTATGATTGAATCGGAGGTTTTATATACTTCTCTGTTCTTTCAGGCTGAGTTGACTTTCCACAGTGATGGTGGAGGTTATCACAGGCCCTACAAGTCCCCCCAATTGCCCCTGTAAACAACATGCAATAGTGAACAAAGTTTCCCTGGCTTTCAATATGCCTCTCCCAATTTTCCCTCGAAAGCGACAGAAAGTCAGATGAAGGGAAGTTTAATTAAGTAAGAACCTGTTGAGGAAGATTTCCAATCATGGTCTTCAGAATGAGTGCATTCAGCGTATTCATCTCCAGGCGATATGCTCTCTCTTTATCCAAGTGTGCGCTGGAGTTCTCTAGAGGGACCCCAGTTAATTGAATACATTAAAGTAGAGCGCCGGAGGCTTTATTTATTTTTCTACTTTAGTCAGACTTGTTTAAAGGAGACCAACTGCTGATGTTTGGCCCCTTCTAGAGTTTAAATGGTCTCTACACTGGGAGTGGCGTGCAGGAGTAGTGGTTTGAGAAGAGATTTGATGTAATCCGCAGCCTTATTTATTCACCGTGAACCCCTGAGTGAGCCTCGTTTACGTATTTGGCAGTCATTCAAATGTGCATCTTGGCCCTCAGGCCTGTGTCCCATTATGTATCTAAAGGGCTCAATGCAGAGGATTCATTTTGGTTCCTTTAATGTTTGCTGCTGCATTCTTTCTCTCGTGTAACTTCTACGACAAGTTAGGACGCACTCTTTGCAAACATGAGCCAGATTGACACCGCTCTTTTGATCAGTTTTAATTTTGGTATCTTGTGCATAAACCAACTTAAGACAGGAAAGATATCTCACAAATGTGGCTCATTTTACAATAGATTTTATGTTTTCGGTTTCACGTGAACACAAAATCACATGCAGTTTTGCAGTAGGTGAAAGTAATTAAGTACATTAACTTAAGTTCTTAACAATTTTTAGGTACTTGTACTTTACATTAGTATCTCCATTTTATGCTACTTTGTACTTAAACTCCACTACATTTATTTCACAGCTATGATTACTTTTAAGATCAATATTTTATTTTTAAAATATTTGAATATCTTTATTAAGATATTATAAAATAGCATTGTTTATGCCAAGATGAGACTCTCCAAAAGTAGAGCTCAGTTGTTAAGATTGCCCTTGTGTTGACAGCTTTGAAATGTAGCTATTTTCCAATAATTATTTAAAAATCTGCAAATGGGTACAGTTTGCATAATGAGTACATTTACTCTGATACATTTAAGTACTGTCATCACAATACTGGAATTTCTAACTTTGATACAAAACTTATATCAGTGTTCAATAACATTTAAGATATGATGGGGAAAAATTGACATTTTATTAAAAGATAACTATAACAAAGCTGCAAAATGACAACAGCTTTTCTTTGTTAGTATCAGAAAACAGCAGAGTGACTGTAGCAAACATTAACAATAATAGAGCGAGAAAATGCAGCTGGTACCACCGCAATGTGGAAAATAAGTATTGAAAGCATTTAAATATTCCAAATTTAAATGTATCTGTAAATCAATGTTTTGACAAGTACATTTTGCTGTACAGTGCAAGTCTCCCTTTCTTTTACTTAAGTAACATTTTGAATGCAAGATTTCTATTTGTATTGAGTATCTTAACATTGTTGTATTGCTACTTTTAATAAGGTAAAAAATGTCAGCACTTGTTTCACCACAGCATTTTTGACAGATTTTGTAATTATTAGATATGCACAACAGTTTCTACAGGTGTAAGAAATAAATTAAGGTAAACAAAACTACGCACATTCAGATGATGAACACTAGATGCTAAACAAGAGATCATGCATGAGACAAAAACACAAAGTCCACACACTGGACTATGCTCTAATGATGAACAATTATATTTAATTGAATTAATAGCGTTTTAAGTTTCACTCACTTCATCAGTCAAAACACGATGTAGAGATACACCTTAAAATACGACCTAGGCCAAGTTGCCTAAACTGGTCACCTAAATGTTTCATTTAAGGGAGCTGACAAGGACTAGGTAACTTTGTCTGAAGGACAGTTTTTCCATTAAAAAAACAGTATGTATTTTTTTTTTTTTCATTTCCCATGTACATTTGATAATAAGTGTTTTTTTTAGGTCGAAACATAATACAAACAGACACAGAAAACAGTAAATCTTAGGTTTTCACTGAAGGGTTTTTTGTTTTGTTTTGGGGTTATTTTTGGTCCCTAAGTAAATAAGTTCCTTTAATTTGCAGTTTCTTTTGACATCTGCAAAAACTTGCTCACTTATTTTTATTATTAAAGATTAAAAAAATCTATTCGACCCTTAAGTTGAAATATTATTTGTCTCATTAGTTACTAGCAGTTACTAATGATTACAGGCTCATTGGGGTGAGGAGAACTTTGATTCTGACTGCGTATCACCGGTTAACGCTGTTTCAAAGCAAATAAGATCATATAAGAAGCTGTGAGTAGACAACTTTCAATTACATATAAACTGAACCTGGATCTGCATGGGTCAGAGGGAACATAGAAATGACAGGGGTGATTCTTTAACAAGCGGCTTGACTGGTGGACCTCGTGGGTATTAACATCATGTGGAGTGTGAAATCCAGACGGTGGCTATCTCCCCTGTGGGCACCGAGATCAGATCCTTGGACAACACTCATTAGTCAACATGCTTTTCACCTCCATCGTCACATTTATCACAACACAGAAAACTTACTTGCTCAAGCACATTATATGCTCATTAATAACCTGGTACAACATTCATCTTGCTGGAAGGAAATTAATTTCCTTGCTGTGGTGCACTTGTTCATTTAAACCAATTGTCAAAAACCTTTTTTTCTTTGTTTGCCGCGCAGGAATTGCTCTGTCCCTTCAATCATAGTTAAAAAGGTAATGGGACAAATAATATTTTGCATTATATAAAAATGGCTGGATATCAAGGTCTTAACCTGCGTTTTGCAGTATTAAAAAGGTGCTTTTTAAAGGCGTATTTGCTGTTGAGAGAAAGTTCTTTGAATTGAATGCAGTTTCATCTGAATATGTAAAACACTGTCATTTGAATACTGGGATGCCTTTTAATAAAAAGGACCAAAGTGAGATTTAAAATGAACAAAGTGATTAAGAGCGGCTGTGCTGGACATTTATATAGCAGGACCTCACATAATGAATAAAGATTCATGCTTTAGCTCCAAATTTAAATTTTTGCACAAAATGTGCCTGATGTAGTCAGCTTTTAATCACCTTACTGACAGGAGTAACTGCTTTCATTTAACCTTGACTGAAGATCATGAATTCTAAAGCATTTAATTGGATACGTCATTTAACAGAATGAACAGAGCAAATTTTCACCAATTCAAAGGCTCAGATTGACAGACAGTGGCAGTAAGACCCACCACAATTAAAGCTGATCTGTATTCACTGGCCCTGTCACCCATCGCCATTAGTGATGTGACTGTTTGATCATCTCTGCAGAGAAACTTTGCTGAACTTCACCTTGTTTTGAAAGGACTCGACGTTGAATGAAAGACGAAGGTTGAGGAGGGGAAGGGGCTCTGGAGGATAGCGACACACACACACACACACACACACACATACACACCTATCTACCTCTGGGACCAAAGCTCCCTCTGATGCACCTCTAGTTTAACAGCATCCTGAAAATGGACGTGACAGCACAAAAGACAACAGTGCAAGTCTCCCACCATTATGTTTATTATCTCCATCAGTGGCTTAATTGAAATGTTTCAAAATCAGAAAATAACAATGCCATCTTTTTCTGAGACATTGGGAGTAATGGCTTTGTCTCGACGCTCTCTGCAGACAATTGCCCCAGTGATGTGAAAAACTGTGTCAAGTGGTACACAGTGAAATGTGCGGCAGACACTTAATTGTTTTCCTGCCTTTGACTTCAGAGAGAGCAAATTCAATCTGTGTGCCAGACATTTCCTCTGTGACTAAGTCTAACCAGCCAAAGCATGTTTGGTTAAGCATCCAGCCCCAGGGTTAAATTTCACATGTTGCAATTACAGTTTTTTTTTTATCCACAAAAATAAAATGTGTTATTTAAATGAACATAGCTTTGGGATGTTTCTGCTAACCAGATTCAATATAGGGGTTCTCAGAGTGAGGTTTGTGGACCCCTGTGGGCCCATTGGAGTGCCCTGGGGGTTCTCCAGAAAAATGAATTGTAGATTAATTTCCCTCTATTTTAACTCGTAATTTCATACAGGGAAGAATAGATTGTCTGTTTTTGGGTCATCAACAAGACATCTCTATATGTATCATGGAGGTTTCAGATGTTTTTCTATATTCTAATTCAAAGAATGAGAATCCATATGATTTTAAGAGATAAATAATCTATTGTTTTGATGGGAATAATAAGTGGCATAAATTAAGCCCATTTCCTAGTGGACAAAAAATTCCTAAAACCCCGCTAACATCTAGCTTTTGTTACTCCTGGATCAAATTCAGTTCAAATCAGTTGTCACAGATATATTGGGTCCGGCTTTGATTACTTCTGAAAGGACTCGATAGAAATTTAACACCAGGATTAACATTCTGATTTAAGCCTCTTCTCTGGTGCAATGCAGTGACAGGCAGCCACAAATTACCGTCCTTCTCCGTCCAAGCAGCGCTTAAACATCTTTTAGAATGTAGTCAGCACCAAGTTTGAGAGAGAGACTGAATGGCCGAAGAGAAATAAAAAACAAGTAACTGTCATAACATTTTCACTGGCCTCCATGCTGCTTTCTGCTGTTTACCAACCGGTTTTCCAGAGTTCGGCCTGACCATGATGAAGAACATAACGCACCAGATAAACAAATACGCGCAAAGGCATACTTGTCTATCTCAGAGTTATGGCAATGGGAAAGCAGTCTATCCTCTATTTTGCCCGCATTTTAACAAGTCGCATGCTGTCTCTGGTCAAGTTTAGGCAACAAAAGCACTTTGGTTAAGGTTAGAGAAAGACTGTGATTTTGGTTGAATATTGATAAAAAACAAGGTAATTAAAAAATAATGCTGTAGCCACTACAAGTCGATACTGTATTTCTAGATTGCCTATTTTGTCATTATTGTCATTTGCCCATATTGCCAGTGCATATCTTAATACCACAAACATCCCAAAAACAGCAATAATTTATTGAATTGAATAGTTTTAGTATTTTTTTTAAATAGAAATAGCATATACGCAGAAAAAGCATATACATTTGTTAAAGATTACCATTGTAAAAAAAAAAAAATAGAGGGCATAGAGCAAATCAATGATTCAAACAATCAGTCAGTGCCTTTATTGTCGTTGCATAACAAAATAAGTTGTCTCCAGTGATACGCTTAGAAACTTCACAGAGAGTCAGACACAATATAAACAATATACATATGTATAAAAACAAAAAAATAAGTATAACAACAGTGTATCAAAGCAGGATAAGTACGAATATACATATTGCAAATAGTCATACTAATTTTGCACACATTTAGAATATTTCACTTACTGTTTTAACTCCTGGCCCCCAGGGTAACAGTTGAAAATTAGCCTTTGGCTAACACTGGCACATTTAAAGCAGTGTTTATTAATGTGCACTATCCCTGTGAGAATACAATCATAAATAAATAATAAATATAGCACAGCACCATTTTTAATTTAAGAGTTCTGCTTTGAACACAGGTGCATCTCTAAGTTGGCAATCTGAGTCACTTGCAAGGCCCTGTAATCCACCTAATGGATTGTTGGGGGGCCCGCTCTTTCTATGGGGCCCCAGTTTAACCACACTGCCTGCACTGTCTATATTTATGCCCCTGACGTTTCTTATATGGGCTTGATCTTTGTAACACTTATACATACTATATTAGTGATTCCTCCTTCATTCCAAGGGGATTTAAACACAAAAACATACAAAAGAAAATTAAATAAGTGTTGAGTCACAGGCCACAACAAGAAACACTGCCTCAAACCAAACGCTTTATTCTTTCCTCTTGGGAAAAATCTTGTGAAACATTTTGCAACTGCGATGACACACACCAGCTTATTCCAGCTGGATTTGATCAACGCTGACATTTTGGAACAGAAGAAAGGCATGTTAAAGGAAATGCAGATTAGGGAGACCAAATCAAATCCACTCAAGTGTTGTTCATTCTGCCCCGCCACAATACAAACCATGTGCGCTGCTTTTTAAGTGGTGAAAATAATCTTAAGATTATAGAGTGGTCTTTGGTGCTAATTGTCTAAGAGCTGTTTTTCTTTTGCTCCCATTAATTCTTCCTTTAAGAGCTTTCCCCCTTCGAATGTTTTAACTGGATTTTGTCAACTGTTAGCTTTGGAGATATTGTTTGATGGCAAATGTAATGAGGGAATCATCATTTCAACATGTGTGGTGAAACAGATCTCACAAATGTTCTCCAGGACAGCTGTCGTAACAGATTTGAAATGTTAAGAAGTTTATGCTGCCTCAGAGGAAAAGCACTTAGCGCCTGCTCACTGATGTGTGTTGTTCTCATGCTCAGTGAGGGAAGAGGCTGACAACAGGTTTGAAGCATGAACAACTTCACCGCTTCCATATAACACAGATACACTCAAGCTACATACAAATGCTGTGTTTGAAAAGTCTCAGATTTAGCATTTATTGATATTTTAGCACAAAATGTCATTATTTTATGAGCATTTTTTCTATGTTTTACTCCTATATTATCTTTAAAGTCTCCCTCCACTCAGAAGTGATTTTTTTTTTATTTTGTCATGTGAATGTTATGTTGAACCTTCACTGTGCAGACTTTGACACTAGAAGGCTGTTTTGACATTCATCTGCGAAAGGACAAAAGCATCTTATTAAGTCTGAGTTTAAGGCGTGTACATATAGGATTATGTGACATCACTATTAGTTTGGCAGCCAATAGAGTAGTACTTAGCATTTCTATAGTTCCATCGTTAAAAAGCCAGTGGTATGTTTTTTAATTGGATTTTGGATTATTGCACAAAAAACTTTGGTAAACTTTTATGATACTTGATACAATACAATTTAAAAAAAAAAAATCAGCACTTTTAGAAGTTAAAAGCTAACATTAGCCTATAAATGAACTACACCAGTGTTGCATGACTTCACGTCACCACCACAGCAAGGCGTTCGGCATTAATGTTGTCTCATTCAGCCACCTGTTAGCAACCGCCTTTTTTAAGAATATAAAAGCTTTAAAAATTCATGATTGGGGTATTTACTGACGTATTTTATGTCATAGAACAAAACACGAAAGTCTTTTAAGCTAGTAATACCCACAGACCTTATTTCAGGCATCTAAGCAAAACCCTATGACTTTAAGACAAGGAAACCAGGAGTGCTAAAATCAAGCGGCAACATCCAACACTGATAAATGAAGCCACCACTTAAGTGCCAAAAACTGCAGTTCATCCAAAGGCCTCTTGAGGCTGGCTCCAAAACAGAGTAAATTCCCATAGACCCAAATATTAAAATGCCCAACCTAACAGCAGAAAGCACAGAAAATCGATTTTGGTCTCTACAGCTTATTTCAGCAGACAATTGTACTTTATGTAATTCACCTATTTACATTTTAGCCGCTGACAGTGACAGGCTGTCTGAGAGACGTTGCTTGAGTCTGCGAGTCGGATCCACCCCTCGCTCCTCCACAGCTCTACCATCTCCTTCAAATATAGTCAATTCTGTTTTAAAAAAAAGAAAAAAGATTGCAACAGCTGAAATGCCAAAATTGAGGCTTTAAAACAACAGTTCACAAACCAATAGGTGACGTCATGTTCACCACATCCCTAATTTATGCAGTCTATGACTAAAATGCTAACTCATTTAGGACTCATGTGGCAGTAAACCTACAGTATACATACACCGAAAACAAATGAAGTAGGAGGCATCTTTGTCCACTAGTGAAACATGTTATTCATAGATTCTGAATTTTTCAGTAGAGGAAGAAGGAGAGGAAGAATTCCTAATGAAGTAATTGAACTTTTTTTTAAGGGTATAAACATGTCAAACACAAATCGTTATTCCCCCAAAAATATTTGGATATGTATTAGAAATATGTGGAGGAGGTCTTTAAAATAATCTCAAATAATGCACATTTAATACTTTCATTCAGAACTGAAACTTTCGAGCTTTAGCTCCCTTCCACAGACGGCTTCTCACCTGCAGGTTCAGTGAAAACACTCTCCTCCCAACTTTTCTCAAGAGTTCTGCACCCGCTGTTGATTTTTCACAATGACACACACACACTCCCCTTGTTGCTGAATAGGTCAATCACTTAAAAGACAGGAAAGAAAAAAAGTCAAAAGCAAACCAACACCATCCATTTATTCCTCCTTACCTCCCCTCCCTCCTCTCGCTTTGCAAACCAGCGAAGGCCATCACTTGTCTGGAGTTAATGGTGACGCAGGGCAGAGCAGCATGCATAGGTGCTTTCATGACTGATTGATATTGTTGGGTTTAAGGCTATAATATTAAACAAATGGTCCATTCTAAAGGGCCCACTGGGATTTTTGAATTCCTTGCTGCGAAACAAAAAGCGAGCGCTGCAGCACCTATTGGTTTGTAAAGTGGTAAACACAGAAGTAAGTGAGCAAACTGCAGGAATACAGTAAGGACAAGGGTGTGTAATCTATAATTATCACGCTGGATTTTAAACCGATGCATTTAGAAAACATCAGTGACACTCATAATTGCCCCAAAATGCCCCTTTGTCAATAACAGAATTAACACCGTATGTATAAGATCTCTAGTGAACTCTCTCTCCTCATTGTTTTCGTTTCTGTGGCTGTAATGACTTTCTGACAGCTAAATTGATACAGCAATTCATCTTATTGTGACTAGAATGAATACTTTTATTCCTTATGAACTTGTTTTTTTATGTAAAGCCACACAAAAAAGACGTGACGTTGTGCATTAATACGGATTGATCTAGGGTTATATATATTTCATGTGTTACTGATTTGTTTTGACAGTGTTACTTCAGTGTATCCACTTGGCTGAAAGTCGTCCCGCGCTTGTCCATTCTCCTGTAGCCTGGATTCATGGCCGACAATGAATTGTGTGTTGAAGGGTCTGAAGGAGAGAGTTAATGAAGTAAAAATTAATGAAGCACGTGAGCACCACCATCTCAAGGCTGTAAGCTCCTCCATGCCCCATTTATAATGTATGATCTCAATAAAATCAATCCAATGTACCAGTTCTCACTTAGGGTAAGAATAGATTTACAGATTACAGCCCTGTGTTCCCCTGGTCATAATTACACCCACCTCCCCCTCCCACAGTCAAAGTGCGCTGCTGGACTCCTTAAGAAGAATTTAATGTGAAGTTTCACAACACTGTGCACAGACAATGTCATTGTCGTCCTGTCATATCGCTGAATATTCAGCTCCGATGTTGCAGGTGCAAAAACCGTCTTTTTTTAAAGACATAGTGAATTTCTAGCACACATTAAGCAACTCTTTGAGTCTTTCCTGGTTTGCAGAGTAGCTTTTTATTTGATTAAATGTACATGTTATGTGAGGTGAAGCTCTGATAGCCCTCTCACTTTCTCCTCCACTTCCTGAGGACTTGTTGAAAGTTGGAGGGAGACAGAGTGCAGTAAGTTGCCTGTATTAGAGCTCCCCCCTCAGGTGCTGTGGAGAACTATGTATCATGAGACTGAGCTCTCTGTGTCAAACGATGAGAAGCAGCAGCGTTTCAGTTCATCCACATTATTTGGCATCAGCATCGATAGATCATGAGCATGTGTTTTGTAGATTTAAAAACCTGTCTGACAATGACCCATCAATGTTGATAATGACTTTGTGTCCAATGAAAAAATGCAGTTAGAAATCCCAAAATCAAATTCAAACCTTTATTTAAAAGAAAGCAATTGAGGGAGACAATCAATAAGCAAACTTAAGATAATTAAGAATGAACAAATAACCAATATGCCAACCAGTTGAAATAGGAATAAAATCCTACCAAATATTAATAACATCAATTTATGTAAGCTTTAGGTTGAAATACAGGATAATAAATAAACTAAATGCTATGGAGGACATACTTGGTTAAAAGCATTTACACTCAGTTAAAATGAGATCTGAAATAAGGCCGTTCAGTAGTTGCAATGGTGGCAAATTGTCCAAGTTAAGGTCTTTTGCAGATTATTCCATGTATAAGGTGCACTGTCAGTGTAAATACTGTCACTGTGGTTTTTCAGAATATGCAGAAACATGAAAGCAAAACTCTATTAACTACAACTGACTGCATATTTACTAGGGATGCACATGATTAGTCAATTAAATGTTGTTACCCTCACCAGTCTGCACCCGGAATACTAGCTGGTTATAGATATTATAATTTTCTGTGGTTATCATGCATGCGCCTAGTGAAAATGCACATATCCTAAAGATTTATTTTTCCTAAAGAATATTATTATTAATGAATGTTATTTCTTAACTTTTATTCAGTAATTTTTGTTATGTTTTGTCAGATAATGTGCAATGTTCATATTTCACTGTGCAACACAATTCAGCAGCACTCAAAGTCCAATTTGGTCATAGAAAATGTGAATATAAATTGTAGCCGTTTTTGTTTGGATTTTTTTTTTTCTTCGGTCAATACAGAAAGTGTGCTCAGTTTTGGCAGAGAAAGTGTGTTCAGTTTTGGCTGTTAACTGTTTGGCTGACTAGTTAACTATTCTTAGTTGAATCTTCTGTTTAAAAGTCAGGGATTTTAGTCGTTAGGAACATCCTGCTCGCACTATATGTAAAGTGTGCATGAGATTATTTGCATATTTTTCATATGCACTGTATCATGCAAATTTTTTCCTGTCTCACTCCTCCTGGAGCTGAAGTTGTAAACTACCTGAAGCTGCGAGTATATTCAAATACAAACATCCACAATTACAGCTTAAAACATTTTGGGAATGTGTGAATCCGGAGTGGCTGAGAAGCTGATTTTGTTTTAGATAAACCCCATACAGGCTGTGCGTGTCGCACATGAAAAACAGAATTGTCAAGTTCAGCTGCCTGATGTGCCTACCCCTCCACCTCCATGAACAATTCTGTATTTATAATGTCATCTTATCACGCTCCCCTTGAAGGCAGCAGCAAGTGCACTTATGCCTTTCTTTGTTAGGGTGAGTTGGCAATTTCCTGTGAGATGGAGCAACTGCAGGCAGCCCTTTTCTTTGATAATGTCCCTGACACCTGGACCAAACTGCTGTTTCCATCACTTTGCAGGCTGGAACAGGAGGAAAGGAACATGTCATAAGCCTCCTGCCACCCAGAGTCACTCACTGTGCATTTAGCAGCACTCTCCTCACTACACTTGCCACGATGTCGAGGTCAGAGCCAGAGGGTAGAGGAAAGTTGTCTCGCTCCGCGTTAAAAAAAACAGGAACAGTCGATAGAACTCCTCATTTTATTATCAGAAAAGTGTTTATCCAATTATACTTTATGTGTTCCCTGTAATATCTTGGCTTTACATGGTGTACAATGATACATTTGTACCATGTAAAGCTGGTTATTAAGCAGCAAGCCTGAAAGGGTGTTTATTACAGAGGCCTGACAGATTGATTCTAAATTATAATTAATCAGTTGATTTTGACCCACAGATTGTGATTGTGCCCTGTGAGTTTCATTTATTCAGCTTTTCTTCTGGCTCTACTACAATCACCGTAGACCTGCAGGACTCCCAAGCAAATTAACAGTCTTCACGCTACCCTGCAGCCATAATGAAAATATCAGTCAATCAAAACCCATATTATGCTGTGAAATCCTACCACATATCTCCAGACCTGCATACAAATAGAAGCTGCCGAATAAGTGCTCAACCTGTTTCAGCTTTATGGCTGGCAGTACATCAGTGACACAATATTTAAAAGCCTCGCTGCGCCGAGCAGGTCCACCTGAAGCACCACTGTACCGAGTGAGATTACTTTGTTGTCATGCGATAAAACAGATAATCTGGACGTTAGGATGCTTTAGGGAAATCCAGGCGTAATTCCTGGAGGTAGGGGAGCAGAGCATGCTGGGATGTGGGGCCCATCTGCGACCTGTCTGCAGGTCCGGTGATGTATAGCTGTGGGCTGGACGGTCACAGTCAGGGCTGTGTGTTGCTGCTCAGTGTGCCATGGCACTCAGGGCACTTCAACCCCCAGTCCCTCCTTACAGGTACCCCGCAGCCCGCCACCATGCGCTACTCATTTACTGCTACACTGGTTTTCATAATTAGCGCCGCAAGGCCTCATTAAATCTGCTCTAATGAATAAATATTGTATTTCATAGCCTGATTACCAGATCAGCTCAATGCTTGAGCGTTGTAAACAATTACTTCCCTAAATATTCATCACCCCAAAGTGGATGATCATTGGTATTTAATACAGGACTAGTATTTTCAAGTGCATCTTTATTATACTAATAATAGTTTTTGAAATGTTCGTTTTTGGAGGGGAAAAAGAGGAGTTGTTTGTCAGAAGTTGTGCTCTTTCCTTACAAAGTACATGATGATGATTTTTATTTGTATACCATTTTATGGCTGCAGTACAACACAAAACCCTGCATTGAATCCTGTATTTCCCTTTGAAGCTTGTGCTTTTGTGTCAGTTTAACCGCATGAACATTACTGATCATAATTTACCAAAATTAGTGTTCTGATGAATTTTAATATATATAGAGGTATTCCTAATATAATGTTCATATATATCTTAACTAGACTGGTCAAAATATAACACAGTTTTACAGATATTACAAATGTGTCTTATTAATGGGTTGTCCATTTTTGTCTATTTGTATGCTTGGAGAATAGAACCTGGCATTTTTTTATTGTGTTTATTGTTGTGTCAAAAATGTTTTGTTGTTTTGCTTTATTGTTGTCTTAATTGTTAACAGTTTAGAGACTTAATTAGAAATATATAGTAATGATGGAAGACTACTTATTAGATATGTAAATTGCCAATTATTTGATCTTATCTAATGAGCTGTTCAGTCACTCTTTCTTTAGTCACAAAAAAAACCTCAGTATTTGAGTCTGGCTTTGAAGAGATTATAGATAAGTTTTACCTTCAGTTCAGTTTTAAATAGTAAAGTTTTTTGCAAAGTGAGCTGAGCCAGCGACTTAGCAAATCAAGTTTTCTTCACAAAAACACGGTCAGAGTGTGTCACACTTCAGTCATATACTTGGTATATTCTAGTGTATTGTTGTTGGTATAAATCACTTATACTGCATCAGTAAGCATTATGTGTGTTTATGAGTGTAGTCATAAAATATTATGAATGCATTATAATTAAGTATGAATGCCTTCATAATGCATTACAGATGTGGTCTTCATGGAAAGTTTTTTTAAAACAATATTTTTATTAAATTAAAGCATGGAGTCTCAGCATAGTATTTAATCAAAAATAGCATAAACAGTCATAGTGTAATATGTCATCCAAAATAGCACAAAAAAGTCCTAAAGCCTAGTGAAAGTTTAGTCAGGAAGACTCTTTAATTCTTTCCCAATTTTCTTTGATCCGCTCTGGCTCCCACTCTATCATCTAACCATGGTTGTGACCCTAAAATTATTCAACCAGATTTTGCCAGTATCTCCCTGAACCAAGCTCTGCTGTTAAATATTTTAAAACATTGTTCTTTTCTTCTGCTGTCTTTTCTCTGCAACAGACCTCCTCCCCATTCACCTCCAGTCATCTGCTCATCCACTGCTCAGTCCTGCTCCTCATCCCTCAGCCATCCCTCTCTTCACCTCCACCATCACCACTGTCTGCACTCCATTGTGGTGAATATTCCTGATCTAACCATGACATCTCTACCCCCCAAATATACGTCATTCAGGGGTATAATCTCCAAAGAACTTTTCACTATTCCTCCTATTGTGCATTTCTAAAGAAATTATTGTTCACTCAGAAAAACGAAGTATTTCCCAATGTAAATAGTATAGCATGTTGAAAACAGCATAAAATGTCATAGTAAAACATGCCGTCCAAAATAGAATATAAAAGTCATCGTATAGTATGTTATCCAAAAGAGCATAACCCCCCCCCCCCAGTATGATATGTCATCCAAAATAACATGAAAAAATGGGTTGAGAAAATTAAAGTAAAGTTTGTTGTCCAAATTAGCATAAAAGGCTCATATTATAGAATGTTGTCCAAAATAGCAGAAATTTCATGGTGTGTCATCTGCAACAGCATGAAACAGTCATAGTATTTTATGTTGTCCAAAATGGCATAAACAAGTTGTAATATACTATGTCTTCCAAAGAGCATAAAAGCATCATAGTATAGTACGTTGTTCAAAAAATGACTAAAAAATCATAGTATAATATGTGATTAAAAAAAATCATAAAAATGCCATAGTATCGTACATCATTCAAAAAAATGATCAAAAAATCATAGTATAGTATGTCGTTCAAAAACTGATAAAATGTCATGGTAAAGTATTCCATTAAAAACAGAAAAAAAGGTTATTAAAAAAGGTCATTAAAAAAATGTTAAAAATGTCATAGTATAGTACGTCTTTCAAAAACTGATGAAAACATCATAGTAAATTATGTTATTCAAAAATGGATAAAAACGTCATACTATAGTGTGTCATTCATAAAATGAAAAAAAAACATCATAGTATGATATGTTGTCGTACAGTATGTCGTTCTAAAATTTATGAAAACGTCATAGTACAGTAAGTCGTTCAAAAAATGTGAACAGGTCTTTGCATACTATGTCATAAAAAAATTGTTAAAAAAGTGACAGTATAGCATGTTGATCAAAAATGTATAAAAATGTCATAGTATAGCATTTAGTTCAAAGATTGTATAGTATAGTTCAGTATAGTGTGATGTGGTATAACTTTCAAGAAATTTAAAAGAATATATAATAGTGTAATATGTTGTTGAAAAAAACATCATAGTATAGTATGTTGTTCAAAAAATGATAGAAATGTGACAGTATTGTATGTTGTTAAAAAATTCAAAAATCAATAAAAATGTCATTGTAAAGTATGTTGTTCAAAAATTGATAAAGAGGTCATAGTATGACATGAAAAAATTGACAAAAACATCACAATACAGCATGTTGTTGAATTAAATCGTCATCGTAATAAATGTCACGCTATAGCATGTTGTTCAAAAAACTATGTTATAGTATGCCCTTCAAAAACCAATAAAATCGACATATTATAGAATGTCATTCCAAAATGGATAAAATCGTCAAAGTATAGCTTGTCGTTCAAAAATTGACTAAAAGGTCATAGTATTGTATGTTTTCAAAAAATGATTAAAACATCATAGTATAGTATGTCGTCGCTAAAATTGACATAGTAAAGTATGTTTAAAAATTGATGAAAAGGTAGCAGTATAGTATGACATTCAAAAATTGATGAAAACGTAATACTATAGTATGTAGTTAAAAAATAAAAAATGAAAAATAAAAAAGTAAAAAATAAATATGTCAGAGTATAGCATGTCGTTCCAAAATTGATAAAAAAAACATCATAGTATAGTATGTTGTTCAAAAATTTATAAAAATGTAATGACCTCATACTATACTATGACCTTTTTGGGTCATAGTACAACATACTATACCATTACATTTTTAGGTCATTTTTGACGACATAGTATACTATGATGTTTTTTGGCATTTTGGGTCATTTTGATTACATACTATACTATGACGATTTTGGGCCATTTTTAACAACATACTACACTGTGATGTTTTGGGGTCAATTTTTTCCGACATACTATGCTATGACATTTTTGTGGCAATTTGGGTCAAACTATGACATTTTGATAAGATATTCTACTATGACGTTTTTGTGGCATTTTGTATGGAAGCCCTAAAAGGACCTGTTTTTATACATTTTACAAACACATGCATTTATTTTGTCAGTTTTCTCGTGATAATGGCATTTTTTCAGTTGTTTTCTCAAGATTACAACTTGTTTCGTGCTATTATCTCACGTTTACAATGCTCGTTTTGTCAAGCAATGAAGGTAGAAATAGCGTGTTTTAATATAACTGTTTTACAAATACTGTTACCCTTGTTACTTGTAAATACTTGAGTGCTGTACTGTACTGTAAATAGATTGTGTTTTCACCAGTTCTTATATTTCCAGATTGCTTTAAAATGTATGCAACTTTACCATTCGATAATTAAATTTGTTTTACAAAGTGACTTTTTTCTACTTGCATAAATCAACAATAATTAAGACATTACCATATTATATGATCACAATACTTTTTGAACAAATTTTAAACAATATAAAGATCTGCATTTGTAGCATTGAGATTCACAATTAATACTAGACATGTAATGTCTCAAAAGTGATACCTGAGAAGCTTATGAAAACAGAAAAAACGACACTTTACATATTTTTAAGTCTTATTTGATAGATGGCTGAAATACAAGATTGGTGGGCACAATATATAGATAAATAGCAAATTTAGGGTTGGAATAGAATTATAAATACTTCATTGATCCCCAGGAAAAAATTGTGACAGTTTGCTCTCATAGTACATATAAACAAAGACAAATAATGAATCTTTTTTTAATTAAAAAAGTACTCAAAATATAAAATAAATGGAGTCCTTTCAGGTCCGGTTAACTGTCGCAACCTCTGAAAAGCAGCTCCGGTGTTCACACTCATTTTATCTCAGGTTCATCTGGGACTGACATGGGTGGTATTTCCCCTGTAGAGGTGAGGAAGAGAGCAGACTGATGCCTGATGATTATAGGGTGGCCTGCTATTGTTTTAATAGTTATTTTATAAGTTTATAGTTTATCTGATTTTATCTTTCTCTTTTATTCTCACAGTTTTTAGGTATTGTAAGGTAGTACCACTGCGTTATACCACCTGGTTGAAATTTTATCCCGTGCTGTCTCTGGGCTTATCTTTTGGTGTTTTTCGATTATTCCAGGCAGCACCGTGTGCTGAGTTGGCCCGTGGTGTGGTGTTGTGTCACTTTAGGGTAAGGGTGTTTTGTGATGTGTTGTGTATTTAGGGGTAGCGTGTGTGGTTATATTAGTTTATGCTTTTTGTGTCATTTTTTCTCTTTTGTTTAGGGATCCTGCTCCTCCTAGTCTGCCCATGTGCGTACATTTTATAGTTTATATTAATACACAGAGCCAACAGTGTTTTAAATCCTTGCAGCATTTGTTTTACTACTTTTTTCATCTACCATTTCTGACTCTTTTTAACCTTTTTATTCATGTTGGAATCTTAACTATTTGAATATTGTTTTTTGAAGTTTTTATTCACCTTTTAATACCATTTTTAGCAGTTATTTAGAACCAACAACGTTAAATAAGGCATTCACATAACTGTTGTAAGCCACGTTTCTGTCAATTTCAAAAATGAGCCTGTATGTTAAGGAACTGTTGAGTAATCCATGTACACCTGACGTGCTGTACGTGGTTTTCGGCCATTTTTTTGACATGCTATATGATGATGTTTTTGGCCTTTTTATCGAGATGCTATACTATGCTGTGTCTCTAGAAGCTATAATAAGCGGTTTCAAGCCATTTTTTGGAAATGTCAAAATTTCAAGATTTTTTGCCATACTTTACTACTTTACTTACTTTACTACTACTTTACTTACTATGCGGTTTTGTGGACCTTTTTTTGCCATTTTTTGTACATGCTATACGATGGCGCATCTCTAGGAGCAATAACAAGCGGTTTTCAGACATTTTAAGGACATGTTAAAATTTGAGATCTTACGCCATGCGATACTATGCAGTTTTTGGCCATTTTTTCAACATGCTAAATTTGGGCATTTTCAGCCTTTTTTTCAACATTGTATATCATGACGCAACAATGCAGGCTATTATCTGTGGTTTTCAGCCATTTTTGGGACGGGTCAAAAGTTGACTTTTTTCGCCATAGTATAGTATGCGATTTTTTGCCATTTTTTCAACATGCTAAATTATGACATTTTGGGACTTTTTTGGCCTTTGTTTCCACTTTGTATAGTATTATGCTTCTCTACGAGCTATAATATGTCATTTTCAGCCATTTTTGGGACGGGTCAAAAGTTGACTTTTTTCGCCATAGTATAGTATGCGATTTTTTGCCATTTTTTCAACATGCTAAATTATGAAGTTTTTTGACTTTTCTGGCCTTTGTTTCCACTTTGTATAGTATTATGCTTCTCTACGAGCTATAATATGTCATTTTCAGCCATTTTTGGGACGGGTCAAAAGTTGACATTTTTCGCCATAGTATAGTATGCGATTTTTCTCCATTTTTTTCAACATGCTAAATTATGACATTTTGGGACTTTTTTGGCCTTTGTTTCCACTTTGTATCGTATTATGCTTCTCTATGAGCTAAAATATGCCATTTTCAGCCATTTTTGGGACAGGTCAAATTTTGACATTTTTCGCCATAGTATAGTATGCGATTTTTTGCCATTTTTTCAACATGCTAAATTATGACATTTTGGGACCTTTTTGGCCTTTGTTTCCACTTTGTATAGTATTATGCTTCTCTACGAGCTAAAATATGTCATTTTCAGCCATTTTTGGGACGGGTCAAAAGTTGACTTTTTTCGCCATAGTATAGTATGCGATTTTTTGCCATTTTTTCAACATGCTAAATTATGACATTTTGGGACTTTTTTGGCCTTTGTTTCCACTTTGTATAGTATTATGCTTCTCTACGAGCTAAAATATGTCATTTTCAGCCATTTTTGGGACGGGTCAAAAGTTGACATTTTTCGCCATAGTATAGTATGCGATTTTTTGCCATTTTTTCAACATGCTAAATTATGAAGTTTTTTGACTTTTCTGGCCTTTGTTTCCACTTTGTATAGTATTATGCTTCTCTACGAGCTAAAATATGTCATTTTCAGCCATTTTTGGGACGGGTCAAATTTTGACATTTTTCGCCATAGTATAGTATGCGATTTTTTGCCATTTTTTCAACATGCTAAATTATGAAGTTTTTTGACTTTTCTGGCCTTTCTTTCCACTTTGTATAGTATTATGCTTCTCTACGAGCTATAATATGTCATTTTCAGCCATTTTTGGGACGGGTCAAAAGTTGACATTTTCGCCATAGTATAGTATGCGATTTTTTGCCATTTTTTCAACATGCTAAATTATGACATTTTGGGACTTTTTTGGCCTTTGTTTCCACTTTGTATCGTATTATGCTTCTCTATGAGCTAAAATATGCCATTTTCAGCCATTTTTGGGACAGGTCAAATTTTGACATTTTTCGCCATAGTATAGTATGCGATTTTTTGCCATTTTTTCAACATGCTAAATTATGACATTTTGGGACCTTTTTGGCCTTTGTTTCCACTTTGTATAGTATTATGCTTCTCTACGAGCTAAAATATGTCATTTTCAGCCATTTTTGGGACGGGTCAAAAGTTGACATTTTTCGCCATAGTATAGTATGCGATTTTTTGCCATTTTTTCAACATGCTAAATTATGACATTTTGGGACTTTTTTGGCCTTTGTTTCCACTTTGTATAGTATTATGCTTCTCTACGAGCTAAAATATGTCATTTTCAGCCATTTTTGGGACGGGTCAAAAGTTGACATTTTTCGCCATAGTATAGTATGCGATTTTTTGCCATTTTTTTCAACATGATAAATTATGAAGTTTTTTGACTTTTCTGGCCTTTGTTTCCACTTTGTATAGTATTATGCTTCTCTACGAGCTAAAATATGTCATTTTCAGCCATTTTTGGGACGGGTCAAATTTTGACATTTTCGCCATAGTATAGTATGCGATTTTTTGCCATTTTTTCAACATGCTAAATTATGAAGTTTTTTGACTTTTCTGGCCTTTCTTTCCACTTTGTATAGTATTATGCTTCTCTACGAGCTATAATATGTCATTTTCAGCCATTTTTGGGACGGGTCAAAAGTTGACATTTTTCGCCATAGTATAGTATGCGATTTTTTGCCATTTTTTTCAAGATGATAAATTATGACATTTTGGGACTTTTTTGGCCTTTGTTTCCACTTTGTATCGTATTATGCTTCTCTACGAGCTAAAATATGCCATTTTCAGCCATTTTTGGGACGGGTCAAATTTTGACATTTTTCGACATAGTATAGTATACGATTTTTCTCCATTTTTTCAACATGCTAAATTATGACATTTTTTTACTTTTCTGGCCTTTGTTTCCACTTTGTATAGTATTATGCTTCTCTACGAGCTAAAATATGCCATTTTCAGCCATTTTTGGGACGGGTCAAATTTTGACATTTTTCGCCATAGTATAGTATGCGATTTTTCTCCATTTTTTCAACATGCTAAATTATGACATTTTGGGACCTTTTTGGCCTTTGTTTCCACTTTGTATAGTATTATGCTTCTCTACGAGCTATAATATGTCATTTTCAGCCATTTTTGGGATGGGTCAAAAGTTGACATTTTTCGCCATAGTATAGTATGCGATTTTTTTGCCATTTTTTCAGCATGCTAAATTATGACATTTTGGGACTTTTTTGGCCTTTGTTTCCACTTTGTATAGTATTATGCTTCTCTACGAGCTAAAATATGTCATTTTCAGCCATTTTTGGGACGGGTCAAAAGTTGACATTTTCGCCATAGTATAGTATGTGATTTTTGCCATTTTTCAACATGCTAAATTATGAAGTTTTTTGACTTTTCTGGCCTTTGTTTCCACTTTGTATAGTATTATGCTTCTCTACGAGCTAAAATATGTCATTTTCAGCCATTTTTGGGACGGGTCAAATTTTGACATTTTTCGCCATAGTATAGTATGCGATTTTTTGCCATTTTTTCAACATGCTAAATTATGAAGTTTTTTGACTTTTCTGGCCTTTGTTTCCACTTTGTATAGTATTATGCTTCTCTACGAGCTAAAATATGTCATTTTCAGCCATTTTTGGGACGGGTCAAAAGTTGACATTTTTCGCCATAGTATAGTATGCGATTTTTTGCCATTTTTTCAACATGCTAAATTATGAAGTTTTTTGACTTTTCTGGCCTTTGTTTCCACTTTGTATAGTATTATGCTTCTCTACGAGCTATAATATGTCATTTTCAGCCATTTTTGGGACGGGTCAAATTTTGACATTTTTCGCCATAGTATAGTATGCGATTTTTTGCCATTTTTTCAACATGCTAAATTATGACATTTTGGGACTTTTTTGGCCTTTGTTTCCACTTTGTATAGTATTATGCTTCTCACTGAGCTAAAATATGTCATTTTCAGCCATTTTTGGGACGGGTCAAAAGTTGACATTTTTCGCCATAGTATAGTATGCGATTTTTTGCCATTTTTTCAACATGCTAAATTATGAAGTTTTTGTACTTTTCTGGCCTTTGTTTCCACTTTGTATAGTATTATGCTTCTCTACGAGCTAAAATATGTCATTTTCAGCCATTTTTGGGACGGGTCAAAAGTTGACATTTTTCGCCATAGTATAGTATGCGATTTTTTGCCATTTTTTCAACATGCTAAATTATGACATTTTGGGACTTTTTTGGCCTTTGTTTCCACTTTGTATCGTATTATGCTTCTCTACAAGCTATAAAATGCCATTTTTAGCCATTTTTGGGACAGGTCAAAAGTTGACTTTTTTCGCCATAGTATAGTATGCGATTTTTTGCCATTTTTTCAACATGCTAAATTATGACGTTTTTTGACTTTTCTGGCCTTTGTTTCCACTTTGTATAGTATTATGCTTCTCTACGAGCTATAATATGTCATTTTCAGCCATTTTTGGGACGGGTCAAAAGTTGACATTTTTCGCCATAGTATAGTATGCGATTTTTTGCCATTTTTTCAACATGCTAAATTATGAAGTTTTTTGACTTTTCTGGCCTTTGTTTCCACTTTGTATAGTATTATGCTTCTCTACGAGCTATAATATGTCATTTTCAGCCATTTTTGGGACGGGTCAAAAGTTGACATTTTTCGCCATAGTATAGTATGCGATTTTTTGCCATTTTTTCAACATGCTAAATTATGAAGTTTTTTGACTTTTCTGGCCTTTGTTTCCACTTTGTATAGTATTATGCTTCTCTACGAGCTATAATATGTCATTTTCAGCCATTTTTGGGACGGGTCAAATTTTGACATTTTCGCCATAGTATAGTATGCGATTTTTTGCCATTTTTTCAACATGCTAAATTATGACGTTTTTTGACTTTTCTGGCCTTTGTTTCCACTTTGTATAGTATTATGCTTCTCTACGAGCTATAATATGTCATTTTCAGCCATTTTTGGGACGGGTCAAATTTTGACATTTTCGCCATAGTATAGTATGCGATTTTTGCCATTTTTCAACATGCTAAATTATGACGTTTTTTGACTTTTCTGGCCTTTGTTTCCACTTTGTATAGTATTATGCTTCTCTACGAGCTATAATATGTCATTTTCAGCCATTTTTGGGACGGGTCAAAAGTTGACATTTTTCGCCATAGTATAGTATGCGATTTTTTGCCATTTTTTCAACATGCTAAATTATGACATTTTTTTACTTTTCTGGCCTTTGTTTCCACTTTGTATAGTATTATGCTTCTCTACGAGCTAAAATATGTCATTTTCAGCCATTTTTGGGACGGGTCAAATTTTGACATTTTTCGCCATAGTATAGTATGCGATTTTTTGCCATTTTTTCAACATGCTAAATTATGAAGTTTTTTGACTTTTCTGGCCTTTGTTTCCACTTTGTATAGTATTATGCTTCTCTACGAGCTAAAATATGTCATTTTCAGCCATTTTTGGGACGGGTCAAAAGTTGACATTTTTCGCCATAGTATAGTATGCGATTTTTTGCCATTTTTTCAACATGCTAAATTATGACATTTTTTTTACTTTTCTGGCCTTTGTTTCCACTTTGAATAGTATTTTGCTTCTTTACGAGCTCAAATATGTCATTTTCAGCCATTTTTGGGACGGGTCAAATTTTGACATTTTTCGCCATAGTATAGTATGCGATTTTTCTCCATTTTTTCAACATGCTAAATTATGACATTTTTTTACTTTTCTGGCCTTTGTTTCCACTTTGTATAGTATTATGCTTCTCTACGAGCTAAAATATGTCATTTTCAGCCATTTTTGGGACGGGTCAAAGTTGACATTTTTCGCCATAGTATAGTATGCGATTTTTCTCCATTTTTTCAACATGCTAAATTATGAAGTTTTTTGACTTTTCTGGCCTTTGTTTCCACTTTGTATAGTATTATGCTTCTCTACGAGCTAAAATATGTCATTTTCAGCCATTTTTGGGACGGGTCAAATTTTGACATTTTTCGCCATAGTATAGTATGCGATTTTTCTCCATTTTTTTCAAGTTGCTAAATTATGAATTTTTTTCACTTTTCTGGCCTTTGTTTCCACTTTGTATAGTATTATGCTTCTCTACGAGCTATAATATGTCATTTTCAGCCATTTTTGGGACGGGTCAAATTTTGACATTTTCGCCATAGTATAGTATGCGATTTTTTGCCATTTTTTCAACATGCTAAATTATGAAGTCTTTTGACTTTTCTGGCCTTTGTTTCCACTTTGTATCGTATTATGCTTCTCTACGAGCTATAATATGTCATTTTCAGCCATTTTTGGGACGGGTCAAAAGTTGACATTTTTCGCCATAGTATAGTATGCGATTTTTTGCCATTTTTTCAACATGCTAAATTATGAAGTTTTTTGACTTTTCTGGCCTTTGTTTCCACTTTGTATAGTATTATGCTTCTCTGAGCTAAAATATGCCATTTTCAGCCATTTTTGGGACGGGTCAAATTTTGACATTTTTCGCCATAGTATAGTATGCGATTTTTCTCCATTTTTTCAACATGCTAAATTATGACATTTTTTTTACTTTTCTGGCCTTTGTTTCCACTTTGTATAGTATTATGCTTCTCTACGAGCTAAAACATGTCATTTTCAGCCATTTTTGGGACGGGTCAAATTTTGACATTTTTCGCCATAGTATAGTATGCGATTTTTGCCATTTTTCAACATGCTAAATTATGAAGTTTTTTGACTTTTCTGGCCTTTGTTTCCACTTTGTATAGTATTATGCTTCTCTCTGAGCTAAAATATGTCATTTTCAGCCATTTTTGGGACGGGTCAAAGTTGACATTTTTCGCCATAGTATAGTATGCGATTTTTTGCCATTTTTCAACATGCTAAATTATGACATTTTGGGACTTTTCTGGCGTTTGTTTCCACTTTGTATAGTATTATGCTTCTCTACGACCTAAAATATGTCATTTTCAGCCATTTTTGGGACGGGTCAAATTTTGACATTTTTCGCCATAGTATAGTATAGTATGCGATTTTTGCCATTTTTCAACATGCTAAATTATGACATTTTTTTACTTTTCTGGCCTTTGTTTCCACTTTGTATAGTATTATGCTTCTCTACGAGCTATAATATGTCATTTTCAGCCATTTTTGGGACGGGTCAAATTTTGACATTTTTCGCCATAGTATAGTATGCGATTTTTGCCATTTTTTCAACATGCTAAATTATGAAGTTTTTTGACTTTTCTGGCCTTTGTTTCCACTTTGTATGGTATTATGCTTCTCTACGAGCTAAAATATGTCATTTTCAGCCATTTTTGGGACGGGTCAAAAGTTGACATTTTTCGCCATAGTATAGTATGCGATTTTTTGCCATTTTTTTCACGTTGATAAATTATGAAGTTTTTTGACTTTTCTGGCATTTGTTTCCACTTTGTATAGTATTATGCTTCTCTACGAGCTAAAACATGTCATTTTCAGCCATTTTTGGGACGGGTCAAATTTTGACATTTTTCGCCATAGTATAGTATGTGATTTTTTGCCATTTTTTCAACATGCTAAATTATGAAGTTTTTTGACTTTTCTGGCGTTTGTTTCCACTTTGTATAGTATTATGCTTCTCTACGAGCTATAATATGTCATTTTCAGCCATTTTTGGGACGGGTCAAATTTTGACATTTTTCGCCATAGTATAGTATGCGATTTTTTGCCATTTTTTCAACATGCTAAATTATGAAGTTTTTTGACTTTTCTGGCCTTTGTTTCCACTTTGTATAGTATTATGCTTCTCTACGAGCTAAAATATGTCATTTTCAGCCATTTTGGGACGGGTCAAAAGTTGACATTTTTCGCCATAGTATAGTATGCGATTTTTGCCATTTTTCAACATGCTAAATTATGACATTTTGGGACTGTTTTGGCCTTTGTTTCCACTTTGTATAGTATTATGCTTCTCTACGAGCTAAAATATGTCATTTTCAGCCATTTTTGGGACGGGTCAAATTTTGACATTTTTCGCCATAGTATAGTATGCGATTTTTTGCCATTTTTTCAACATGCTAAATTATGACATTTTTTTTACTTTTCTGGCCTTTGTTTCCACTTTGTATAGTATTATGCTTCTCTACGAGCTAAAATATGTCATTTTCAGCCATTTTTGGGACGGGTCAAATTTTGACATTTTTCGCCATAGTATAGTATGTGATTTTTTGCCATTTTTTCAACATGCTAAATTATGAAGTTTTTTGACTTTTCTGGCGTTTGTTTCCACTTTGTATAGTATTATGCTTCTCTACGAGCTAAAATATGTCATTTTCAGCCATTTTTGGGACGGGTCAAATTTTGACATTTTTCGCCATAGTATAGTATGCGATTTTTCTCCATTTTTCAACATGCTAAATTATGAAGTTTTTGACTTTTCTGGCCTTTGTTTCCACTTTGTATAGTATTATGCTTCTCTCTGAGCTAAAATATGTCATTTTCAGCCATTTTTGGGACGGGTCGAAAGTTGACATTTTTCGCCATAGTATAGTATGCGATTTTTTGCCATTTTTTCAACATGCTAAATTATGACATTTTTTTTACTTTTCTGGCCTTTGTTTCCACTTTGTATCGTATTATGCTTCTCTACGAGCTAAAATATGCCATTTTCAGCCATTTTTGGGACGGGTCAAATTTTGACATTTTTCGCCATAGTATAGTATGCGATTTTTTGCCATTTTTTCAACATGCTAAATTATGACATTTTTTTCACTTTTCTGGCCTTTGTTTCCACTTTGTATAGTATTATGCTTCTCTACGAGCTATAATATGTCATTTTCAGCCATTTTTGGGACGGGTCAAAAGTTGACATTTTTTGCCATAGTATAGTATGCGATATTTTGCCATTTTTTCAACATGCTAAATTATGAAGTTTTTTGACTTTTCTGGCCTTTGTTTCCACTTTGTATAGTATTATGCTTCTCTACGAGCTAAAATATGTCATTTTCAGCCATTTTTGGGACGGGTCAAAAGTTGACTTTTTTCGCCATAGTATAGTATGTATTTTTGCCATTTTTCAACATGCTAAATTATGAAGTTTTTTGACTTTTCTGGCCTTTGTTTCCACTTTGTATAGTATTATGCTTCTCTACGAGCTATAATATGTCATTTTCAGCCATTTTTGGGACGGGTCAAATTTTGACATTTTTCGCCATAGTATAGTATGCGATTTTTTGCCATTTTTTCAACATGCTAAATTATGACATTTTGGGACTTTTTTGGCCTTTGTTTCCACTTTGTATAGTATTATGCTTCTCTACGAGCTAAAACATGTCATTTTCAGCCATTTTTGGGACGGGTCAAATTTTGACATTTTTCGCCATAGTATAGTATGCGATTTTTTGCCATTTTTTCAACATGCTAAATTATGAAGTTTTTTGACTTTTCTGGCCTTTGTTTCCACTTTGGTTAGTATTATGCTTCTCTACGAGCTATAATATGTCATTTTCAGCCATTTTTGGACGGGTCAAAAGTTGACTTTTTTCGCCATAGTATAGTATGCGATTTTTTGCCATTTTTTCAACATGCTAAATTATGAAGTTTTTTGACTTTTCTGGCCTTTCTTTCCACTTTGGTTAATATTATGCTTCTCTACGAGCTAAAATATGTCATTTTCAGCCATTTTTGGGACGGGTCAAAAGTTGACATTTTTCGCCATAGTATAGTATGCGATTTTTTGCCATTTTTTCAACATGCTAAATTATGACATTTTGGGACTTTTTTGGCCTTTGTTTCCACTTTGTATCGTATTATGCTTCTCTACGAGCTAAAATATGCCATTTTCAGCCATTTTTGGGACGGGTCAAATTTTGACATTTTTCGCCATAGTATAGTATGCGATTTTTCTCCATTTTTTCAACATGCTAAATTATGACATTTTTTTACTTTTCTGGCCTTTGTTTCCACTTTGTATAGTATTATGCTTCTCTACGAGCTATAATATGTCATTTTCAGCCATTTTTGGGACGGGTCAAATTTTGACATTTTCGCCATAGTATAGTATGCGATTTTTCTCCATTTTTTCAACATGCTAAATTATGAAGTTTTTTGACTTTTCTGTCCTTTGTTTCCACTTTGGTTAATATTATGCTTCTCTACGAGCTAAAATATGTCATTTTCAGCCATTTTTGGGACGGGTCAAAGTTGACATTTTTCGCCATAGTATAGTATGCGATTTTTTGCCATTTTTTCAACATGCTAAATTATGAAGTTTTTTGACTTTTCTGGCCTTTGTTTCCACTTTGTATAGTATTATGCTTCTCTACGAGCTAAAATATGTCATTTTCAGCCATTTTTGGGACGGGTCAAATTTTGACATTTTTCGCCATAGTATAGTATGCGATTTTTTGCCATTTTTTCAACATGCTAAATTATGACATTTTTTTTAGTTTTCTGGCCTTTCTTTCCACTTTGTATAGTATTATGCTTCTCTACGAGCTATAATATGTCATTTTCAGCCATTTTTGGGACGGGTCAAATTTTGACATTTTCGCCATAGTATAGTATGCGATTTTTTGCCATTTTTTCAACATGCTAAATTATGAAGTTTTTTGACTTTTCTGGCCTTTGTTTCCACTTTGTATAGTATTATGCTTATCTATGAGCTAAAATATGTCATTTTCAGCCATTTTTGGGACGGGTCAAATTTTGACATTTTTCGCCATAGTATAGTATGCGATTTTTTGCCATTTTTTCAACATGCTAAATTATGAAGTTTTTTGACTTTTCTGGCCTTTGTTTCCACTTTGTATAGTATTATGCTTCTCTACGAGCTAAAATATGTCATTTTCAGCCATTTTTGGGACGGGTCAAAAGTTGACATTTTTCGCAATATAATAGTATGCGATTTTTGCCATTTTTTCAACATGCTAAATTATGACATTTTTTTTTACTTTTCTGGCCTTTGTTTCCACTTTGTATAGTATTATGCTTCTCTACGAGCTAAAATATGTCATTTTCAGCCATTTTTGGGACGGGTCAAATTTTGACATTTTTCGCCATAGTATAGTATGCGATTTTTTGCCATTTTTTCAACATGCTAAATTATGAAGTTTTTTGACTTTTCTGGCCTTTCTTTCCACTTTGGTTAATATTATGCTTCTCTACGAGCTAAAATATGTCATTTTCAGCCATTTTTGGGACGGGTCAAAAGTTGACATTTTTCGCCATAGTATAGTATGCGATTTTTGCCATTTTTCAACATGCTAAATTATGACATTTTGGGACTTTTTGGCCTTTGTTTCCACTTTGTATCGTATTATGCTTCTCTCTGAGCTAAAATATGCCATTTTCAGCCATTTTTGGGATGGGTCAAATTTTGACATTTTTCGCCATAGTATAGTATGCGATTTTTTGCCATTTTTTCAACATGCTAAATTATGACATTTTTTTTACTTTTCTGGCCTTTGTTTCCACTTTGTATAGTATTATGCTTCTCTACGAGCTAAAATATGTCATTTTCAGCCATTTTTGGGACGGGTCAAATTTTGACATTTTTCGCCATAGTATAGTATGTGATTTTTGCCATTTTTCAACATGCTAAATTATGAAGTTTTTTTACTTTTCTGGCGTTTGTTTCCACTTTGTATAGTATTATGCTTCTCTACGAGCTAAAATATGTCATTTTCAGCCATTTTTGGGACGGGTCAAATTTGGACATTTTTACATAGTATAGTATGCGATTTTTCTCCATTTTTTCAACATGCTAAATTATGAAGTTTTTTGACTTTTCTGGCCTTTGTTTCCACTTTGTATAGTATTATGCTTCTCTACGAGCTAAAATATGTCATTTTCAGCCATTTTTGGGACGGGTCAAAAGTTGACATTTTTCGCCATAGTATAGTATGCGATTTTTTGCCATTTTTTCAACATGCTAAATTATGACATTTTGGGACTTTTTTGGCCTTTGTTTCCACTTTGTATCGTATTATGCTTCTCTACGAGCTAAAATATGCCATTTTCAGCCATTTTTGGGACGGGTCAAATTTTGACATTTTTAAGCCATAGTATAGTATGCGATTTTTTGCCATTTTTTCCACATGCTAAATTATGACATTTTTTTCACTTTTCTGGCCTTTGTTTCCACTTTATATAGTATTATGCTTCTCTACGAGCTAAAATATGTCATATTCAGCCATTTTTGGGACGGGTCAAATTTTGACATTTTTCGCCATAGTATAGTATGTGATTTTTTGCCATTTTTTCAACATGCTAAATTATGAAGTTTTTTGACTTTTCTGGCGTTTGTTTCCACTTTGTATAGTATTATGCTTCTCTGAGCTAAAATATGTCATTTTCAGCCATTTTTGGGACGGGTCAAATTTTGACATTTTTCGCCATAGTATAGTATGCGATTTTTCTCCATTTTTTCAACATGCTAAATTATGAAGTTTTTTGACTTTTCTGGCCTTTGTTTCCACTTTGTATAGTATTATGCTTCTCTACGAGCTAAAATATGTCATTTTCAGCCATTTTTGGGACGGGTCAAAAGTTGACATTTTTCGCCATAGTATAGTATGCGATTTTTTGCCATTTTTTCAACATGCTAAATTATGACATTTTGGGACCTTTTTGGCCCTTCTTTCCACTTTGTATAGTATTATGCTTCTCTGAGCTAAAATATGCCATTTTCAGCCATTTTTGGGACGGGTCAAATTTTGACATTTTTCGCCATAGTATAGTATGCGATTTTTTGCCATTTTTCAACATGCTAAATTATGACATTTTTTCACTTTTCTGGCCTTTGTTTCCACTTTATATAGTATTATGCTTCTCTACGAGCTAAAATATGTCATTTTCAGCCATTTTTGGGACGGGTCAAATTTTGACATTTTCACATAGTATAGTATGCGATTTTTTGCCATTTTTCAACATGCTAAATTATGAAGTTTTTTGACTTTTCTGGCCTTTCTTTCCACTTTGTATAGTATTATGCTTCTCTCTGAGCTATAATATGTCATTTTCAGCCATTTTGGGACGGGTCAAAGTTGACATTTTTCGCCATAGTATAGTATGCGAGTTTTTGCCATTTTTTCAACATGCTAAATTATGACATTTTGGGACTTTTTTGGCCTTTGTTTCCACTTTGTATAGTATTATGCTTCTCTACGAGCTAAAATATGTCATTTTCAGCCATTTTTGGGACGGGTCAAATTTTGACATTTTTCGCCATAGTATAGTATGCGATTTTTTGCCATTTTTTCAACATGCTAAATTATGACATTTTTACTTTTCTGGCCTTTGTTTCCACTTTGTATAGTATTATGCTTCTCTCTGAGCTATAATATGTCATTTTCAGCCATTTTGGGACGGGTCAAAGTTGACATTTTTTAAGCCATAGTATAGTATGCGATTTTTTTGCCATTTTTCCACATGCTAAATTATGACATTTTGGGACTTTTTTGGCCTTTGTTTCCACTTTGTATCGTATTATGCTTCTCTACGAGCTAAAATATGCCATTTTCAGCCATTTTTGGGACGGGTCAAATTTTGACATTTTTTGCCATAGTATTGTTTGCGATTTTTGCCATTTTTCAACATGCTAAATTATGACATTTTTTTTACTTTTCTGGCCTTTGTTTCCACTTTGTATAGTATTATGCTTCTCTACGAGCTAAAATATGTCATATTCAGCCATTTTTGGGACGGGTCAAATTTTGACATTTTTCGCCATAGTATAGTATGTGATTTTTGCCATTTTTCAACATGCTAAATTATGAAGTTTTTGACTTTTCTGGCGTTTGTTTCCACTTTGTATAGTATTATGCTTCTCTACGAGCTAAAATATGTCATTTTCAGCCATTTTTGGGACGGGTCAAATTTGGACATTTTTCGCCATAGTCTTGTATGCGATTTTTTTCCATTTTTTCAACATGCTAAATTATGAAGTTTTTGACTTTTCTGGCCTTTGTTTCCACTTTGTATAGTATTATGCTTCTCTCTGAGCTAAAATATGTCATTTTCAGCCATTTTTTGGGGACGGGTCAATGTTGACATTTTTCGCCATAGTATAGTATGCGATTTTTTGCCATTTTTTCAACATGCTAAATTATGACATTTTTTTACTTTTTTGGCCTTTGTTTCCACTTTGTATCGTATTATGCTTCTCTACGAGCTAAAATATGCCATTTTCAGCCATTTTTGGGACGGGTCAAATTTTGACATTTTTCGCCATAGTATAGTATGCGATTTTTTGCCATTTTTTCAACATGCTAAATTATGACATTTTTTTCACTTTTCTGGCCTTTGTTTCCACTTTGTATAGTATTATGCTTCTCTACGAGCTAAAATATGTCATTTTCAGCCATTTTTGGGACGGGTCAAATTTTGACATTTTTCGCCATAGTATAGTATGCGATTTTTTGCCATTTTTTCAACATGCTAAATTATGACATTTTTTTCACTTTTCTGGCCTTTGTTTCCACTTTGTATAGTATTATGCTTCTCTACGAGCTAAAATATGTCATTTTCAGCCATTTTTGGGACGGGTCAAATTTTGACATTTTTCGCCATAGTATAGTATGCGATTTTTAGCCATTTTTCAACATGCTAAATTATGAAGTTTTTGACTTTTCTGGCCTTTCTTTCCACTTTGTATAGTATTATGCTTCTCTACGAGCTATAATATGTCATTTTCAGCCATTTTTGGGACGGGTCAAAAGTTGACATTTTTCGCCATAGTATAGTATGCGATTTTTTGCCATTTTTCAACATGGTAAATTATGACATTTTTGGACTTTTTTGGCCTTTGTTTCCACTTTGTATCGTATTATGCTTCTCTACGAGCTAAAATATGCCATTTTCAGCCATTTTTGGGACGGGTCAAATTTTGACATTTTCGCCATAGTATAGTATGCGATTTTTTGCCATTTTTTCAACATGCTAAATTATGACATTTTTTTTACTTTTCTGGCCTTTGTTTCCACTTTGTATAGTATTATGCTTCTCTACGAGCTAAAATATGTCATTTTCAGCCATTTTTGGGACGGGTCAAATTTGGACATTTTTCGCCATAGTATAGTATGCGATTTTTCTCCATTTTTTCAACATGCTAAATTATGAAGTTTTTTGACTTTTCTGGCCTTTGTTTCCACTTTGTATAGTATTATGCTTCTCTACGAGCTATAATATGTCATTTTCAGCCATTTTTGGGACGGGTCAAAAGTTGACAGTTTTCGCCATAGTATAGTATGCGATTTTTTTGCCATTTTTTCAACATGCTAAATTATGACATTTTGGGACTTTTTTGGCCTTTGTTTCCACTTTGTATCGTATTATGCTTCTCTACGAGCTAAAATATGCCATTTTCAGCCATTTTTGGGACGGGTCAAATTTTGACATTTTTAAGCCATAGTATAGTATGCCATTTTTGCCATTTTTCAACATGCTAAATTATGACATTTTTTCACTTTTCTGGCCTTTGTTTCCACTTTATATAGTATTATGCTTCTCTCTGAGCTAAAACATGTCATTTTCAGCCATTTTTGGGACGGGTCAAATTTTGACATTTTTCGCCATAGTATAGTATGTGATTTTTTGCCATTTTTTCAACATGCTAAATTATGAAGTTTTTTGACTTTTCTGGCGTTTGTTTCCACTTTGTATAGTATTATGCTTCTCTACGAGCTAAAATATGTCATTTTCAGCCATTTTTGGGACGGGTCAAATTTTGACATTTTTCGCCATAGTATAGTATGCGATTTTTCTCCATTTTTTCAACATGCTAAATTATGACATTTTGGGACATTTTTGGCCTTTGTTTCCACTTTGTATAGTATTATGCTTCTCTACGAGCTAAAATATGTCATTTTCAGCCATTTTTGGGACGGGTCAAAAGTTGACATTTTTCGCCATAGTATAGTATGCGATTTTTTGCCATTTTTTCAACATGCTAAATTATGAAGTTTTTTGACTTTTCTGGCCTTTGTTTCCACTTTGTATAGTATTATGCTTCTCTACGAGCTATAATATGTCATTTTCAGCCATTTTTGGGACGGGTCAAAAGTTGACATTTTTCGCCATAGTATAGTATGATTTTTTGCCATTTTTCAACATGCTAAATTATGACATTTTGGGACTTTTCTGGCCTTTGTTTCCACTTTGTATCGTATTATGCTTCTCTACGAGCTAAAATATGTCATTTTCAGCCATTTTTGGGACGGGTCAAATTTTGACATTTTTCGCCATAGTATAGTATGCGATTTTTTTCCATTTTTTCAACATGCTAAATTATGACATTTTGGGACTTTTCTGGCCTTTGTTTCCACTTTGTATAGTATTATGCTTCTCTACGAGCTATAATATGTCATTTTCAGCCATTTTTGGGACGGGTCAAAAGTTGACATTTTTCGCCATAGTATAGTATGCGATTTTTTGCCATTTTTTCAACATGCTAAATTATGACATTTTGGGACTTTTTTGGCCTTTGTTTCCACTTTGTATCGTATTATGCTTCTCTACGAGCTAAAATATGCCATTTTCAGCCATTTTTGGGACGGGTCAAATTTTGACATTTTTCGCCATAGTATAGTATGCGATTTTTTGCCATTTTTTCAACATGCTAAATTATGACATTTTGGGACTTTTCTGGCCTTTGTTTCCACTTTGTGTCGTATTATGCTTCTCTACAAGCTATAATATGTCATTTTCAACCATTTTTGGGACGGGTCAAAGTTGACATTTTTCACCATAGTATAGTATCGATTTTTTGCCATTTTTTCAAGATGATAAATTATGAAGTTTTTGACTTTTCTGGCCTTTGTTTCCACTTTGTATAGTATTATGCTTCTCTCTGAGCTATTATATGTCATTTTTAGCTATTTTTGGGACGAGTCAAAATTTGACATTTTTCGCCATAGTATAGTATGCGATTTTTTGCCATTTTTTCAACATGCTAAATTATGAAGTTTTTTGACTTTTCTGGCCTTTGTTTCCACTTTGGTTAGTATTATGCTTCTCTACGAGCTATAATATGTCATTTTCAGCCATTTTTGGGACGGGTCAAAAGTTGACATTTTTCGCCATAGTATAGTATGCGATTTTTTGCCATTTTTTCAACATGCTAAATTATGACATTTTGGGACTTTTTTGGCCTTTGTTTCCACTTTGTATAGTATTATGCTTCTCTACGAGCTAAAATATGCCATTTTCAGCCATTTTTGGGACGGGTCAAATTTTGACATTTTTCGCCATAGTATAGTATGCGATTTTTCTCCATTTTTTCAACTTGCTAAATTATGACATTTGGGGACTTTTTTGGCCTTTGTTTCCACTTTGTATAGTATTATGCTTCTCTACAAGCTAAAATATGTCATTTTCAGCCATTTTTGGGAGACGGGTCAAAGTTGACATTTTCGCCATAGTATAGTATGCGATTTTTTGCCATTTTTCAACATGCTAAATTATGAAGTTTTTGACTTTTCTGGCCTTTGTTTCCACTTTGTATAGTATTATGCTTCTCTACGAGCTATAGTATGTCATTTTCAGCCATTTTTGGGACGGGTCAAAAGTTGACATTTTTCGCCATAGTATAGTATGCGATTTTTCTCCATTTTTTCAACATGCTAAATTATGACATTTTGGGACTTTTCTGGCCTTTGTTTCCACTTTGTATAGTATTATGCTTCTCTACAAGCTATAATATGTCATTTTCAGCCATTTTTGGGACGGGTCAAAAGTTGACATTTTTCGCCATAGTATAGTATGCGATTTTTTGCCATTTTTTCAATATGCTAAATTATGAAGTTTTTTGACTTTTCTGGCCTTTGTTTCCACTTTGTATAGTATTATGCTTCTCTACGAGCTATAATATGTCATTTTCAGCCATTTTGGGACGGGTCAAATTTTGACATTTTTCGCCATAGTATAGTATGCGATTTTTGCCATTTTTCAACATGCTAAATTATGACATTTTGGGACCTTTTTGGCCTTTCTTTCCACTTTGTATAGTATTATGCTTCTCTCTGAGCTAAAATATGTCATTTTCAGCCATTTTGGGACGGGTCAAAGTTGACATTTTTCGCCATAGTATAGTATGCGATTTTTGACATTTTTTCAACATGCTAAATTATGACATTTTGGGACTGTTTTGGCCTTTGTTTCCACTTTGTATAGTATTATGCTTCTCTACAAGCTAAAATATGTCATTTTCAGCCATTTTTGGGACGGGTCAAAAGTTGACATTTTTCGCCATAGTATAGTATGCGATTTTTTGCCATTTTTTCAACATGCTAAATTATGAAGTTTTTTGACTTTTCTGGCCTTTGTTTCCACTTTGTATAGTATTATGCTTCTCTACAAGCTATAATATGTCATTTTCAGCCATTTTTGGGACGGGTCAAAAGTTGACATTTTTCGCCATAGTATAGTATGCGATTTTTTGCCATTTTTTCAACATGCTAAATTATGAAGTTTTTTGACTTTTCTGGCCTTTGTTTCCACTTTGTATAGTATTATGCTTCTCTACGAGCTATAATATGTCATTTTCAGCCATTTTTGGGACGGGTCAAATTTTGACATTTTCGCCATCGTATAGTTTGCGATTTTTTGCCATTTTTCAACATGCTAAATTATGACATTTTGGGACCTTTTGGCCTTTCTTTCCACTTTGTATAGTATTATGCTTCTCTACGAGCTAAAATATGTCATTTTCAGCCATTTTTGGGACGGGTCAAAAGTTGACATTTTTCGCCATAGTATAGTATGCGATTTTTTGACATTTTTTCAACATGCTAAATTATGAAGTTTTTTGACTTTTCTGGCCTTTGTTTCCACTTTGTATAGTATTATGCTTCTCTACGAGCTAAAATATGTCATTTTCAGCCATTTTTAGGACGGGTCAAATTTTGACATTTTTCGCCATAGTATAGTATGCGATTTTTTGCCATTTTTCAACATGCTAAATTATGACATTTTGGAACCTTTTTGGCCTTTCTTTCCACTTTGTATAGTATTATGCTTCTCTACGAGCTATAATATGTCATTTTCAGCCATTTTTGGGACGGGTCAAAAGTTGACATTTTTCGCCATAGTATAGTATGCGATTTTTTGCCATTTTTTCAACATGCTAAATTATGACATTTTGGGACTTTTTTGGCCTTTGTTTCCACTTTGTATAGTATTATGCTTCTCTACAAGCTAAAATATGTCATTTTCAGCCATTTTGGGACGGGTCAAAGTTGACATTTTTTCGCCATAGTATAGTATGCGATTTTTTGCCATTTTTTCAACATGCTAAATTATGAAGTTTTTTGACTTTTCTGGCCTTTGTTTCCACTTTGTATAGTATTATGCTTCTCTACAAGCTATAATATGTCATTTTCAGCCATTTTTGGGACGGGTCAAAAGTTGACATTTTTCGCCATAGTATAGTATGCGATTTTTTGCCATTTTTTCAACATGCTAAATTATGAAGTTTTTTGACTTTTCTGGCCTTTGTTTCCACTTTGTATAGTATTATGCTTCTCTACGAGCTATAATATGTCATTTTCAGCCATTTTTGGGACGGGTCAAATTTTGACATTTTTCGCCATAGTATAGTATGCGATTTTTTGCCATTTTTTCAACATGCTAAATTATGACATTTTGGGACTGTTTTGGCCTTTGTTTCCACTTTGTATAGTATTATGCTTCTCTACGAGCTAAAATATGTCATTTTCAGCCATTTTTGGGACGGGTCAAAAGTTGACATTTTTCGCCATAGTATAGTATGCGATTTTTTGCCATTTTTTCAACATGCTAAATTATGAAGTTTTTTGACTTTTCTGGCCTTTGTTTCCACTTTGTATAGTATTATGCTTCTCTCTGAGCTAAAATATGTCATTTTCAGCCATTTTTAGGACGGGTCAAATTTTGACATTTTTCGCCATAGTATAGTATGCGATTTTTTGCCATTTTTTCAACATGCTAAATTATGACATTTTGGAACCTTTTTGGCCTTTCTTTCCACTTTGTATAGTATTATGCTTCTCTACGAGCTATAATATGTCATTTTCAGCCATTTTTGAGACGGGTCAAAAGTTGACATTTTTCGCCATAGTATAGTATGCGATTTTTTGCCATTTTTTCAACATGCTAAATTATGACATTTTGGGACTTTTCTGGCCTTTGTTTCCACTTTGTATAGTATTATGCTTCTCTACAAGCTATAATATGTCATTTTCAGCCATTTTTGGGACGGGTCAAATTTTGACATTTTTCGCCATAGTATAGTATGCGATTTTTTGCCATTTTTTCAACATGCTAAATTATGACATTTTGGGACCTTTTTGGCCTTTCTTTCCACTTTGTATAGTATTATGCTTCTCTACGAGCTATAATATGTCATTTTCAGCCATTTTTGGGACAGGTCAAAAGTTGACATTTTTCGCCATAGTATAGTATGCGATTTTTTGCCATTTTTTCAACATGCTAAATTATGACATTTTGGGACTTTTCTGGCCTTTGTTTCCACTTTGTGTCGTATTATGCTTCTCTACAAGCTATAATATGTCATTTTCAGCCATTTTTGGGACGGGTCAAAAGTTGACATTTTTCGCCATAGTATAGTATGCGATTTTTTGCCATTTTTTTCAAGATGATAAATTATGAAGTTTTTTGACTTTTCTGGCATTTGTTTCCACTTTGTATAGTATTATGCTTCTCTACGAGCTAAAATATGTCATTTTCAGCCATTTTTGGGACGGGTCAAATTTTGACATTTTTCGCCATGCTTAATTATGAAGTTTTTTGACTTTTCTGGCCTTTGTTTCCACTTTGGTTAGTATTATGCTTTTCTACGAGCTATAATATGTCATTTTCAGCCATTTTGGGACGGGTCAAAAGTTGACTTTTTTCGCCATAGTATAGTATGCGATTTTTTGCCATTTTTTCAACATGCTAAATTATGAAGTTTTTTGACTTTTCTGGCCTTTGTTTCCACTTTGGTTAGTATTATGCTTTTCTACGAGCTATAATATGTCATTTTCAGCCATTTTTGGGACGGGTCAAAAGTTGACATTTTTCGCCATAGTATAGTATGCGATTTTTGCCATTTTTCAACATGCTAAATTATGACATTTTGGGACTTTTTGGCCTTTGTTTCCACTTTGTATAGTATTATGCTTCTCTCTGAGCTAAAATATGTCATTTTCAGCCATTTTGGGACGGGTCAAATTTTGACATTTTTCGCCATAGTATAGTATGCGATTTTTTTCCATTTTTTCAACATGCTAAATTATGACATTTTTTTACTTTTCTGGCCTTTGTTTCCACTTTGTATAGTATTATGCTTCTCTACGAGCTATAATATGTCATTTTCAGCCATTTTTGGGACGGGTCAAATTTTGACATTTTCGCCATAGTATAGTATGCGATTTTTTGCCATTTTTTCAACATGCTAAATTATGACATTTGGGGACTGTTTTGGCCTTTGTTTCCACTTTGTATAGTATTATGCTTCTCTACGAGCTAAAATATGTCATTTTCAGCCATTTTTGGGACGGGTCAAAAGTTGACATTTTTCGCCATAGTATAGTATGCGATTTTTTGCCATTTTTTCAACATGCTAAATTATGAAGTTTTTTGACTTTTCTGGCCTTTGTTTCCACTTTGTATAGTATTATGCTTCTCTACGAGCTATAATATGTCATTTTCAGCCATTTTTGGGACGGGTCAAAAGTTGACATTTTTCGCCATAGTATAGTATGCGATTTTTTGCCATTTTTCAACATGCTAAATTATGACATTTTGGGACTTTTCTGGCCTTTGTTTCCACTTTGTATAGTATTATGCTTCTCTACAAGCTATAATATGTCATTTTCAGCCATTTTTGGGACGGGTCAAAAGTTGACATTTTTCGCCATAGTATAGTATGCGATTTTTTGCCATTTTTTCAACATGCTAAATTATGAAGTTTTTTGACTTTTCTGGCCTTTGTTTCCACTTTGTATCGTATTATGCTTCTCTACAAGCTATAATATGTCATTTTCAGCCATTTTTGGGACGGGTCAAATTTTGACATTTTTCGCCATAGTATAGTATGCGATTTTTTGCCATTTTTTCAACATGCTAAATTATGAAGTTTTTTGACTTTTCTGGCCTTTGTTTCCACTTTGTATAGTATTATGCTTCTCTACGAGCTAAAATATGTCATTTTCAGCCATTTTTGGGACGGGTCAAAGTTGACATTTTTCGCCATAGTATAGTATGCGATTTTTTGCCATTTTTCAACATGCTAAATTATGACATTTTGGGACTTTTTGGCCTTTGTTTCCACTTTGTATCGTATTATGCTTCTCTACGAGCTAAAATATGCCATTTTCAGCCATTTTTGGGACGGGTCAAATTTTGACATTTTTCGCCATAGTATAGTATGCGATTTTTTTCCATTTTTTCAACATGCTAAATTATGACATTTTTTTTTACTTTTCTGGCCTTTGTTTCCACTTTGTATAGTATTATGCTTCTCTACGAGCTATAATATGTCATTTTCAGCCATTTTTGGGACGGGTCAAATTTTGACATTTTCGCCATAGTATAGTATGCGATTTTTTGCCATTTTTTCAACATGCTAAATTATGACATTTGTGGACTTTTCTGGCCTTTGTTTCCACTTTGTATAGTATTATGCTTCTCTACGAGCTATAATATGTCATTTTCAGCCATTTTTGGGACGGGTCAAATTTTGACATTTTTCGCCATAGTATAGTATGCGATTTTTTGCCATTTTTTCAACATGCTAAATTATGACATTTTGGGACCTTTTTGGCCTTTCTTTCCACTTTGTATAGTATTATGCTTCTCTATGAGCTATAATATGTCATTTTCAGCCATTTTTGGGACGGGTCAAAAGTTGACATTTTTCGCCATAGTATAGTATGCGATTTTTTGCCATTTTTTCAACATGCTAAATTATGACATTTTGGGACCTTTTTGGCCTTTGTTTCCACTTTGTATAGTATTATGCTTCTCTACGAGCTATAATATGTCATTTTCAGCCATTTTTGGGACAGGTCAAAAGTTGACATTTTTCGCCATAGTATAGTATGCGATTTTTTGCCATTTTTTCAACATGCTAAATTATGACATTTTGGGACCTTTTTGGCCTTTGTTTCCACTTTGTATAGTATTATGCTTCTCTACGAGCTAAAATATGTCATTTTCAGCCATTTTTGGGACGGGTCAAAAGTTGACATTTTTCGCCATAGTATAGTATGCGATTTTTGCCATTTTTCAACATGATAAATTATGAAGTTTTTGACTTTTCTGGCCTTTGTTTCCACTTTGTATAGTATTATGCTTCTCTCTGAGCTAAAATATGTCATTTTCAGCCATTTTTGGGACGGGTCAAATTTTGCCATTTTCGCCATAGTATAGTATGCGATTTTTTGCCATTTTTTCAACATGCTAAATTATGAAGTTTTTTGACTTTTCTGGCCTTTGTTTCCACTTTGGTTAGTATTATGCTTCTCTACGAGCTATAATATGTCATTTTCAGCCATTTTTGGGACGGGTCAAAAGTTGACATTTTTCGCCATAGTATAGTATGCGATTTTTTGCCATTTTTCAACATGCTAAATTATGACATTTTGGGACTTTTTGGCCTTTGTTTCCACTTTGTATAGTATTATGCTTCTCTCTCTGAGCTAAAATATGCCATTTTCAGCCATTTTTGGGACGGGTCAAATTTTGACATTTTTCGCCATAGTATAGTATGCGATTTTTTGCCATTTTTTCAACATGCTAAATTATGACATTTTGGGACTGTTTTGGCCTTTGTTTCCACTTTGTATAGTATTATGCTTCTCTACGAGCTAAAATATGTCATTTTCAGCCATTTTTGGGACGGGTCAAATTTTGACATTTTTCGCCATAGTATAGTATGCGATATTTGCCATTTTTCAACATGCTAAATTATGAAGTTTTTGACTTTTCTGGCCTTTGTTTCCACTTTGTATAGTATTATGCTTCTCTCTGAGCTATAGTATGTCATTTTCAGCCATTTTTGGGACGGGTCAAAGTTGACATTTTTCGCCATAGTATAGTATGTATTTTTGCCATTTTTCAACATGCTAAATTATGACATTTTGGGACTTTTTTGGCCTTTGTTTCCACTTTGTATCGTATTATGCTTCTCTACAAGCTATAATATGTCATTTTCAGCCATTTTTGGGACGGGTCAAATTTTGACATTTTTCGCCCTGGTATAGTATGCGATTTTTGCCATTTTTCAACATGCTAAATTATGAAGTTTTTGACTTTTCTGGCCTTTGTTTCCTCTTTGTATAGTTTTATGCTTCTCTACGAGCTATAATATGTCATTTTCAGCCATTTTTGGGACGGGTCAAATTTTGACATTTTCGCCATAGTATAGTATGCGATTTTTTGCCATTTTTTCAACATGCTAAATTATGACATTTTGGGACCTTTTTGGCCTTTCTTTCCACTTTGTATAGTATTATGCTTCTCTATGAGCTATAATATGTCATTTTCAGCCATTTTTGGGACGGGTCAAAATTTTACATTTTCGCCATAATATAGTATGTGATTTTTTGCCATTTTTTCACCAGGCTAAATTATGACAGTTTTTGACTTTTCTGGCCTTTGTTTCCACTTTGTATAGTATTATGCTTCTCTGACTATAATATGTCATTTTCAGCCATTTTTGGGACGGGTCAAATTTTGACATTTTTCGCCATAGTATAGTATGCGATTTTTTTGCCATTTTTTCAGCATGCTAAATTATGACATTTTGGGACTTTTTTTGTTTCCACTTTGTATAGTATTATGCTTCTCTCATAATTGTCATTTTCAGCCATTTTTGGGACGGGTCAAAGTTGACATTTTTTCGCCATAGTATAGTATATTTTTTGCCATTTTTCAACATGCTAAATTATGACAGTTTTTGACTTTTCTGGCCTTTGTTTCCACTTTGTATAGTATTATGCTTCTCTGAGCTAAAATATGTCATTTTCAGCCATTTTTTGGTCAAATTTTGACATTTTTCGCCATAGTATAGTATGATTTTTTGCCATTTTTCAACATGCTAAATTATGACAGTTTTTGACTTTTCTGGCCTTTGTTTCCACTTTGTATAGTATTATGCTTCTCTCACGAGCTATAATATGTCATTTTCAGCCATTTTGGGACGGGTCAAATTTTGACATTTTTCGCCATAGTATAGTATGCGATTTTTGCCATTTTTCAACATGCTAAATTATGACATTTTGGGACTTTTTGGCCTTTGTTTCCACTTTGTATAGTATTATGCTTCTCTAAGCTATAATATGTCATTTTCAGCCATTTTTGGGATTTGGTCAAATTTTGACATTTTTCGCCATAGTATAGTATGCGATTTTTGCCATTTTTCAACATGCTAAATTATGACATTTTTTACTTTTCTGGCCTTTGTTTCCACTTTGTATAGTATTATGCTTCTCTACGAGCTAAAATATGTCATTTTCAGCCATTTTTGGGACGGGTCAAATTTTGACATTTTTCGCCATAGTATAGTATGCGATTTTTTGCCATTTTTTCAACATGCTAAATTATGACATTTTGGGACTTTTTTGGCCTTTGTTTCAACTTTGTATAGTATTATGCTTTTATACGTGCTATAATATTTCATTTTCTGCAATTTTGGGAGTCAAATTTTGACATTTTTCATAGTATAGTATGCGATTTTTGCCATTTTTTCAACATGCTAAATTATGACATTTTACTTTTCTGGCCTTTGTTTCCACTTTGTATAGTATTATGCTTCTCAGCTATAATATGTCATTTTCAGCCATTTTTATCAAGACATTTTTCGCCATAGTATAGTATTGCCATTTTTCAACATGCTAAATTATGACATTTTAGTTTCCACTTTGTATAGTATTATGACATTTTTCATATATTTTATTTTCATATGTTGGTATAGTATGTTTTGCCATTTTTCAACATGCTAAATTATGACATTTTGGGACCTTTTTGGCCTTTCTTTCCACTTTGTATAGTATTATGCTTCTCTACGAGCTAAAATATGTCATTTTCAGCCATTTTTGGGACGGGTCAAAAGTTGACATTTTTCGCCATAGTACAGTATGCGATTTTTGACATTTTTCAACATGCTAAATTATGAAGTTTTTTGACTTTTCTGGCCTTTGTTTCCACTTTGTATAGTATTATGCTTCTCTACGAGCTAAAATATGTCATTTTCAGCCATTTTTAGGACGGGTCAAATTTTGACATTTTTCGCCATAGTATAGTATGCGATTTTTTGCCATTTTTTCAACATGCTAAATTATGACATTTTGGGACCTTTTTGGCCTTTCTTTCCACTTTGTATAGTATTATGCTTCTCTACGAGCTATAATATGTCATTTTCAGCCATTTTTGGGACGGGTCAAAAGTTGACATTTTTCGCCATAGTATAGTATGCGATTTTTTGCCATTTTTCAACATGCTAAATTATGACATTTTGGGACTGTTTTGGCCTTTGTTTCCACTTTGTATAGTATTATGCTTCTCTACAAGCTAAAATATGTCATTTTCAGCCATTTTTGGGACGGGTCAAAAGTTGACATTTTTCGCCATAGTATAGTATGCGATTTTTTGCCATTTTTTCAACATGCTAAATTATGAAGTTTTTTGACTTTTCTGGCCTTTGTTTCCACTTTGTATAGTATTATGCTTCTCTACAAGCTATAATATGTCATTTTCAGCCATTTTTGGGACGGGTCAAAGTTGACATTTTCGCCATAGTATAGTATGCGATTTTTTGCCATTTTTCAACATGCTAAATTATGAACTTTTGTGACTTTTCTGGCCTTTCTTTCCACTTTGTATAGTATTATGCTTCTCTACGAGCTATAATATGTCATTTTCAGCCATTTTTGGGACGGGTCAAATTTTGACATTTTCGCCATAGTATAGTATGCGATTTTTTGCCATTTTTTCAACATGCTAAATTATGACATTTTGGGACTGTTTTGGCCTTTGTTTCCACTTTGTATAGTATTATGCTTCTCTATGAGCTAAAATATGTCATTTTCAGCCATTTTTGGGACGGGTCAAAAGTTGACATTTTTCGCCATAGTATAGTATGCGATTTTTTGCCATTTTTTCAACATGCTAAATTATGAAGTTTTTTGACTTTTCTGGCCTTTGTTTCCACTTTGTATAGTATTATGCTTCTCTACGAGCTAAAATATGTCATTTTCAGCCATTTTTGGGACGGGTCAAATTTTGACATTTTTCGCCATAGTATAGTATGCGATTTTTTGCCATTTTTTCAACATGCTAAATTATGACATTTTGGGACCTTTTGGCCTTTCTTTCCACTTTGTATAGTATTATGCTTCTCTCTGAGCTATAATATGTCATTTTCAGCCATTTTTGAGACGGGTCAAAAGTTGACATTTTTCGCCATAGTATAGTATGCGATTTTTTGCCATTTTTTCAACATGCTAAATTATGACATTTTGGGACTTTTTTGGCCTTTGTTTCCACTTTGTATAGTATTATGCTTCTCTACAAGCTATAATATGTCATTTTCAGCCATTTTTGGGACGGGTCAAATTTTGACATTTTTCGCCATAGTATAGTATGCGATTTTTTGCCATTTTTTCAACATGCTAAATTATGACATTTTGGGACCTTTTTGGCCTTTCTTTCCACTTTGTATAGTATTATGCTTCTCTACGAGCTATAATATGTCATTTTCAGCCATTTTTGGGACAGGTCAAAAGTTGACATTTTTCGCCATAGTATAGTATGCGATTTTTTGCCATTTTTTCAACATGCTAAATTATGACATTTTGGGACTTTTCTGGCCTTTGTTTCCACTTTGTATAGTATTATGCTTCTCTACAAGCTATAATATGTCATTTTCAGCCATTTTTGGGACGGGTCAAAAGTTGACATTTTTCGCCATAGTATAGTATGCGATTTTTTGCCATTTTTTTCAAGTTGTTAAATTATGAAGTTTTTTGACTTTTCTGGCATTTGTTTCCACTTTGTATAGTATTATGCTTCTCTACGAGCTAAAATATGTCATTTTCAGCCATTTTTGGGACGGGTCAAATTTTGACATTTTTCGCCATGCTTAATTATGAAGTTTTTTGACTTTTCTGGCCTTTGTTTCCACTTTGGTTAGTATTATGCTTTTCTACGAGCTATAATATGTCATTTTCAGCCATTTTTGGGACGGGTCAAAAGTTGACATTTTTCGCCATAGTATAGTATGCGATTTTTTGCCATTTTTTCAACATGCTAAATTATGAAGTTTTTTGACTTTTCTGGCCTTTGTTTCCACTTTGGTTAGTATTATGCTTTTCATTTAGCTATAATATGTCATTTTCAGCCATTTTGGGACGGGTCAAAGTTGACATTTTTCGCCATAGTATAGTATGCGATTTTTTGCCATTTTTTCAACATGCTAAATTATGACATTTTGGGACTTTTTTGGCCTTTGTTTCCACTTTGTATCGTATTATGCTTCTCTACGAGCTAAAATATGCCATTTTCAGCCATTTTTGGGACGGGTCAAATTTTGACATTTTTCGCCATAGTATAGTATGCGATTTTTTCCATTTTTCAACATGCTAAATTATGACATTTTAACTTTTCTGGCCTTTGTTTCCACTTTGTATAGTATTATGCTTCTCTACGAGCTATAATATGTCATTTTCAGCCATTTTTGGGACGGGTCAAATTTTGACATTTTCGCCATAGTATAGTATGCGATTTTTTGCCATTTTTTCAACATGCTAAATTATGACATTTGGGGACTGTTTTGGCCTTTGTTTCCACTTTGTATAGTATTATGCTTCTCTACGAGCTAAAATATGTCATTTTCAGCCATTTTTGGGACGGGTCAAAGTTGACATTTTTCGCCATAGTATAGTATGCGATTTTTGCCATTTTTTCAACATGCTAAATTATGAAGTTTTTTGACTTTTCTGGCCTTTGTTTCCACTTTGTATAGTATTATGCTTCTCTCTGAGCTATAATATGTCATTTTCAGCCATTTTTGGGACGGGTCAAAGTTGACATTTTTCGCCATAGTATAGTATGCGATTTTTTGCCATTTTTCAACATGCTAAATTATGACATTTTGGGACTTTTCTGGCCTTTGTTTCCACTTTGTATAGTATTATGCTTCTCTACAAGCTATAATATGTCATTTTCAGCCATTTTTGGGACGGGTCAAAAGTTGACATTTTTCGCCATAGTATATTATCCGATTTTTGCCATTTTTCAACATGCTAAATTATGAAGTTTTTTGACTTTTCTGGCCTTTGTTTCCACTTTGTATCGTATTATGCTTCTCTACAAGCTACAATATGTCATTTTCAGCCATTTTTGGGACGGGTCAAATTTTGACATTTTTCGCCATAGTATAGTATGCGATTTTTTTGCCATTTTTCAACATGCTAAATTATGAAGTTTTTGACTTTTCTGGCCTTTGTTTCCACTTTGTATAGTATTATGCTTCTCTCTGAGCTATAATATGTCATTTTCAGCCATTTTGGGACGGGTCAAAAGTTGACATTTTTTCGCCATAGTATAGTATGCGATTTTTTGCCATTTTTCAACATGCTAAATTATGACATTTTGGGACCTTTTGGCCTTTGTTTCCACTTTGTATAGTATTATGCTTCTCTCTGAGCTATAATATGTCATTTTCAGCCATTTTGGGACAGGTCAAAGTTGACATTTTTCGCCATAGTATAGTATGCGATTTTTTGCCATTTTTTCAACATGCTAAATTATGACATTTTGGGACTTTTTTGGCCTTTGTTTCCACTTTGTATAGTATTATGCTTCTCTACGAGCTAAAATATGTCATTTTCAGCCATTTTTGGGACGGGTCAAAGTTGACATTTTTCGCCATAGTATAGTATGCGATTTTTTTTGCCATTTTTTCAACATGCTGAATTATGAAGTTTTTTGACTTTTCTGGCCTTTGTTTCCACTTTGTATAGTATTATGCTTCTCTACAAGCTATAATATGTCATTTTCAGCCATTTTTGGGACGGGTCAAAAGTTGACATTTTTCGCCATAGTATAGTATGCGATTTTTGCCATTTTTCAACATGCTAAATTATGACATTTTGGGACTTTTTTGGCCTTTGTTTCCACTTTGTATAGTATTATGCTTCTCTACGAGCTATAATATGTCATTTTCAGCCATTTTTGGGACGGGTCAAAAGTTGACATTTTTCGCCATAGTATAGTATGCGATTTTTTGCCATTTTTTCAACATGCTAAATTATGAAGTTTTTTGACTTTTCTGGCCTTTGTTTCCACTTTGTATCGTATTATGCTTCTCTACAAGCTACAATATGTCATTTTCAGCCATTTTTGGGACGGGTCAAATTTTGACATTTTTGGCCATAGTATAGTATGCGATTTTTGCCATTTTTCAACATGCTAAATTATGACATTTTGGGACTTTTTGGCCTTTGTTTCCACTTTGTATAGTATTATGCTTCTCTCTGAGCTAAAATATGCCATTTTCAGCCATTTTTGGGACGGGTCAAATTTTGACATTTTTCGCCATAGTATAGTATGCGTTTTTGCCATTTTTCAACATGCTAAATTATGACATTTTGGGACTTTTTTGGCCTTTGTTTCCACTTTGTATAGTATTATGCTTCTCTACGAGCTATAATATGTCATTTTCAGCCATTTTTGGGACGGGTCAAATTTTGACATTTTTCGCCATAGTATAGTATGCGATTTTTCTCCATTTTTTCAACATGCTAAATTATGACATTTTTTTACTTTTTTGGCCTTTGTTTCCACTTTGTATAGTATTATGCTTCTCTACGAGCTAAAATATGTCATTTTCAGCCATTTTTGGGACGGGTCAAAAGTTGACATTTTTCGCCATAGTATAGTATGCGATTTTTTTTGCCATTTTTTCAACATGCTGAATTATGAAGTTTTTTGACTTTTCTGGCCTTTGTTTCCACTTTGTATAGTATTATGCTTCTCACTGAGCTATAATATGTCATTTTCAGCCATTTTTGGGACGGGTCAAATTTTGACATTTTTCGCCATAGTATAGTATGTGATTTTTTGCCATTTTTTCAACATGCTAAATTATGAAGTTTTTTGACTTTTCTGGCGTTTGTTTCCACTTTGTATAGTATTATGCTTCTCTACGAGCTAAAATATGTCATTTTCAGCCATTTTTGGGACGGGTCAAATTTTGACATTTTTCGCCATAGTATAGTATGCGATTTTTTGCCATTTTTTCAACATGCTAAATTATGACATTTTGGGACCTTTTTGGCCTTTCTTTCCACTTTGTATAGTATTATGCTTCTCTACAAGCTATAATATGTCATTTTCAGCCATTTTTGGGACGGGTCAAATTTTGACATTTTTCGCCATAGTATAGTATGCGATTTTTTGCCATTTTTTCAACATGCTAAATTATGACATTTTGGGACCTTTTTGGCCTTTCTTTCCACTTTGTATAGTATTATGCTTCTCTACGAGCTATAATATGTCATTTTCAGCCATTTTTGGGACGGGTCAAATTTTGACATTTTTCGCCATAGTATAGTATGCGATTTTTTGCCATTTTTTCAACATGCTAAATTATGAAGTTTTTTGACTTTTCTGGCCTTTGTTTCCACTTTGTATAGTATTATGCTTCTCTACGAGCTATAATATGTCATTTTCAGCCATTTTTGGGACGGGTCAAATTTTGACATTTTTCGCCATAGTATAGTATGCGATTTTTTGCCATTTTTTCAACATGCTAAATTATGAAGTTTTTTGACTTTTCTGGCGTTTGTTTCCACTTTGTATAGTATTATGCTTCTCTACGAGCTAAAATATGTCATTTTCAGCCATTTTTGGGACGGGTCAAATTTTGACATTTTTCGCCATAGTATAGTATGCGATTTTTTTCCATTTTTTCAACATGCTAAATTATGACATTTTGGGACTTTTTTGGCCTTTGTTTCCACTTTGTATAGTATTATGCTTCTCTACGAGCTATAATATGTCATTTTCAGCCATTTTTGGGACGGGTCAAATTTTGACATTTTTCGCCATAGTATAGTATGCGATTTTTCTCCATTTTTTCAACATGCTAAATTATGAAGTTTTTTGACTTTTCTGGCCTTTGTTTCCACTTTGGTTAGTATTATGCTTCTCTACGAGCTATAATATGTCATTTTCAGCAATTTTGGGACGGGTCAAATTTTGACATTTTTCGCCATAGTATAGTATGCGATTTTTTGCCATTTTTTCAACATGCTAAATTATGAAGTTTTTTGACTTTTCTGGCCTTTGTTTCCACTTTGTATAGTATTATGCTTCTCTACGAGCTAAAATATGTCATTTTCAGCCATTTTTGGGACGGGTCAAAAGTTGACATTTTTCGCCATAGTATAGTATGCGATTTTTTGCCATTTTTTCAACATGCTAAATTATGACATTTTGGGACATTTTTGGCCTTTGTTTCCACTTTGTATAGTATTATGCTTCTCTACGAGCTATAATATGTCATTTTCAGCCATTTTTGGGACGGGTCAAAAGTTGACATTTTTCGCCATAGTATAGTATGCGATATTTTGCCATTTTTTCAACATGCTAAATTATGACATTTTGGGACTTTTTTGGCCTTTGTTTCCACTTTGTATAGTATTATGCTTCTCTACGAGCTAAAACATGTCATTTTCAGCCATTTTTGGGACGGGTCAAATTTTGACATTTTTCGCCATAGTATAGTATGTGATTTTTTACCATTTTTTCAACATGCTAAATTATGACATTTTTTTTACTTTTCTGGCCTTTGTTTCCACTTTGTATAGTATTATGCTTCTCTACAAGCTACAATATGGCGAAAAATGTCAAATTTTGACCCGTCCCAAAAATGGCTGAAAATGACATATTATATAGCTTGTAGAGTAGGATAATACTATACAAAGTGGAAACAAAGGCTAGAAAAGTTTTTAAAATGTCAAATTTTGACCCGTCCCAAAAATGGCTGAAAACAACATATTATAAAAGGTATTGTCTGTTGTTTCCAGCCATTTTTGGGACATGCTAAATTATGGCATTTTGGGCCTTTTTTTCAACATTGTATGCCATGACGCAACTCTACAGGCTATCATCTGTCGTTTTCAGCCATTTTTGGGACATTTTTCACCATACTACTCTATGTGGTTTTTGGCCAATTTTTCAACATGCTAAATTATGGCATTTTTGTCCTTTTTTTCAACATTGTTTGCCATGATGCTAATATACAGGTCTGTCGTTTTTCTGCCATTTTTGGGACGTCAACATTTTCAAATTTTTCGCCATACTATACTATGCAGTTTTTGGCCATCTTTTCCACATGCAATATTATGAGGTTTTGGGTAGTTTGCTGCCCTTTTTTCGACATGCTATATAATGGCGCGTCTCTGCGAGCTATCATACGTGTTTTTTTGTTTTGTTTTGTGGGGTTTTTTTGTTTTTATTGTTTTTTGGGGATTTTTTCCCTTTATTGATAGAACAGCTGTAGAATGACAGGAAATGTGGGGGAGAGAGAGGGGGGGATGGAACCTGGGCCGCAGCATAGGCCTCGTTACATGGGGCATATTTGGGAGCATATTTTTTCAACGACAAAGTATACTGACATTTTTAGAATTTATATAATGTTAAACGTGTAATAGTATCATATGTTGTCCAAAAAGGATAAAAATGCCACAGTTTAGTATGTCATTCAAAAATGTATGTCAAATCATTATATATATATATATCATCAGTATCATCATATATATCAGTTTTTAACTGACTTTCTATGTCTTTCATGGACATTTCCTATTTCCTATAATTTAATCTTTTTTTGAAAGATATCATTTAAAAAATTAAAAACTTCATAGTATAGTATCCTATTCAAAAATAATAAAAACATCACAAAAGCATGTCATTCAAAAATTTATAAAATATGGTATTTAGTGTCTCAAAAAAATTATAAAAAATTCATACCAAAGTGTCATTCAAAAAATGAAAAAAAAACATAGTATCCCTTTCGGAAAATGACAAAAACTCCATTGCATAGTAGGTTATCTAAGATCACATTAAATTAAATGGTGTATGTTGTGTATAATTGCATTTTAAAAAATCATAGCATAGTATATTATAAAAATAGCATATCAATGTTATGATAAAGTATAAATAAAGTATAAGATAAAGTAAAAATAGCGTAAAAACATCACTGTATGTCATTCAATTAAGCACAAAAAAGTGATGGTATAGTTTGCCATCCACAACACCTCAAAAATGTTGCTGTAATATGTCCTGCAAAATATCATGTAAAAAAAAAAAAAAAAAATCACAGAATGGTATGTTGTCCAAATTACCACAAAAATGTATCGTGTAGCGTGTCATCCAACAAAAAAAAAAAGGTCCTAGTATAATATGTCTTTCTAAATATCACTGAAAGGTCATGGTATTCTTGGTAACAATAAGACACAGTACAGTATAAACAATAATTGTAAGCTCCACATCATTTTGTAAAATTTTGCATTTACACAGCATTTAACTTTGTTCAAGTTACATGCTTTGCTTCCAGTTCCAATAATCAAATCTTTAATGTTTTGTTTGTTTAGTATCTTTGACCCAGGTTAGTGTTGCTGCAAGTTGTGATTTGACCCATTAAAAAAAGCTTGTGCAAGCAGTTCAATGACAGCTCTAGACCAGGATAACAAGTTTTACCTTCTTAAGAATGTAAACTTACTAAAAACACTGACTGTGCCTTCACAGTGGCGAAGCATTAATAAACTTCTACCCTTCGGCTCCTTAAGAGCTTAAATCCCCACTAGTACTAAGGATTCCTATTGTGTTTAAATAACAGTAATTACAGCTGCCACTGTTCTGGATGAGTGATGGTCAAGTCAAAGAAAACGGATAACATGACTCTGCAGTGATTAACACTTTTATCAAAAAATGTACAGTTAACCCAATGAGCAAAAAAGCAAGCAGCACCACCATAACAAATACCCCCATAAACAGTTCAGCATTGCTCTTCCTATAAGGAGAGGATTGCCTGATAAATATACATAGCAGTAAGATAACCTCCACCTGCAATTACACCGAAACAGAAATCTCGACCGTTGATTATTTTGAAATAGTATCATATAATCAGTGTGTCCTGGTGCAGGTCGAATGAAGTACATTTCAAAGATGAGCGACACAAAGGTTAATTCCATGTCATTTCGCGTAGAGTATCGCACTTCTGAACAGAAAATGCGGGCCATAACTCTATTGCCACTTCAGTGGCACCTTCAACCATTCCTACTTAACAGTGTAAGGCAGAAAATGAGCCAAAGAGACTGAAGCAGAGCGAGAATGTGCTTTAACAGGATAAAATGATTTACAGGTATGAGATTCCCATTAGAGTGTGCTAATTGTTTCCACACCATTAGTGACAGTTATCTAATGAAGGATATTTAACCAGGCGCTGTAGTATATCACACAGCTCCTCTCGGTTTAGATGGGAGAGGCAGTGGACCCCAGAGTTTGTGCCCTTTCCACCTGCACCACCTCACTCGCATGCAGATCATTGGGCCAATTCTACAGGACATCCCAACAAAAGCAAACATTTGTTGTCTTTTTTTTTTTCATTAACACTTTCAGCAGATTTACAAAAGGCTACACAACTTGTAAAAACACAAGCATACATTTGCAACTAGAAAAAAAAGGCACAGATTAATCAATTTAAGGCCAATTGGGTCCAAATAGGCAGAGTAAAAGCAATACATTTAAAACAATGTAAAATACAGTAGATCATCTAAGCGAGCCTGATCGCTTTGCAGCAGGAACAGAAGAATGATTCAGCTATAAAAAAGGATTTTTTTTACGTGCTGTGGGGATTTTTACATCAACCGTCTTAACACATGTAAGATCTCAAAGAAATGCAAAAAATGACTAAAGTATAAACTATGCAGGACTTTCCTAAAAAATGTTAAGACTCATATATAAGTCATCCATCTCAATCAACATCTATGACTCAACAGAAATGTGTGTCTAGGTGAGGTCAGAGCTTGATAAAAAAGGCAGAGACCAGGTGCCAGACCATAAACAGCCGGCACCAAAGAGATACGGCACAGAAAAAAAAACCCTCAAAAACAGCGAGGAGTTTTTACAATCTACAGTCCTGTATAGCATACCTTAAGGTTAGAACATTTTCCTGTTTTTTTGGTCCAATTTTGTTTAACATCAGCAAGTCTAAACGTAACGGCTCAGCTCTTTAGAGCCTGCAGCAAAAAAGTTTTGGAACAAAAACAAAGCAAGCATTCGGCCGGAGAGAAGCGGCTGTGAGCGCCTCCTCCAAATGTCAATCTCAAAAACAGAGTCGATGCTCAAAAACAATGTGAAATTTCAGAAACGGGAACAACATTGAGAACTGTTATAATGCTTTAAACACCATGAAGAATAATTGAACTGTGCGTACGTAAAAATGGCCGCAGAACGTCAGGTCCAGGATCAGCACCATAACGCTTCAGTTGCTGCTCTCTTCCAGCTCCTTTTTCAAGCTGTAATAAAGATAACCTCAGTGTTAAAAACAGACATTTCCGTCTAAAAATATAGAGAACAAAACACTTTTACAAATGTCCCAGTCACCTTTTAAGGTAGGCGTGCACATTATCATATCCATGATATTTAGCCAGGTACACCAACACTCCGGTAGCACAGCGACCTTCTCGGGCCCGACAAAAGCTGCAGTTACAAATCCCTCTGCATGGCGGGCAATGCCACTCCTTACAGGAACAATCATTAAAAAGTCAAACACACACATACACACACACACACACACAATAGATTTTAAATACAACCCTGTATGTTTATGTACTCACTGGATTCAGCAGAGCATCTCGGACCTCCTCTCCATAGCGGTTACGGAGACAGGGGCCACAGAACTGGCCCCTGACACCAACACACTCTGGATTACGGCAGTTGGTTTTGGTGTCAACTGTTTTCTGGCGGCACTGGTGGCATGTGGATCCCTGGGAAAAAAAAGAAAAGAAAAAAAGGTTATCTTTAAGCAAAGAGCTTAACAAGCAAATGCTGAAATCTTCACAGTGAGTGTGGGACCTACAGTGGAGCTGTTGTAGACTTTCTCCCGCACGTTGAAGCAGATGCGCTCAAGCTCTGCCTCTGTGATCTCATCCACGGGCCGCACTACATGAGGGATGGCCTTGGTACCATTGAAGGAACGGCGACGGGGCTGCACGGGAGGTAAATGCAGTTAATGCCGGTTCTGTATATGAGGAGAAGACGACGCAGAGTAATAAGTGACAAAACACGCAGACTGTTTCAGATGTGACTTACCGGCTCATCGTCTTCCTCATAGTAGCGGCTTTTGCGAACCAGGCAGAACTTGTCCTCAGGCTCTTCCTCTGGAGTCGGGCTGGGGGGTCCGTCCACCAGTGTGCGGGACCGCGTGTGGGGTCGAGACACACGCTCCGGGTTTCTCCTAAGAGTTCTTGGAGTTCCTGTGGATCGCCGAGGTGCCTGTCGAGGCTGAGGAAATTGTAGTAGTATTAATATAGAACGGTGATTGAGAGAGCTGCAAAGATTAGTTAAGTGAAAAAACAAAATTACCAACTATTTTGATAATCCACCAATGGTTTCAGTCATTTTTTAAAGAGAAAAATGTCAAATATTTGCTAGTTTTAGCCCCTTTAAAGTGAGAATGTGCTTCTTTTTTTTGTCATTTGTGATAGTAAATTACTTCAATGTTGTAAATGTATGTATGTAAACTTTGTCATTTGATGTGTCATGTTAGCTCTGGGGAATTATGATTAGAATTTCACACAAATTTTGGATATTCAGTGGACTGAAAAAGGTTATGATTAATCGTGAAAATGATTTAATTACCGTAGTGGATGCGGACATTGCCATCCGTCTTGGGAAGAGTCCGGGTACTTTGTTCAGCTCCGCCATGAGTTTTGCAAGCTTATATAAATTCAAAAAATGAATAAAAAAATTATGATCAGATGAGAGGCACAATAAAAATGGACACTGTTCTTGTTAAAATTTAGTTCATAAATGCTGGAAGTAATTAATGTGAAATAAACAGAAAATTGTACCATTTCTTTGTTCTCTTTAATATTCAGGGCTCTCTTGCTCATGAAGTTCTCCTCTTCCTCAGAGTCGGAGTCCTCCACTTTAGGCTGGGGGAGTGGTTCGGACGCAGGCCTCTTCTTGCCCGTCTTCTTGGCGGGGAATGTCATGGCAACCTTCAGGACAGCGGACCTGCGACCACGTTTAGGAGACTCTACTTTCTGAAAAAAGAAATCAGAATGAATGATTAGAGGGATTTTTTGTGACGTTCTGATATATGTTGCATTAGTATTTCTCCTAAAATCTTACCATGGCTTTCATCTGACTGTTGATCACACTCTCCTCGAACCCGCTGCACGTGTCCTCCTCTGATGAAGCCTGAAACACTGTCAGTTTCCTGGGTGTCCTCCTAGTCTGTCTTAAGCCGCTCCTCTAAAACACAGATACAATATTTAGTTGCAGACGTTGTTGCAAAAACACCAAAACTGGCTAGCAATAGGATGGCTTTTAGAGATTTTATCTTTACCGTATTTGCAAACCCTCCGTCAGAGCCAAAGCTATCACAGCTGTCATCTGAGGATGAAGAGGAGGTCTCCATGGGAACCAGAGGGACACTGCGAAAGCTCCTCAAGTTCATCCTGGTGCATGGAGGCTGGGCTGCCAGTTTCTGTAAAACATAACAGTTAAGTTTAGAAATCATGAGCTTCCTTATAACCAGGAGGGTTTCTGTGTCTATAAACTTAATTGTTAGCCTGCCAATCGAGGACACCAGCGCACAAAATTGATACCATTGACCTCTGAGCTGCACGAATACCTGAGTGTTAAAAACAGATTGTGATATAAATATATGCACATAGTTAACATTTGGATTTCTGCAAATGAACGTACTTGCTAATGTTCGAAGGGTTTGTGGTAGGTAGGCAGGGCTACAATTAATGACTATGGCCGGGGGAATTCATCAACATAATCCATCACAGAAATACATCGATCTGCAAAACATGCACCAGCATGTCACAACAAAGTACGCTGTGTTAAAGTATGGATTTCTAAGAGATTATTTACTAATTATATAATTATATTGTCTACAAAATAGCAGAAAATATTAATAAAAATGTCTAAACCACAAACAAACATGTTCAGAACCCAAATATTTCAGTGTAACACTTAGATCAAACCAGGAAATATTAATTAGAAGAAAAAGCTAAAATCGGATATTTTTTATTTTAAAAAGAAAATTGAATTTTGATTTTCTATCAGTGGACTTATCGACTAATTGACTAAGACTAAAGTTTAAGGTCTTATGGTTATGAGACACACCCCTGATGGCAAACCAAGCAAACTGACATTAAATGGCTCCTGCATATTATCAATACAACGGATATGGATTTCAGTCATGGTATATTAACAAGTTAAGATTAAAGCCCTTTTTGTAAATTAACTTCAGTTACTAAATGAGATGTAAAAAAAAAATATTTTCACTAACGAATTGAAGTTTACCTTGACTGGTTTTGTGTCTTAAAACTATCAATTTGATCCGAGACAATCATTTTTAACTTCCTGGATAAACTTCAGTTAACCGTTAACTTTAACCATTAGAGGAAAAAGTGGGATTTCACTGGTAACCTAAAAGTTACAAAATGGTCCTAACAGGATCGAGAACATAAATGTCGCTGCTAATGGAGGAAGTTACGAAAAGTGTTGGCTGTTTTTCTTACCTTGGAGCGGGTGGCTGGCATTTTTCTTTTAATAATCGTTGCACAAACACGGAGACGAGTAAACACGCCGTGCAGCAGCTCTGCAGTGAACAATGCAGAGCGCGCCGCTGTAGCTTGTTCACTTTCTGTTCATTTCCCGCGCCACCGGAAAGTCCTGGAAGGTGTATAAAACGCAGTGAAGTATTTTAATAACATAAAAAAACTTTCTTTGCAAAATAAGATGTTAATTTTTCAACATAAATTCGCTGTTAATATTTAAAATTGTATTTGGTGTTTGTCTTAATAAATAAGCGTCACGAACGTATGAATTGATGAGGGTTTTGGGACACGAGAGCAGTGTATCTTCCATGTATTGTGCCTTGGCGCGAGTTTTTTTATTTGTGAATTTGCATGCAAGGCGGGTAAAATGTTGAGCAACTCTGCAACTATTAATTAGGTCAAGCTTTTTAAAAAGCCATGTAGTTTTGAGACTCAAGTGCAGCAGTGATTTTCCCATTATAGCATTAATGAAATATGACACAATGATTTAATAAAATGTGAGTATTTTAGCCACACTTTATGTGGGTCATAGTGGATGAATGGATTAAAAGAGGGGCATTTAATGGCTAAAGAAACAGGAATATATGAGAATTTAATTTAATAAAGTGTAATAAATGGGAATAAGAAAAGATGGCACTTAACACTGAAAATAAAAATTAGATAAGACAAAAACAGGATGATGCCAACAGGAAGTGGATATGAAGTATGAACATAAAAACAAGGGTGGGGCACATGAGACTAAAAGGTTTGCACTAGTAAAATGTACTCATGCTATATCTTATTTGCCCTACTATATTACAATGTTAATGTTATGCTGTTATGCTGTACATCATCATCGTACATCATCATCATTATATTAATATATAGACAAACACTGAGTAATATTACTTTATAACATTATTGGTCTGGTGTATGCTGTTTCTATCATAAACTAGGCCTATCTATACCTTGCTAACATTGGTGCTTCTAATCACATCCAGCCACTGTCATGTTTGCTTTGTCATTTTTTGTCTGTATTACTCACATTACATACTTAACATATATATTTTTAAAATTCTTAATATTTTACATATTAGTGTTAAACATTTTATAATAATGCATTTTTTTCATACCACTTATTTCTGTTTTCTTATGATTTCTTATGCTTTGCATCATAGCGAAAGTAACATCAATGTTTAAATCAACAACAATCTAGTATTTCTGATGCTTGTTCTAATTGCTCTTCTAACCTCTCCCTTATAATTTCTGTAATTATTTAGATATTCATAATCTTTCTTATTTTTTAAATATTTTTAACTTTCTCTGTACTTATGTTCTTTTGCTGCTGCAACAACCAAATTTTCCTGCTGTGGATTAATAAAGGCATATCTCATCTTATCTTGTATGACCATTCTTGTCATTATCATCATCATAATCATCATCATTCTATATCTCTGTGCCAAACGTACTCCAAACAAAGACAGACATTAATGAGGCAACTCAGAAAGTATAGATTTGGAGAAATGTTAATATTTTCTTAGTTATGGATATTAAAAAGGTTTACTTGATTTCTTCAGAGAAAGCAGGCTGATAAATAAATTGCAATCTGCTATTTAATGGAAGAAAGAAAGTAAATAATGGGGACTGAATTGTCCAATTTTATAATAATAATAAATCATTTATATCAATCTGACAGGAGCCAGTTTCTAAAAAATAAAACCTTATGTTCGTACATATATACATCATCAATATCAGTGTAATTCTTTTACCACAAGCAGTTCATTTTTGTATGCAGACATAATTCTAATGTAAAACCTTTCCAGCTCATGACATGTCAAGAGGCTGTCAGTTCATGTGTGTCCCACATTAAGATCTTCCACCAGCTCCAGCTCCACGCCCTCCCCTGCCCCCTCTCCTCGGTCGACCTCTGACTTGTTTATTGTCCTGACGTGGTAATCTTTTCTGTCGCTCCACTTTGATCCACCCTCCTTCACTGGCTTTGGCCCCATCTTTTTCCTCGCTGGGGCTTTCTGTCACAGACAATATACCTGGTATCATGGAGGGGCGGTTCTGTGGTGTGACACTGTAACTGTTGGACCGTGGCCTCCCTGGCTGTCGTGAGGTTTTGCTGGTTTTATTATGAATATAGTTACCTCTAGTATTGGTCCATGCGTGCCCCCTACCCTGCCCCTCTCCCACAGTTAATGTGTTACCAAAATAGCGGTTTCTGCGGTGATCTTGCACCACTCCGGCACTGAGTGGGCGCTCCCGTTCCCTCTCTGAGGTGCTCTCTGACGTGGTGCTGGAGGGGCTGCTGCCCTTTGACCCAAGATGAAGCGAGGAGAGTTTGGCCGACAGGCTGGTAGTTGGCGAAGAGCTCCGTGAGTCATTCCAAGGCGATACACGAACGCGGTTTGGAGAGCGGCGCACAGCTGCAGCATAAGAAAACCCCTGGCTCTCATGTGCAGACAGGAACTGAGGCAGAGTGCAGGCGTCAGAGCTAGTGAAGGCAGTCAGAGGAGCAGTCGTCTTCAGGGATTTCTGGGTCATCAGCTGCCTCTGCCTTACGTTGTGCATCCATGTGGGATCAATGCCTAAACAGGAAGATATGCATTGATAAAAATAGAAGCAAAGTCCGTGTTTAACACTGTTAAATATATTTAAATTTAGGTAATTTAACAGCAACTATGTTTATTTGTCGAAGATTTAAAACTGTTACTTTGGCACTCTAAATACACACAATAAATAAAACAATTACCAGAGTTAGACTTGTCCATGGGGCTGTAGTCAATGTTAGCCGGTGTTGTTTCGATGACCAGCTCCACGGTTTTGATCTCATCTTGTCCCCCACTGTGACTCCACGTCACTGGGCTGCTGTATCTGGTAGACTTTGGTGACTTGACATCATTCTTAAATGTGAGGTCAAGAGAAAAGGAAAATAGGCTATTTCAGCAAACATAAAGACTTTAGAGAGAATTCCACAACATTGGAATTCACCTAAACCACCGAGCACCTGACTATAGATAACAACTTATGCTAACAATTAAAAAGATTGAATACACAATTAGTGAATCCAAGGACCTCTTTTACTCGACCTGGAACCATGTTATGTCTTATCTCAACAAGCGAAATCCCCTCCTAACAACTCAAGGTGAAATATTGTGTGACGACGTGCAACAACATACAGCCCATTATAAACTGATCAGTTACACCCTCTGATACACCATCCATTGACTTTCTTTTTCTTTTATTTTAGTGTTTAATTAGTTGTGTTTTAATTATTCTAATTACCTTGTTTTATTATTATTATTATTATTATTATTATTATTATTATTATTGTCTTTTTTTTTTTCTTTTTCTCCCCTTTATGCTGGGTTTCACTGGGATTTGGAGGATGGGGGAATGGGTTAGAAATTGTATATTTGTTCTATGAAAAAACAAAAAACATACTGTTTTCTTTTGTCTTACCTTGACCTTGTTTTCAGTTTTTGAAAAAAGGTTTAAAAAACAAAAGGAGACTATTAGGTGTCAAAAATATGTACACTTGTTGCACAGGGTTCTGTAAGCGCATTTGATGATTTTTTAAATTGAAAATTTAAATATTTCAAACGGCTAACATTTATATTTGCTTTGTTTTGTAAGAAAAAAAATGACTCACCTCATAGTTGACCGTGTAGTCCACTTTCTGGTTTTGCTGTGTTCCAACGATCCATTTGTCCATCACAAAAGGAGGCTGCATTGCAATGGCATTAATTCATAAAAAGGTGACTATGGCAACCATCCTGTTATGTCAGAAACATAGACAACATTCAGCTTAGAACATGAGTGCTTGTGTGTGTTTCTGACGACACCTTAGTCATCCGCAGGATTTCAACATCCTGCCGGTTGGCATTAAAGATGACATCTTTGATGTAGGTTACTGCGACTTCATCTCCATCAAGTTCCATGTACATTTTCCATTTGCAGTCCTTCAAAGAAAAAGAAAAGATAATGGTGAGATAATGTAGGTCTGGTCTGATGCACTCAGAAACAAACACCTGGTTGTATGGAAAAGTTTATAATTGCAGTATTCTGTGTGGAGAACTTGGTGACTCTTGTATATAAACCAACAGCACAACCTAGAGGTGTTTTGACTGTAGTGGCAAGTTATTGGCCACAAAGCCTCACATCGTGGGGGTAGGACAGAGGACAGAAACGATAACATAAAAATATATTATATATAATAAATTGCAAATGGAGAGAAATGATATCAAATGCAACTTATTTAGAGAACAAATCTAAATGGAATCAGGACCATACTAACGCCACAACATTGTGGTAAAAATTGTCACATTTTGTAAAATTACTGTAACACAAACGACAACAAATGCTTTAATGTAAACATTGTAAATTCCTTGTCAAACATCTGATGTTAGCATCCCCGGTGGGATCCAAGATTAGTTTCTCGGAGAAGGAATCTGGTGGATTTTAAGTGATAAGTGCGAGGAAGGTTTTTCCTCATGAGTTGCTGCATGCGGCACACATCAAATCCTCACTAGGAGGCACAAATCTCAATTCCCCAGCCCTCTTCTCCTGCATACTGAATGCTGACGAAGCAGTAATGATTCTGCCAATCCCCAAAAGCCGGCCACGAAGCCACAGGTCACCGCTTAACCACACAGGGTTCATGGCACAGGCCAATCCATTGTGTAGTGATCACAGAGAAAGACATCAGAGGAGTGGCACTAACACACTCGTCTGAGGAGCCTTCGCCCTCTCCTGCATCGTCCCCAGGGGCTGGAAACAGCTCAAAGGGGAAGCTTCAGCAAGCCTCTGGCTCAGAAACACACCAGTGGCCCCGCGCTGGCCTGGTGTCGGCACTGGACGGTCGCACTGGGGCTCCCAGGTCCATGCTAGTCTAATCACTCCAGCAGAAACAATGTCTGGTAATGATGCCTAGGACCCAAGTGCATCTAATGACAACTCATACATAATTCAGCACCTTTCACTTGGCTGCACGGTGATATCCTCATTAGTAGGGGACCCTCAGTGGCTGTCAGATGGTGGCCGCACAATCGCAGGCCCTCATTTTGTCTTTGAGAAGTGCAGCTGCTTCCATGACATCGCCAGCAAAGAGGGGCGAAGAAAAAAAATGCAGTGCGGGTTTGTTTTATTTAGTGCAAAAAACCTTCCAGTTTGTAAAAACAAGGCTGACACGGAACCTGACACCAGGCAGGGGAAAATAATTAGCTCTCATTTTCTCAGCCTCCTGTTTCCTTCTCCCTGCTGTGTTTTCTACCCACTAAACCACCACATGTCAGAAGAAATGGGAGGCAATTAGCAGGCTCGTTTCAGCCCTGCCGAACACACTGAAAGAGGACTATTTATGATGGGACAATGAACAGCTGAAAGATTAAATAACGTTTGCCTTTTAAAAAGAAAATGACTTCTGGCTAAATGGGCTATTTTTGATTAAATTCAAACAGCAAGTGAAGAGCCACCCTTTCTCCACAGTTTGAGACCTTAACAAAGGGCTGCGAGCAAGTCGAGGTGGATGTGGTACATGGCTGAGAATGAAATGTTTATTTGTCTGGTTTTATGCGTGTCTAGTGATGACTTCAATGGTCAGTGTAAAAGCCGTCATTGTGGATCCTCAGAACAAACACCTTCAGTACAACGAGGCTGATTCAGTCATGGCTAAAACATGATTCTGTACATCTATTTGCAAAAAAATAATTATTAGATGTCATCAATTAAAGGTCCAGGTTATAGAACTTAGGGACATCTTTCGGCAGAAATGGAACATAATTAATAACTATGTTTTCACTAGTTTATGATCATCTGAAAATAAAAATCGCTGTGTTTTCATCAAAGTTTATATCAACATATGGAGCAGGTTCTCGTCCACAGTCGGCAGTGTTGTTTCTACAGTAGCCCAAAACAGGCAAATCAAACACTAGCTAGTTAGAGCCATTTGCGCTGTTGCGTCAGCCACCATAGTTCTCCTACACATTTGGCACACCGGAGAAGTTTCAGTTCTGCATCCTCACCGTTTAAGTATGGCTTCTAAGTAGGCTTAGTGTACCTGGGACAAACACTGAATGAAATAGGAGAGATTAACTAGTTGCACTGCATCCAGTGTTCTTAATGTCTGATGCGATTTGTAGCATTTGTAGTATGGTTTTGTTGTGTGGTTAAATTTTTAAAATTTTAAAACTTGTTTTAAAATTAAATAAATAATGATTTTCGTGTTGCTGGTTTAAAAATACTTAAATGGCTAAATTTTGAAAAATGCTATTTACACGATATTTAAATTAAATGTGGGAGACAACAAATAGTGTATCTGCTGATAGTAATATTTCAGTATTTCAAGAGGAAATGCTTTTATTTTGACATGCAAGAAAGTGACCTTTTGAGCATTGTTGTCACGAGCTTTAACACTGATATAAGCAGCAACTGAGATTAAGAAGTCCATTTGTTTACCTTTTTTATTTTTAAACTGTAGCACATTTGACAGTGTATTGTTTCATTTGAATGACACCTGTTTTTGTCACTATTGGAAGCTACCGCTACACTACATGCGAAACCATTTTTGTCCTGGGACATAATACAAATTTCAGGGTTGGTTTTTTTTTCGGACAGTAAAATGAAATCTTCACCTTTTGATGCCACTTAATCCTACAAGCTGGACCTTTAACAATCAAAATGCATACAGCATTTGTTAGATTATCCTCAATTTTTGGTAGTTACCTTTCACAGAATGAACGATGAACTATATTTGACGCTTACAGCCATAGCATATGCTGCTCTTGATGCAATCAGCGTGTGTGTGTGTGTGTGCTTGTCTACAGTCTACAGTATGAGATTTTCATGGTATGCCAACCTTGTCAGAAAATATTGTGGTTTCATGGTATCAGGGTATTTCATAAATATTATTATTGTTATCATTATTATCAGTTAAATTGGTTATGTGTAAAATGTCTCCCTTTGAAAATAATTAAAATAAAGGTGAGATTCAGTCTAGTTGCACTTTAAAAAAAAAAAAAAAGATAACCCTCAATTTTCACACTATGGTATAGCTTGAAAACGGACTACTACTGCAACCTCACGTGTCATTACAAACTTACAGACTTCCCAGTTCCTGGTTTCCAGTGGTACCCAAACACCAGCTCCAGATTTATGATTTTATTCCTCTCCACTTCTTTTTCCACCTCATCCTGGGAAGAAAAGGAAGTAAAGGTACCAAATATTCACTGAAAACGAAAAAACAGAAACAACTCTTCCTGAAGATAAAGAATAAACTTTCATACCTTCAGCAGAGGTGGGAAGTGGACTAACCCAAGGTAATCGTTCGTTAGCTTTTCAATTTCAAACTGCCAAAGAGAAAAAAAGTGAGATTCACTGTAATTTCAAATATCAATGAGCACAAATCTCATGCTGTAAATTAAATATGAGATAAAAGAAATTAGACAGATGTGTTGAAAGATTAAGTGTGCCATGCCTTGAGGTGCATAGCGTGACCTTTGGACTTCACCCCCATGTCCCGCATGTCATTCTCTGTCAGCAACAGCAACCTCTTTCCAGTGATATGATTTTCTTTAAATAGGTCTGCATACAGTTGCATGCCACACGTGCCCTCCCCTGAGATAAAAAAAAAGGATACACCCCATTTTTAAACAACAGATCACAAATAAAGAGGCTGAAGAAGCCAAAGTTGGAGTAAAGATAAAGTAATTGGACAAACCTGCGCCAAACATTTGCTGCATCCAGAAATACTACAGGAATGAAATGGTAATATATTTGTTTTAATGACATGAAAATCAAATTTAATAAATTAGTTATGAGGCAAATACAAGGTACTGACCACATGCTCCTCTGTCCATGTGTAGATGTCAAGGGTGGGCAGCAACTGCATGAAACACAAAACAAACAGAAGTAACAGCAGCAGAAATTTGGTGGATACAGACAGTGTGAAAGGTGTGTGTTCAGATTTTAAAGTAAATATCACAAGACTTAAGTAAATGTTATTAAAATGGAAAATAGCCATGTTTTTCGTGTCTGCAAAGCCATTACTTTTCCGGTTATTGTGCTGTGCCATTAAGACAACTTCTCTCTAATGGTCTATATCACACCAAAATGTCCATCTGACTGATCTAACGTGATCTGTTTGAATGATAAATCATTTATTGCTCATTAAATGAAATCAGGCAGAAACGTGCCAGCCAAAATAAAGATTTCATCATTGTGATCATGAGACTGGTGTGTAATGACAGAAATAATGCAATGGAAAATTGGAGGAAAGATGACTAAATGAATGAGTAATCCCCCATTCACTGTCTTCTTCCCACGACATCTGATAACAGCTCAGATTATGAGCTGAATGCCGCTCTCAATAGACAGTCGCTGCCATACATTTCAGTGCAGCCCGCCGCCTCATAAAGCCACTCAGCCCTGCAGCGTTTTCCGCCTCCTCCAGTGCCGCGGTTCGGAAGTAAACAGATTCAGAAACACTCTGCCGCTGCCAAAAGTCTCATTGGAGTAACTTAACATCACTTTTCAAGCAGCATATTGTATTTCACAAAAATGTGTTGCGGAGCTTCGTTCTCAAAGCACTATCTCAAATTCCAAACGGGAGTTTTTGTGTTTATTTGTGTGGGATCTGCAGGAGGAATAAAGACTTGGGTTTAGTTCACACAATTCTGCCCCCATGTGGACTGAGTAGATGATGGGTAATCAGACCATGAATACCGGGAGTTATTCATATCGCAAGAAACAGCTCAACCAAGATACCTAGTGGAGCAATATATTTTACAATCTTATTAAAATGATACAAGTCACGCTCTGTTCTGTCTTCAGTCATAAAAGGTTTGGTAATAATAGCAGTAATACAACATCATTATCACGAAACAGAGTTAACAGAAACGGATTTATTGACACAACAGTGAAGGAAAACAAGTCACATCAAGAAGCTGCTGGTCGTATGATCTCGGGGAAAGCTCCAGGAGATGCGTGTGTAGGCTGAATGTTTCTGAAGTGTCTGGATTTCACACAGGGAAATGTAAATATTGCTAGTGTGTTAATTGTTATGTCTGCTCTAAGTGTGTGTGTGTGTGAGGCTTGATGGCGCAGCGGTACAAGCAATGTTTGAATGGGAATATTAGCTCATGGCAGGACTCTAACAAGCAACAACACAGGAACACAGAGGATTACATCCTCAGGAGACTGACTGATGATAACAAGCCAAGGGGACAATTTAATGGGCTATGCTCAAGGAAGCATGTCCTTCCCCCAGATGAAGCCTAATACCTAACTGAACACTAATGCTAATACAGTTCTCTCTACTGTTAAGTGCAGGAATGGAGGATAATATTCAGTTGGACCATATGATGTGTTACTGTATGTAAAATGTGTCTGCAGAAGGAAATAATTCTATATTTGGTAACAATCTTTGGCTTGTGAATGCGGCCTTTTCCTGCAGAAACGTGTTATTATTAAAGGAGTAATGTGTTGCATTTAGTGGCATCTAGAAGTGAGCACTGCAGTTTGCAACCAGCTGAAACTTCTCTCCTGTGCCAAGCCGGAACTCCCTGTTAAGATTCCTTCAATGTTTATTGTTCAGAGGGTTTTTTAACAAGAGCCGAATTATCTGCAGAGGTCTCCTCCTCTCCAAAACAAACAAACCTGGTGATTTAAACCTGTAAAACCACTGAACAAAACAGCTTCATGTTAAAAATCAGTGTTTCTCAGACACTGTTTGGCACGTCAGGGAATGGCAGCTGCATGCTTTTGTGTGCTCAACTTTTATTTCTGAGAACTAAGACTTTCAGGAAGTTTTTAGCGGGAATCGAAATCCACAGAGGTCTCTTTATCCCCTAAACAAACGGACGCTGTGATTAAAACCAGTTCAAACACTGAATAAATCAGTTTTAAATTTAAAATCTGGGTTTTTCACAACCTGCTTGTCTCAGAGGGACAGATGCAAAAACAAGAAAATGTTTGGTGGCCACCTGGCACCCTATCAGGGGCCATATTTGGCCCATAGGTAGTGAGTTGCGTATCACTGCCCTAAATTATACACACTGGACCTTTAAATGAAAAACATATTTGCTAAAATCTACTACTTCTGATTGAGGCTGTTTAGTGCCGAGACCTTGTTATTATTACAAATACTTATTCATTTTAAAAATCTTTTTAGGCCTATAAAAGAAGCCTGTCTTGAAAAGTAAAATGTGAAATGAGAGAATGAAGCTGACAGCCACACAGAAAAGTCCCTCTCCTGCTGTTTTGAACCTGGGTCAGTCAGAGGAAAAAACATGTACTTTCTCTTCCTGGTAAGAGACTGCGTCTCAACAACTGCACTCCACCACATCCAGAACAAATTGGCCAATCTTAATGTCAGCAAAATGTCACTTCATCATAAAAGCCTGGCCTTCTCTAAGCAACTGGCTCACGTGGCTCTTTCTTCACAGCATGGCACTATACATCCAGTACATTAGGCATACGGTAAATGACATCCATAATATCCATAGGTGGTGGGCTACAAAAACATATTCTGTAATATTGTTCCATGCTACATTGAGCTATCTCTGAATACAACTTGAACAAATAGTGATTCTGATGTTACTCATGATTATTGTTCAAAATAATCATGACTTAACAAGCAATTCATTACAAAGTAGTGCTTCCACAACACCAATAATGTATTAAGTGACATTACAGTATATGACAGATGCAGCTGGGGCAACACAGAGCGTCGGAGAGCTTCATTCACTGTCGTCAGACCAAGTGAAGCGTCCCATCCCCAGAGTCATGTTGATTTTGTGTCCTTCTCTGACACTGCTCGACACGGAGGAGTTCTGCCTGGCCTGCATGTTGACCTGCATGCCCGAGTGCAGGACAGGCCGGCCAAAGTCCAAGGAAAGCACGTCCTCAAAGCCTTTCATCATCGACTGTAGATTCACCTCCTCGTTACCGGAGGTTGTGATCTGACACGACATCTGTGAACTGTTTGATTCTTCCATCTTAGACTGATAGAATGACTTAGCGCTTATCTTTTTTGCCACAGGTAAGAAGAGCTGAGAGGCAGAGACAGATGGAGAGAGGAGGGATACAGGGGTAAAAGATAAGAGGAGAGGATAGATCAGAAAAGGAAGTAAGTAATCAGTTGCAAACCACAAAATAAGTGTAAATAAGAATAGTGGACTATTTTAACCCCAACCCAAGAAGAAAATTACAGTGGAAAATCTGACGAGTTGATCTTACTTAAAATTTTCATACTGAAGTTGTTAACACTTAGAAAGACTTATTTAATTAAATTTGTCATTTTTAAGTTGCAACAAATTCACAAAATTCAATAAATATAACTAAATTTTAAGTCAACTTAACAATTATATATAATGTTCACATAAATTAGGACTAATAGTTATATTTACTTTTCAAGGCAATTCGTTTCCTAGATTTTTTTTAACTTAAATGGACTTGTCAGATTTTACAGTGTAGCCGGTGAAGTTAAAATAACAGAACTACAGAATAAAGAGGAGAAAAGGAAAAGAAACACCAGAAATGATTTCAGTGTACTTGATTCAAAGGTGTTCACGTTATCTATACTGTAAGCCATGATGGCATTCGATCACGGGTTTTAAGAAAACAAACACGTTTTGTTGACAGAAACACAAAGTGCAAACAAGGAGAACCAGATTTTTTATCTGTTGTGTCTGTTGCATGCAAATAACACAATGCATGAAAACAAAAGTAAACAGCAAAGCTGTGAACTGCAGCTCTGCAACACTCACAATTCAATATGAATTCCAGTGAGAAATGCAGAATTCACTCTGTGCATCATGATTGTTGGGCAACTGTGCACTACACTGCACATAAATGAAGTATTGCCTATAATGTTCTCATAATGTGCTTTTCCCCTTCTCATTTCACAGTTTTTATTTTCATTTCACTGCTTGTCCATTTCCACATCACCTCACAGGATGATCAGGGGAATTCTGTCACTCTCCCAGTGGGACTAAGGAAACACACATGTAACCAGCAGTGTAAAAGTGAGGTGCTGCTGCTATGACCACTTTACAGTTTGTGGCAGCTGTCCTGAGGGTGAAGGTGGACCAAGGTGGAGAGGGGATAATGAGGAACTCACCGGGCTGTTGGACTGTTCAATGAGTTTGCGCTCCCACATCTTTAAACGGCGCTCACGCTCTTTCAGCTCCTGCTCTTTGGTACTCAGATCTCTCTCCAGCTTCTTAAGTCTCTCAAGTGTTGCTTCAATTTCACACCTGCAATACAAAGCAAAAGAGCAATGTCAACATTTCACATTTGTGTTCCATATGTAAAAGACTTATATTATTCAATATTTTTCACTAGAACACTAAAACCAACAATATGTTTTTCAATATTTTCTTGACTTTGGCACTCAGCCCCAAGCCTATTTCTTCCTTATGAAGATGTACATTTTTTTGAGACGCAAATATATATATTTTTTAAAAATCAAACTTGTGTCCTGAAACAAGTGGGCACTGTTGCTTGTGGCCAAAATGTCTCAAAGAGGACTACATTGTGCATTTGTTGGGAACTATTTTCAGTCACGTATTGACACACATTTGGTGCCCTTGACTATCCTTACAGCAGGACAGTGTGTGTTGGTTAAACTACAGCGCTCGCATTTAATAAAATGACAAAGCATGTCATCCAGTCTCCTTTTTGACACTGAGTAAACTGACAACCCATGACTAAGTTTCATGTTATATTCAATGCATAACAATACAGAACAACAGCATAGATTAACCGATGAACTGTATAATTAGCCTAAACAGTGAATGCAATAACTGTAGGAAGTTTGTGTATAACTGGCACTTTGGATGAATTTTAAGCACATTTTTCTGTGTATATTTCATGAGAGATGACCTTCTATGATATTTTTTGGGAACCTTTTGTACAATATTACATACATTTTATTATTTATAATAATCACACATACTTTATATACTTAGACAAAGTAACTTTTTCATTCCCTCTAAGAATATTTTCAATCATGGTCTTTTGTAATGCAGGAGGAGGCTGTTAGGTGAAAGCTCTGTGAATATACAGTAGCCTGTGTTCAGGTCTTCATCGTGCCCTTATCCTGTGAGTTTTGTTTTTAAGTAATAATCAACAAGGCCTTGTGGTTTCCTTGAAGCTTTTGCAACCCCTACTAGGGGTCAGAACAACCAGGTTGAAAACCAGTATATTTAAGAGTCAGGTTGGGAGATGGATGGGTTGCGAAAACTGGACTTTTCCCTGAGACTTTCCACCGGAGAACAGTGATTGAGTGAACTTTGAGTGAACTTTGAGTTATTTTAAGATATGTTGTCACTATGTTTCTTTTTCTAAACCTAACCTCCATAACTTTACATGAAGCATGTAACGCCATCTGTGGGCATTAATTTGTAGGGTGTCATTCGAGCCGCTGTGTGAGGATAGGTGTTTAGGTGGATAGGATAGGTGGTTTTTATGGCTGCATCATTCCATTAAATAGAAATATTTGGCATCTTTTGAAACTTTGGGATTTCCACTAGGATCTGAAATTAAGTCATGTGGGTTTGAGCAACAATGATTGGCTGCATAGCAGTTGTTTGGGTTGAGTAACTCACCAGCAGGTCAGAGGGTTTAATAGGTTACGGAGCTCTAATCTCAAGTTTTGGTCTTTTCATTGGATTTGTTGACAATAAGAAAATGTTAAGTATCACCACAAGCTTTATCCATTAAACCACATAGCGTAAATAATAGTGAAATTAATCAGAGTTAGAGCATTAGGACAGTACACAGTGACACTTCCAAAACAAAACACAAACAAAACTGTAAACAACACCAGAGATGCCCTGCAGTCAGAAGGTGATTAGTCTGCATCTGACGCTTTGAATGCCAAGGACAGGACAATGTCTCATGTTCACTTCACGTTGGGGGAAGTTTGTTTTGCCCAGCAGGTGGGGCTGCACAGTGTGTCGTGGAAATCCATGCTGAGCTTCAGCCCAACAAAAACTTCGTTCTCACACTTTTCTGTTCTTAAACACACGCAGCCTAAGCAGGAAAGCCAGTCCTTACTCCCCCCGGTCCTCCCCCTGAAGCTTCCCACTTCAAACAATTTCCACTCAACACTCAACTTCCCTAATCATTTACTGTGCCTCCCACTTTCCTGACAAACATTTGGGATTTCAAGTCACCCAATGCATCACAGAATTCTCTTTTCTAAGTAGTTCTTATTCTGTCCAAACTGCTCTGATACAGAGTGCAACAGGAGGCATCTGTTTAGTTTTACATGTTTACCTAATGTGACTCAGTCTATATATACTTCTTAGCCAGATAATTCCACATACATTCCACAATACAAGATATGGATTTAGTGGTTGTAAAATAAGCAACCACTGAGTTATTTCATCTGCTTTGACCATTATTCTCTCAGAGCTTGACATTTGGTCTTTGTACAAACAAAGTACAATGCAGTCAACACTAGGACAATGGGTCTGACAAAAGGATAAGTAGTGACTCTCCACTTAAAAACAGCAAACAGTGAGTGTTTACATTCACAGAGTGACGACAGAGGGCAAGGGAGATGACTGAATTGAGGTTTACTGTCTACTCCTCTGCTCACCACATGTTGACTGTTTCTTTTGTTTGTTTATTTGTGTCTCTCTCAGGATGGCTCATAATAACTTTCCTGACTTTTCATCTAGTGCCATTTTCAGGTCAAATTTTCCATTTTTCCAATATTTTGCTTTATGACCAAAGAACATATTAAAATAAAGCCAAAATACCTCATCTTTTTCTCATATTTGCTGAAATTTTCACTTTATTCTTAAAGATGTACATGACACGGCTATTCAGTGAAAAAAAAAATCATGTTCCTCCTCCAAATGGCATTTGCTAAAATGGACCACGGTGCACAAAAAATAACCAATCAGAGACAAAGAGTCTCCGAAGCAGCTGTCTTCTTACACTCCTTCTCATATTATTTTTATTGGCTTCTATTGCTTTTATTCTTTAATTTTCTTAAATTGATTAATTCACTTCTTTAACTGCCATTTGAGATCCACTAGCGCTATCACTTTTATTCCTTTTCGTGCTGTAATCTTGTTGACCTTCTGTATACACTTTTTGTTCTTGCCTCTTAGTGTTACTGTTTACTGTTTTACTGTTTTACTGTCCATCAAAGCACTTTGTAAACAACTGTTTTCAAAGGTGCTATATAAATAAAGTTAATATTATTATTATAATCATATCAATCAAGGCTCGTGTGCTGTGGCCAAACTGTCAAAGAAGGCAGCGCTGATCAAATAAGAATCAAGTTTCTGTTACTGCATTGCAGCCTTAAATGTTGTCATAAACATACTTTTGTGTACTGTTTAGCTGTAAAATGAGAACGTTTGTGACATAGCTTCCATGTTAGACAGTGAACAGAAGCTGAAAGCACTGCCCACCAGTCAGACCAACTTTCTCATTTCGCAGCTAAACAGTACAAAAAATAGGTTAAAAAAAAGGTAAATAAAGTAAATCCTGGTAAATCCAGTAACAGAATATTGTTTTATATCTGATCAGCATATTTGACAGTTTGACCACAATTTATGAGCAGTGACTGAAAGCTGCATAACAGACTCCTCAGCTCTGATTGGTTGTTTTCATTTACATGCATTAAAGCCATTAGAAGTGCTACAGGGCAACAGAGTAAGCAGATTTTTTTTCAGATTCTCTATCTCATTTAGTGCTGATTGAATACAGTAAAGGCAAATATGAAAAAAACATTTTTTTTATAAATGTTACCAACTACAGCTTTCCACTTAAAGTTAGCACTTTAACCACAAACGTACGTCTGCACCTTATATCTATCTATTCCTTAGTAATTCCTTGATAGTGCAAATTCAGCTAACTGAGAAAAACAGTAATATGCACAACATATCTTATTGTTCTGAGGTCAAAATACCACATATCTGCCCCTTTCTGGTGAAGTTACCTTCTGCTCTGATCACTCACAAGCCTCTCCTTTCACTTTCTGCCAGCTAAGTCGACAGTATCAAACCTCTTGAGCTAAAACAAATGCTTCTTTCTGTATCACACATTCTTAGTTTCTGTTTTCCAGCAGCAAATTCACTCCAACCTGCTCCACCTGCAGATGGCTGCCTGGACATGATGCCACCAGCACAACTTCTGAGGAAAAAAAAACCTCAGAGCACAGACAAGCCCCGCAGAGAGGCAGACAGAGAATAAAGTAACAGCTGAGACTCAGGCTGTGCTGAACATCACCAAACCTCCAGCTGCTCATACAACCCAATTAAACACTTCTACTTGAAAAAGATGGTGATTATTTTTAGGGCCTTATGGGTAAAGAGAGGAAGTATATCCAGATGGATGATTCTTTGGAGGTTTTCATGCCTTTATGGAGCTATCAGTGTAATTATTAAAGATCTATATGCACGATCTCAAGTCCTTTTTTGAATTTCACGGCCCCCATCAGCTACATTTCCACATCATTCTTTGAAAACAGTTGCACATTTCCTTAGGCTGAGGCAGTATGTTGGTGAAAAAAGAGAGAGTTATAAATACGTTTACTGGGCCGGGGAGAATGGCTGATCACATTACCTCCATTCAGCCTTGTTGTGAAGGAAAGAGTTGCACTGTTGAGGAAGTTGGCTGTCATTAGACATGGACTCCAAAGTAGAGAGGATCTGCTTGAACATTGGCCTTTCCTAAATCAACACACAAACATTCGCTTTGTATGATTGAAATGAAAGCATACATATGTTGTCAATTTGCATGCTAATGTAACTCAGCGGATCACTCACTTTTGGGTCTGTTGCCCAGCAGTTCCTCATGAGCTCAGCGAAGCTGGCAGGACAGCCACTTGGGATGGTTAACCTCTGAAATACACAGTTAGATGTGAATGTGAGGAAGGGGAGCTGATTTTAAGGAATAGATTGATATTTTGGAATATATACTCATTCACTTTCTTGACGAGAGTCAATTAAGAATACCAGTATGTTGTTTCCTTGACCAGAAAACAGAGCATATAAGTCTCAAACTTGTGATGTCCTCAAGTATTAAGTCTGGAACTGCTTTTCTTTTTTGAAGCCTAGTTCATTTGCAACGAGACAATTTCAAACCTGTAACTGTTGTGCAAGAAATTTCACCTACATCTCAGTGTCATCAAGAAAATCTTTCACCATTCATTGTCTATAGAGCAGCTCAAAGCCTAATACTTGGTGGCATCACAAGTTTGAGACTTTCTTCTTGGGTTTCTGACTTTGAGAGAGAGTTGTTAAGGTTTACTTATATTTTCAGACTGTTTTAAACCATAGAAATAACATGTATGATTTTAGAAAATGGGGATAGTTTCCCTTTAAAGCTATGATAAGCTAAAATAACCACCTGTTGGCTGTGATCTCATAGTTACCGTGAAGACATGAGAGTGGTTTTACAACCAATTCTCAGCAAGAAAGCAAATGAGGGTATTTCTGATAATTTCCTTAACATGGCATTTCACACCTTTAACCTCGAGCAGGGAATAAGTATAACATTGAAGTACAATGATGTCAAAATGCAGTTAAGTACCGTTCCTGACAATATGCTGCATATACGTATAAATCAAATTATTGATTCAGTATTAAAGGTTATTTATCTGGACAATAATGATTCTCCTATACTGTGAATGGTATATACACATATATTTACACACTGGAGTACCTCATTTTTCTCCACCACGAGCCAGGCCACTTGTAAACCTTCCAGGCCTTTGAAGGGGATCTCACGGGTGAGCATTTCCCAAAGCACCTGTTACAGAAGTCAAGAGCCAAGGTTAGTATACAAACAAATATTTAATTTAGTAATTGATTTTACCTTGTGTATCTTATCTCTTTTCTCTTTTATTGCAAATCTGTATCTTTTTTCATGTTTTTATATTTTATTGCTCTGTAAAGCACTTTGAATTGATCTGTTGTGTGAAATCTGTTATACAAATAAAGCTGCCTTGCCTTGCCTAATGCTAAAAAATGATGCATATACATGTGTAAGCTTTATCAACAAACAACATCTATAATCTTTTTTTTGCCCCACTGTGGCTGGCTTTCACAGGAAAAAGGTATAGGCAGAGCTGATAAGTATCTTTTGTCTGTTTCTAAAGGATGTGTACTCATATGCAAAAAAACATCAAAAACTTGTTTCTTTTCCTAGAGACCACATTCAACAGACAAAAATATTAATATCAGATATCAAACAATGATTGAAGGTTGCAATGATTTCTGGATAACAATAATAATACTTGATAATTTATGTGGTTTTAAGTCATTATTCAGCATTGTCTGAAGCAACAACATGCATCAACATCTTTAAAGAATTAGATCATTAAAAGGCGAAACACCCAAGGGCTCTACTGTATATGTGCACTATATTTTTGAATTTCTGCAAAATACATACATGTAATAAGAGGCAGCTTTGCCAGCTGCCTCTTATTACATGTATTTATTTTACTAAACAAATTAGCTCCTCAGAAAAGTGAGCAGGCTGTAAATCTGCCTGTAAGTCTGTAAATCACAGACTGTAAATCTGAAACCATTTTCACAGTACTTAAAAGCACTCATTGCAACTATTAACAGCGTCTGTTTAGCTTGTAAAATCCTACCCATTGTACATAAGGAAACTTTTTTTTTAAATTTTATATCAGTAATTTACTCTAGTATAATGAAAACTGCATTTTTAAGCCAAGTAAGAGTGACTGGTTTACATTTTAAAATGACATCCAAGACTCTTTCGACAGAAACTTCACAAGAGATTCAAGAAGAAAAAAGACACAGAAAGTTTTGAAGAGGTTTCTGCAAAGGTCAAAATAACTTGTAAAGTCCACTAAAGCAGAGAGAGAAATGCAGAAATGAAAATATCAGTCGGACTGGTTGACTGACAGGTTTTGTTTTTTAAGCCATGAGTGACTTCAGTGCAATTTCTACAAATGTACTGAACATTTTTGATACAATTACATAGCTTTGTTTTAAAGACAGAATTATACATTGTTGGTCAAATCTTGTCTTTCAAAGCAAAAGGGCATTATATAAATGGGTCAACTCAGCTTTGAGTCTTTCTGTTCTCATCAGTCATTCATTTAATGATCTTTGATGTGCTACAATGAATACAATCTCACTGGATTTTACGACCCTTTCTGTAGAATAACTGAAGCAGTATGTACACTGGTCAAACCTTTAAAAAAAGACAATGGTCCTACATTTTGACTCATGAGTCAAGAACATTTTTAGTGATGAGTCAAACTTAGACACACTATATAAAGTAGCTAAAACTATTTTTTTTTTACAGGCTAAAGGGGCCAGTAGACTCTGAATGGATTTCTGGGACCTCTGGAGCTCTGATTTGGTAGCTGAGATCAAGCTGTAACACTTAAGAACATTTGTGCACATAACTTACTTTTAATTTTAGGAATAAGTGAACTGTCCTAGACACTATACGTGGGTCAGACTATTGCTGGCTTTAACCCTGTAGCTGGCAATATGTGCCAAAACAATGATCTATACATTTTTAAAATTGTATCAGTTTTATGAGGATGCTTCTTGTCACTCACCACACCGAAGGAGAAAGTGTCACAGGTCTCAGATACAGGCAGACTCTGGATCACCTCCGGAGCCATCCAGGGAAACGTGCCCACCAGGGACATGTGTGTTGTGTGGGTCAGGAACTTGGATGCCCCAAAGTCACAGATCTGAAGTGATGATGATATGATCACATTGTTTATTTTGGTATCCATAGCCATCATCCATAGACCAACGTACTTATTATGCACAAATCAAACCAGCAGCAAGAAGGGTTTTTTTCTTTTGAAAAAGAACAGTGGCTGAAATTATCTGCAAGTATGCATCTGGTGGTGATGCTGATGTTAGTAAATGCTACAAATGTGGGTATCTGCTGGACTGTAATTACATCATTTACGCCTGGACTCAATTGCTATTTTCGTCACTGCTATTTGGCACACTATGCTCTTGTTTCATTTCAGAAAATGTGGCTCTTGTTTCATTTCAGAAAATGTGGCTCTTTATTTCATCAGGTAAATGCAGAACCTGTTTCAAAATATGTTGGAGTTACTGAATAGTTTTTATAAAATATTAACTCTGCAAAGAAAAGGTACAGTATAGTGTGATGAGTTTTTGTTAAATTTCTTTTCTACTGGTCTCATCCACCAAAGATTCTTGTACAGTAAAGCATCTCTATAATGCTGTCACTGGTGTCTTGAACATGTTAAGTTAGTCACTGCCCTCTTGTGTCCACATACTGTAGGTAAATAACATGCCAAGATCTCATGCTCTTACTCCTCTCAAATTCTGATATAGAAGTTTAAACATTCAGCTAACCAGACAAAATTGGAAAAATGTGTCTCTTCAGGGTATAATAAAAACCTACCTTAAGAACCTTGTCTGCTGCCACAACAACTGAAAGAGGAAATAAGGTTTAAAAGTCAATTAAAGTCAATATTCACTTTAAATAAACAATATGTAGCATTCATATAAAAAATATTATAGTTTTGAACACAAAAAGCACATGATATAGATCAAATTCGTTACCATTCCTGGACTTCAGGTCACGGTGGATCACCTTAACGGGGGCCTCTGAATGTAAATAGTGCATTCCTAAAGCGGAAATAAAGAGTTTTTCAGAAGCAGATTACTTGAAATTCCTACATACACTGCTGGAAAATAAAACATCTGTCATCCTGTTTGAAATATTGTATGTGTATGAGTAGCAATAAGGGAGACCTGCTGCTTTGACTAGAAATGTATACAATTAGTACTCTACTAATGAGCAAAATTAAGATTTCATACTTATTTATATTTCCATCCACATGTAGACCTACAGTATCCTTTTATTGGAGGCAAATCAATGGAAAAATAACTGAAAACTCCATGTAAAGATAGGAAGGTTTTCAAATTTATAGGCTCCTGTAATTCTCTTATTTCAGATTACCAAAGTGATAAGGTGCTGTTCTGATTTAATTATTGATTTGGCCAAAACTGACATCGCTTTCTTTCAATGTAAATTGATTTGATTTGATTGATTTATTGTTTGGAGACTCTTTTCTGCGTGGATGTACATGTTGCCATGATTTATAATTTGTATAAATAGCATTTTTCTAGGTCCCGACAGAGTGACAATGTGTAATTCAAATTTAAATAAACATTGTGTCTGCGCACAATAAAGCAATCAAAAAATTGTTTACAATAAGTACATTAATAATGACTGCAACAAATGAGGACTTCAGCCTGCAGCAAAAAAAGTGAAGAAAGATGTCTTGCCTTATAAGACATTTTAATAATTTCACAGCTATGGTTGTTTCTTACCAAAATATCTGATTTAACCTGCTGGCAAATGATCTGTTTTTCAGACCTCAGCACAGCGCCGCTTCAGCATAGATTTGAATTCGACAAATCACCATGGTGCTGCTGTTTAACAATCTGTTTGCATCTTTGATACCATGTTTTATGATATGTTGAGATTTTTACAGGTACTTTAATAGGTCTACAGACTGGTTAAGCTACGACCTGCTAAACAATTTAAGAGGTGTTTAGCTAAAGATGTGAACAATCAAACTCTAAACATCAACGCAAGTGACTGAATGAAGGAAAAACAGAGAATATTTGTGGTTTTCTCAAATCTTTTTCCCTCATCATTAACATTATATTGGATGTTTGAATATTGCAAAGTGTTTTTTATTTGGGTTAGATAAATAAGCTCAAACTCTAAGTTGGCTTTTTATAGAAAGTTGGCTTTTTATAGAAACATATAATCTTTTACTGAAGAAAGTAGTAATATAGACATATCAGTTTTGTTACAACTGTTTGCTATCCAAAAGAAAATTTAAACATACTGTACCAGCCTCCTTACTTTCTAAAATTTAGTTTCTCACATTTTCTGTTTTGTTATATTTCATATTTGTCATATAACAACCGCTTTCTACATTTGGTAAGAATTTTAGTTAAGTTGGACTTTTATCATCACCAGCAGGGTATGTAACCTATTGTTACATTGTAAAACTCTGTAAACATTCAAGCGCTTGCTCTCCATGACTTACCCCTGCAAAAATAAAGGATTTATATTAATTAATTCATATAGACTGTGTTATTGACAGGCACAATCAACTGTTAATTACTAATATAATCAAGGAAATAGAAAAAAATGTCACATTTACCTCTGGCAATCTCTGCAGCCCACGTCATGATCTGGCCCATGTCCATTTCCTCACTCTCGGGACTGGACAGGTAATCATACAGCGATCCACCGCTCGCATACTCTGTGGAGAAACGTGATTGTGTTTGAGTTTGTATCATCTGGAGTGACTGACAGTTTGTAATGGTGAAATGTCTTACAATGACAAAACTGTTCTCTTGAGCTGTTACATTGTCCATATGAGTGCAGTATGTGAGAGCATTACGTGAAAACAATTGAAAATTGAAATTCTGCCAGATGACTGCAAGAAGCCAGCTGACAGTGTGTTGTTTACAGTTTGCTCCTGTCACTGACCTGTCGCTGTGGGTGAGCGCAATTTATCACAGTGTAGCTGAACACTATGAGCTTCAGGCGCCCACACATTATCAACTGTATCTAGAACTCTGTTTTCTTAAATTTCATACACTTGGAATGGAGCATTTCCTGTGGGCCTTGACAACCTTTTGCAAACGCCCCTCACAGCTGTCAGATATACAGATAAAGATTTGATCAAACACAAATGGATGAAGCAGAGCAACATTTTTGCTACCTGTAGACAGAGATATAGTGAGGCTTGAATCAAGATTAACTAGCACTATCATACCAGGTGAAACAGCAGGAAACCTCTGTTTGTGCATAATAACCCAATCATGGTCCAACACAGCAATGTAAACATACACAGGCGCCAAGACAGGAATCTAATTAACAATCATAAAATGCACCAATGTTTTTTAATATTATGAGTATAATTTTTGCATGAGTTTTTTAATTGTGTTTTAGCAAACGCTGGCTGACGTACAAATAAGCTCACCTGACTTCACCTGTGTGCAAGTGAGGACTTGTCTGCTTCTGCACCTTTGCACTTTAATACGTTCATCTACATTCCACGGATAATATGGTTTCCTGTTGTAAACTGCATTTTCATTTTATCATTCATTAGTGTAAAGTCAGAGACAAGTTTTCATCAGTTTGTGTTAAAGTGTATTGCACAGGGAAATTCACCTTTACATTAAACTATAATTCAGTTTATGAAGCCGCTAAGTGACAGCAGATATCATTAAACTCACGCAGGTTACCAGAGACATACAGGTTTATCAGACAGGTTATAGATATGGGCTGTTACAGAGAGGGAACTGCCGAGTCTGATACTGTATGTCAACAGACAGAGGAAATTTATAACAGAGCTGATGACTGTGCACATGGCATGGTCAGGATGACCATAAACATGTTTCCTGTATCTGGTGCTAATTAGATTCTGCTTTAATAAACAGAGACACAAACCAGCTCCTTGACAACAAAACCGAACTCTTTCACAGCTGCAAAATACTACAGCAGCTACTAAGGTGCCATGAGGTTTAATTATCACAACTCCAAATGCTATCACTTAACTGTTAATGATTTCTGGGTCTTTTTATACAGTTATGTTACAACAGCAACAACATAGAGAGCATGACATTTACAGATTTCACAGGACTCACAATTATTTCAGTCTTCTTTCTAATGAAGACAAAATCAGTTTCCCTTTTGTGGTCTAATTCACAGGGTGAGAACATGCAGAGACACAAAACATTTGAATTCATAATCTATGTAAAGTAGCATGCAAAGTGTTGTCAGGTAAATTAACTGCTGTTTGCTAAAAGTTTAAAGCAGAGAAATGGGAAATACACCGTCAGGACTCACAGCTGCGTGAGTGAACGATAGGAAACTATAGAGGCAGCAGTTGCCCAACTTTGTAGTCTTGTCAAAAGATGATGTCTCACAATACTTCTATCACTTAATTCCTTTAATAAACGGACATAATTATCTCAGCATGGTGATGGAAATTTTACAAACACAAATTTCTAGTCACCAAGGTTATGCAAATTAAATTGTTACCACCCTAATCATGCAAACAATTACGGTGAAAACATTTCATTAGTAGTAAGTTTCAAGCTAGAGAACTAATACTGTTTGTACTGTATCACTATTAGCATGTTTGTTTACAATTTTTTGATGGTATCCAGCTTTGTTCTTGTGGAGTTTAAGGGCTTAAGGGCTTTAGACAAATGATTCTGTCACTAAATGTAATGTAATAACACCTAAACATGTCATTTTACTGCATCAGATAACAAGCCCTAATCACATTTGCTTTAAAGAGAACACATAGGAATTATGGGCTCTTTTATTTATCAATTTCCCTGCCTGAATCACAGAACAAAACAAGGAACATCTTTTATGTGTTCAAGCTGCACTGTGGGATGTGGTGTATTGTCCACATGAATAAAGGAGGTGATACTCCCTGTTCAGGATGTGAGTGAGGGCTGCTGAGACTTTCCCTGACAATTTGTTCAACTTTTTCCTGGAAGGAAAGCGATCTCTATGGACTAGACATTGAAATCATATGACCTGTGGGGAGTCACAAGGTTTCCCGAATGTGACACAGACCTTTTAATAATGGCAAAAAGAAATGGTATTGCTTTATTCACCCCAAGAGGCCTACAAGTGGATATTGTGTAAGTGAACATGTGAGCCTATAACGCAGCTTCCTGAGCTGCTGCTGCAGGGCTGCCTGGTGAACTTTTCAGAGGGGGAATGTTCTTTATTTGTGCAACTGCAAATTAAATTTCAATTGTATCTAGTGCTGACATAATTACTTGATTATTTGATTGGTTTATAGACGGAAAACCAATTGACAACAATTGAGAAATTGTTTAAATGCATTTATCAAGAAAAATATACTGTTTCCAGCTTCTGAAATGTGTGGATTTGCTGATTTATACCATTGTAAACCTGTAAACTGAATATCTTTGGGTTTTCTGCAGTTGGTCAGACAAAACTAGAAATTTGAAGGCATCACCTTGCGCTGGATAAGAAATGTCATCACTTCATTTTATCCTTTTAGATATTTTTGTGAAATTTTGTCAGAAGTTGCTTATGAATTCTTGAGCTATGGCCAAAAACATGTTTTGTGAGGAACTAATTCTTATCAATATATGAGTCCAAGTCGACGTTTGTACCAAATTTGATGAAATTCCCTGAAGGTGTTCGTAAGATATTGTGTTAATGAGACAAAAAAGGTCACAGGGACTTTAACTTTTGAGCGATGACCGCCAGAAAATAATTAGTTCATTGTTGAGTCCAAGTGGACGTTTGTTTCAAATATGAAGAAATTCCCTCAAGGCGTTTTTGACATATTATGTTCATGACAATGGGATGGACAACCAGAAGAACAAAATGCAACAGACCTATCACAACTGGGAGAAGTAGTCAGTAGTTGCATTATATATAATAACTACTATATTCGCCCTATGTAGCTAATTACCATTAACCTGTGATTTGGGGCATCATCAGAACAGCAAACTGTATGTGAGTAAAAAAAAGCCACAACATTCAAAATAGGCAAAAGTTTTTTTAAAAAAAGGCCTTCTGCTCCAGACAAAAGAATTTAGTTGAATTTCTCTTACATCCAAATGTGGATGTTTATCATCACATAACAGAGCAGGGCGATTGATGTTGTTACAGTAAGAAACACAAAACTGTAACAGAAAAGAGAGTTTAAGACACAATAAAACTTAAATGATATCTCCACAGTAAAGTGTAAATTTGTGCAAAGGCATCAAGGGCCCCATGCTACATTAGGTTTATTCTTCTCAGCCTCTAACCTAAACACACACACAAAAAAAACAGGGGCATACAACTACTGTATCAATGTGTGCGCTTCCTGAACCCTCTGGCATTCACTAATGCTTCCATAGAAACCTCTGCACCATTCAGTGCTGAGCAAACTGCAACTGATGCAAACAGATTCAGCTGCTGCGCTTTCAATCATGATGTAGCCAGGCTGCTCTGTAGAGCACCGATTATCATAGACATACTGCATTTATGACACAGTCAATACAAAGTCTTTACAATTAAAAAATCTTACCGGTCACAATTCCATAGTTGGGAGCCTCAACAATCGCGCCATAAAACTGGATGATGTTACGGTGGCTGAGGATACTCAGGATTTCAGCCTAAGCAATGAACAGAGAAGAAGACAAACATGACTTATAAGTGATAATGGAGGTCACTATGCAGATATCTTATCATTATATAAGTGCAGTGTTTACCATACATTGGTTTATTTGTGGCCCAACACGATAACAACATTGACCACCACATATTAATTTTCTATTTTTTTCTATTTAAAATGAATAAAATCATGGTCAGTCCCTCCTTGCCTCGCTCCCTCTGTGAATCAGAACACAAATGAGACATGCTAAATGAGATCTGTTGAGCTAACACACCATGCAGTTCCTCTGACCCACTCCCCACCTAGGAGACTACTTTGCAGAGGTGAGAGTGGGCCGCAGGTCTGGAGCAGGACCTTTAGTAGTGCCTGCAGCAATTTGAATTCAGTCGACTCAAACCCAAGCGTTGGATTTGTGTAGCAGCAGCATCAGAAAGTTTGCTAATCCGGCTGAGAATCTGGGCAGTCAAGAATCAGAACCCCAGTGCTAGGGTTTTTCCTGGTTGAATTCGAATTGCTACAGGGTGCCATCACAACCCTGCTAACAGCCAGTGGTACTTTGAGCTTAATGCTAATGGCAGCATGCTAATATGCTGATGCTAAGGAGGTGTAGTGTTTACCATGCTTACTGTTTTAGTTTAGCGTGTTAGCATTTGATGATCAGCACTGAATTAAATGCAAAGAACTGATGGAAATGCCATTAGCTTTGAAGGTAATTGGTCACAAACCAAAGTAGTGAACCATCCAACAGACCAACATTGGCATCCCAAGAGCCATGTCATTAATGGGCCTAGAGCAGCAGTTCACAACTGGTCCAGCCACAGGGTCCAGATGTCTCTTTAGTCATTAGTATAAGGTTCACACATTGGTTAGATTACCATGCATTCAATTTTTCATGTTGGATTAGAGAACAAAGAAATAAAATATATTGCAAGAATTAACAGAAATGGAACTCCAAGATAAAAGCTCTGTGTACTGTACTGCACTTTAACATAAACATTTGGAGTTTTTTTCCAACAAACTTGACATGTCCTCAAGTCATTTGTGGTCCATTCAGAATGGACCCATGACCCACTTTTGGACCAAGACCCACCAGTTTTGAACCACTGGACTGGAGCATATATGCTGTATGTAAGGGATGATGTACAGCGAGCATGTCATTATGGCCAAATGAACCCAGACAAGTTGTTGCATCACTCTGATCAATATTATCGGGGTGATGATCAATGCCAATCAATCAGATCAATGGTGTGTCATAAAATATTGATTTGAATTTGATTTTATTGCTTTAACTAAGTGTTTACGATCAGAACTGCATCCATAACAATGGTCTGTTGTTCAGAAATAACAGACCATAGTGTGCAGTCTACGATCTGTCTCAATCAATCTGAGTATTCAACAAAGCTGTGTAATAAATAACTATAACATACTGGCCTAGAAAGATCACTGTGAAACCTTACCTAGAGTGAACAGCAACCTGACTGAATCAATTCATTTAATTGTAGCCAAACACTGTAATTAAATGAACAATTGCTTCAACGTGAAAGGATTACATTATTATTTTCACTGAACAATCATCTCTCCAACACTTGAGTGAAGTTAAATGGATATCTGTGATCTTTTACAATTTCATAAAAGAAACCATGAATCACTTTCTGAACATCCTATCACACGCCAACAAATGTAATGCAATTTCCCTGAAAAGATTTCAAAGATAATTCTTTTTTTGTCTGTAAGACAATGAGCCTGAGCTTTCAAAGAGATCTCAAGAACTGCTGTAATTGGGCCAAATACATTCTTTCATTTGGCAATACTGTTTCTTTCATGACTGGGGGTGTATAATAACCATGAGTGAGGGGTACAGGAGTCACCACATCCCGCTAAATTGGGTAGCAATTAAGATGATTACTATGCTGACAATTAAAAAGTATATGAAAAGCCCAGGTAATTATGACTCCTACCTCATTTTCAATCTTGAGCAGTTTCTTTATCGCCACCTCTTTGTCCTGGGAGATCCACCTGGCTCGGTACACACTCCCGAAGCTGCCGCCGCCACAGTTCTCGTAGAAGATAATGTCATCGAACTTGATTTGCACGAAGGAGGCACTTGGAGACGACATCTCATAATGACACTCAGCACCAACTCTGCATCTGAGGAGGAGGTCACAAGGAAGGAAGGAAATCTGGTTCACTCAAAGTCCTGCATGTTAAAACAAAGACACTCCTGCTGTGCAAGATGCTTCAAAGAAATGCTTCACTCTGAAACACCCCATTTGAAAGTGTGACTCAGGTTAGACCGCAGGTAGCCATTAAACTCAGGCCATCTGAGGCTAAGTGACAGCTGACTGACTGTATTCCAGTTCTATGGTGCCTAGGGTCGCAACAGTATGAGATTTTATCGTATGATAACAAAAACCTTGCGTTTTCACAATATCACAGCATTACAAAATAATTAACTAAACGAAAGCGAAACGGCAGCCAGCACAAAACATGTTCTGGCCCGATGATGGTTGCCAAATATGGGCCTTATTGGATATTGTAGACACAAGCCTAGCCCAGCTGAGACACCGCAGTTTAATGGAAGGTTAGCCAACACCAAAAGGTATTTGGTTTGTTGATTATCGCCAAGTCTGAGCCCTGCTGGGCGTAGACATGGGCCTATCCCTGCTAAGACACGGCTGCCAGAATTGGGCCAGTTTATTCAGCCTCATTCTGGGGCGTCATTGATCCTAAGTCAGGTAAACGGATGTAGCCTGACTTATTTCTTCTGGCATGTTGTGTTTGAGCCAGTGCTGGGCCAGGTCATTTTGGCTACCAGGGATGAGACTCTCACATGACTCTAAAAAGGGCCACTGTGGCTTATTCTGCACGTGGCGTCAGTGTGATATCCCTGGTTTTATCTCTTTTCTCTGCTCCACAACATGCTCCTCATTATCAGTACCAGTAAGCAATGAGCTCAGGGTCCAGATTTTGCTTGTATAAGGACGTTGGCATGCTTGGTATGCTGTGATCACGCAGCCAAAGTCACACACTATTCCAGCACGGTCTACTGTGTTCGGTACAAGTAAGGCCACAAGTGGAGAGAGCTTAAAAAAAAAAAAAGGACTGTCTCTGAGTGCTTCAAGACAAAAACACAGAGAAAACCTCATATTCTCTCAGGTCATAAATGCATTATTATATAAACTCACAAAACTAGAGTCCACACAGATTGATTATCCCATCCTTTCGTTTGTTCGTAACAGCATAAAAGCATCTTGTAAAAGACTTAATTTCATCATTACAGGAAATTGTAGCTCTGTTATTGTTCATAGGTTTCCCATTTCAAGCTGAGCAATTATGGCTTTTAAAAGGCTGTTACCTGGGTCTTCATTGGGATTGCTATCCATCCCAGCGGGAAATGCCTCCATTGTCACAAAGGGGGGGCCCATTGCTTTCAACTGATTTACAGGTATTCATTCTATACTTAGCCTTACAGCAATCTGCTCAGTGGACCAGCTCACAGTATTGTCTGTCCACTCCAGAAGCCTGGGTTACTGGGATATGGTAGCACTCCTTCCTGCCAGTTCTCACCTAATAGCAAACACTGTAACAACAACAGCCTGATAGCCATATGTCAAACCTCAGCTAGCTGATGTAATCAAAACTAAATGAAAAATAAATCACACAAAGCTAGCAGATAGTAAGGCAACAATACTCAACTACAGCCCACGGGCTGTAGGTTGAGTATCCGCCCCCCCAACCCCCACCAGTTTCTAATTCACAATAAACATAAAGTAATTCACACTGGGATTTGTTTTTGTACGTTTAGTAGCCAATACATTAGGTGTCAGAGTGCGTAAAACAGCATCAAAACAGAGCTTGTTTATCAAAAACAGTGCCAGTCCTAAAAACCTAGAATTGTTCTAAAATCCTACAAGCTCCTAAAATCCCAGAAATGTCCTGAAATCCTAGAAACATCCCAAAATCCTAGAATTGTCCAAAAATACTACAAATATTCTGAAATCCTAGAAACGTGCTGATACCCTAGGTACGCTATAAACTTGCTAAAAGCCTAGAAATATCCGAAAATCCTAGAAACGTCCTAAAATATTAGAAATGTCCTAAAATCATAGAAACGCTCTAAAATCCTAGAAACTTGCAAATATCCAATAAACTTGTCAAAGACCTAGAAATGTGCAAAAATCATAGAAACACGGGTTGCTGAGACTGGCCCCTGGCCTGCGGTCATTTTTGCAAAAGTTGCCCACAAGCAAAGCAAATTGAGTTTCCCTGTAGCAGGGTGACAGTCAGCAGCTCGACATGTTCAGATGTTACTATCACAAGCTTAAATAGTAATCAATGGTTTGACAGTGCATGGTTAAATATTGATAAGGCTCTTTTGTGGCTTAGATTATTGGGGGAATCTGCATGGAGCGTATAGATACACAAAAAGACATAATGGACTGCAAACATTTCACAATGAAAACGCCTAAGGCATGGTTTACTGTATCAACAACTAAGGGAGTGGTAAATAATGTACATTACTCTCGCTTTCAGTATTACTATGACTGTATTTATTACATTTTTACGGAAGTCCTAGATAAACACTGCTTTATGCTTTAGCCTACATCCCCAAAATAAGAGCAAGCCGGTACAGATATCATGCGTCCTGTCGCTACATTAACGAGCTGACCATTAGACTAACTGTTCTCACTCACATGGGTGTCAGTGAGCTACCGTGTCAAAACTGTGGCGAACTTTTACACTCTGACATTAGTAAACATACATACCGACATGAAGTGTGAAGTTTTCCTCTTCAGAGCAGCTCGTACAGACGCTGAATAAGAAAATGGGAAAAGTTCAGAGTTCCGGGAAATCTCATGTGACGTTTTTTAACGTCTCCACTCTCTACGCGGTTGTTTTACTGGTTGCACAACTTCTTCCAGCAGCAGTCAACACAGAGTGAACTGGAATCTCGGTCATGATACTGATGGCAACAGCTCCTCCCGCCGGACCAAAGTGGGACACACTCGTAAATCCTCCAATGTTGTTTTTCTGTCCTAGGACGGCGGTGACTATGCCTGCCCCGCGGACCTGGCGAAGTCCCCACAAAAATGTCGTGTAAAACGACAGTTTTGTGTTGCCCTAGCAACAGAACACCCCGATTACTTCCTTGTTTGTGAACTCAAACAGCAAACTATACAATTTTTAACATGCTATTATTGGAAACAGTGTATTGATGAATGGCTAAAGAGAACAATAATGCCAAACGATGCACAAATACGTCTAAAATATTTAATACTTTCAGCACACAAAATGTTTTCAGACATTTACCATAAAGAGAAATGTGCTCACATGAATAAAAAGGCAAACAATCATAATAACTCTTTGCATGCTGATGTCAAAATAAAAATTTGTGTACAGTTTACAACACGTAAGAGTCTCACAAACTTAAATATGTATAAATATTGTTTGATACAAAAGATACGAAACAACTGAATATCAGAAATATCAAGAGTTTGCATTTTTCAAGCATCACATAGTGTTTGCGTCTGAAATGTTAATCTTATCGATGAGTTCCCCCAAAGATTTTTAGTTCCTTCAATTGTTGTTCTTGTGTGACTTGGAGATGATGGTGCAGCGCTGTGATATGAGAGGTACTTCAACCGCAAACAGTTACTGTTGTTAAAGTATCACAAATTACTGTAATAAAAGGCTTAACAAGTCAGGCATCTGAAACAATATCTCATGATCTAATACACCATTAGGTCCTCCACTGCCTGTGTTGGAGTAAATTCATCCCAACACAAGCATGTGTCATGTCGTGAAGCAGCATCAGAGTGTAACATTTCTGTCCCTGAGTGGTTTCAAGACCTGCGGGGCTCGAGTCCGTGAGACAGCTGAGTTAGCGTCCTTTGGTTGTCGATCACGTTAAGCTGACGAACATAAGTCCGAACTTCTGGGTGGTTCTTGCTGGCTAGAGGTGAATCTGGACCTTATTTAATTGGAAGGATGAGTAGAAATGTTTTAATGTCATTCCCCTAAAACTTCAACAGAGAACTGGGGTTTAATTTAATTGCATAATTTCATATTTAACTGTTTGATAAATTATCCCTATTTTCATCTCTATGAAATAAAATTTTGAGATGCACACTCACTGAACGGCTGGCTCCTGCAGTATCTCACTATCTTCACCGTGTTTGCGATCATCCGCTGAAAAAAAAAAACAAACTATAATCAGCAACAGATCTTAGCAATTAACTGAGTGGCTATAAATAGATTTACACCCACTGTTAAGATAACAATCTGCACCATCAGAGCCTCACCATTTTCTCAAAATTGACCAAATAGTCGATAAACGTCTTGTTGCCCTCATGAGTGAATGTCATGTCTGGAAAAGTCCAATTGTTGAGATGGTTAAAGTTGTTGAAGAAGCAATTCAACAACAGATCAATTGTGTCAGAAAATTATGTTGAACCAAAAGTAAACTGTTGTCAAATAAAAACCTCTGACCTTTGATCAGCAGTGGCATGAAGGGAATGATGGGAGGCTCCAGCTTGGCAACTGTCAGTCGGTATGCCCGGTGATTCCTGGACGGGTCCTGTGGAAACAATCACACTGTTCTGAGATCTGCCGTCACTGTGTGAAACAGATCCATCACAGTGCCAGCAGAGGATGATGCTGCTAAACCCACATCTGACCAGCTGACAGTGCAAAATATGTCGATAATGAGCAGAAAAAACAAAACAGAGAATGGAGACACTCTGATGCAAAAAATGAGTTCTTTCAACTTACCATGAAGTTTTCAAATTCCCCGTAAAACTTCTTGAATTTGCTGGGAAGTTTCTGTTAAAACAGACAACACTCAAAGTTAACCTGCAGTTAGAATAGGAATAATTTTAAACTGTTGTAGTACTTGACACTGGTCTCAAGACCTCTTTCTGAAGGTGTCAGTCTCATCTAAATCAACAGCAATTTTTTTGGGATTGGGATCCAGGTGGTTCTTTCTACTTTTACTGTGGGTGGTAGAGGGCTCTAAAAAAAATTTGTGCAGGTCCCGGAGGTTAAGTAACATAAAGGATGGAGAATCAACAAGTGAAGCGGAGAAGACGATAAAAGCAGGAAACAACATTACAAAAGAAAGGCAAGACAAGTCAGACATTTGGAGGAATTTCTCAGGAATATTAAAGATAATAACACTGACTCCAGAGACACCCGAATAACTGTAATTATGAATCTAATTTTGTACTAGAGTGTAATTTTGCTACAGGTGCGGCATCTTTATACCATAGTAAAAAAAATGTATTCCCTGTGGGACGCGAGAAGACTCCATTGATAATCAATCTATTGTACAGGCATCTATGGTGAGAATAATTAACACTCTGCCGGTGGTAATTGTCAGAAGTCCAGTGGGAGTGGGCAGTTTTAGGACAAAAGTCCCGTGCAGGGCTTCATGGTCTTGTCCTAGTCTTGGACAAAAAGAACTCTTAATTTACCTTTTAGACCAATCAAGATCACAACCCCGGGGAAGTGACTAAATCGCCTGTGCACTGTCCGATTTATTTTTTAACATCATTACTGTGATTGGATTAAAATTCATGCTTCAAATGCAAACAATAACTTGACTTGTTTCTGATTTAAATTTTTTTGTTACTGTTATTGGCTGTCACCCTGCCCACCTTCACACGCACTTTGAAAAAGTGAACATGGGAGTCAGAGAAAGAGGTTGTGGCTATCAGGGCACAAATATCAGCCAAATAGTAAGTACTAAAATGTGGCTACCTAAAAGAAATCTTCATTTGCTTTCTGTGGGTGTTTTTTTTTTTTTTTTTTAAACAGGGATCTTGCTATTGTTTACATGTTCCTTATTTTATTGTTTAAGTGTCATCATGTTGTGTGGGACTCGCAGTCTTGGTCATAACTTGGTCTTGCTTTTGGTGGTCTTCACTAAATCACTGATTTTGACAAAGACAGGTACTCACCTCCCAGGTCTGACTCAACCTGCACACTGCTGGGTTACTCAGTCCCATGATGATAGCAAAAAAGGAGTTCAGATTCCTGTAGTCCTTGCAGCTTTGTCAGAAAAAAAATGAAACTTTACATCACAGTAATAAATTAACATAACAGTAAGCTGACTCTAAGAAACACAGAACAGACAATGAGCTTGTTTCATTGTCTGCTCTGGTCAGGTCCACTTACTGAGCAGCAATCTTGATGAACTTCTTGAGAAGCTGCACCCTCTTGCTGAGCTGAGAACACAGACACATCTCTGTGATCACCCAAAACTGGATTTCATTAAACCTTCTCAGGAACAGGTCCAGATTCACTGTGGTTTTCTTGAAGTTTTGCCTCCCAAATGTGTGGTAGATGAGTTCAAGCTGTTAAACACCAAAAACAAGAAACACTTCTTGTAAACAAAATAGTGCATCAATTGAAAGTCAACCAAATTAAATAAGCTTCAAATCATGCTTTAACATCAATGCACATAACTCAGTTCTGTTAGTGCACCTGTTTTTTTCACAAGCATACCTCATGTACACAGTGAAAAAGCTCCCAGTCATAGGAAGTCATGTGGTAAGCCACATCCTTAGAGCTCATCAGCTCAAAGCTGGCCAGCAGTCCTGTAGAGGAACCCTCCTGCTCAGGTAAAGGAGTCTAGGACACAAGAAATGACTGGCTTTTAATTCTTGTTTTAAAACATGAAGTAAGGTCTGCATACTGTGGATCCTTTAAGTGCAATTTCGTAGCACATCCACAAGTGACATTTCTAGGTAATGTTCTTCTTCAGACAGGAATTTTTGTTTTGCAATTAAAAAAAATCATGCAAAGATCAAGAGAGGCATCTTCTTGTGACAAAAAGATGAGCCAAAATGCATGAAGAGCTAAAAAAAAAAGGCAAGATGGCAGTTGAGCTACTTCCAAGAGTAAATATTATTGTTTGACTTTAGGATCATTCATGCTTAATGTCAGATACATATACAAACAAGGATGGAGCCCTCTGTCCGTACTTTGTGTTCATTACATCCGTATTTGTGTCCGTTTTCTGAAAGCTTAGGGATACAGATGAAATGCAGCATTACCATCGGAGATCGTGGGGACAGCTGAAACGGACATATCTATACGTACGTACGTAAACTAAGTATAAATGAGGCCTTACAATAAATACACAAAAAACACTTACATGTACACATCTAAATAATCTGCTAGGTTGCTTAAAAAACTAGCATGGAAATTTGCAGAAAATAGTGTGAAGAAAGTGTTTCAGAGATGTACGGCTATGCATAAGGTTTCAGTGAGCCCTCTGTTATATGATGAGAAAGTGCTGTGTGATTACAGATCAACCCACCAAAGAATCCAACTGATCCCTCCTGCAGGCAAACAGCCGCCCGTTTATGCTGACAGTGGAGAACACTGAAATATCATTGGGCTTGAAGATGACTTTCTCTGTAGAACAAAAAACAAAACACACTGTAACAAATTGAGAGCATGCGAAAACACTAAACTACAATCGTGAACATGGTAGACACTGTACCTGCCAAACACCAGTTTGTTAGCATTGTTAATCGGAGCAAGTTAGTATGCTGATGTTAGCATTTAGTTCACAGTGCTCCTAGTGTTGCTGTAGACCAGGGATATTCAATTTTCTTTGCACAGAGGCCACTTGTGCAAAATGACAAGGGGCCAGGGGCCAGTTAACAAATAAACATTATATTAGCTCAGACCGCTGTTGGAGGTTCACAGGAGATCCTTCCGCGGTTTCTTAGCTCTGTGTTTAATGCTCTTTGGCCCCTTATTTACATTAACAGTAGAGCTGGGCAATAAAACCATATTCATATTGTGATACGGAACGAGATATCATCTTGGATTTTGGATATCATAATATCATATGTGTTGTCTTAAACTGGTTTTAAAGGCTGTATTACAGTAAAGTGATGTAATTTTCTGAACTCAGGAGATTGCTCTATTATTTGCCTTTACTGTGGCTGATACAATTAATTGATTAGTTGTCAACTATTAAAATAACTACCAACTAATTTGGCAATTGATTAATCAGACTGAGTAAATGATTTATTTTTTAAAGTAAGAATTCTCTGTTTCCAGCTTATTCAATATGAAAATTTTCTGTTTTCTTTCCTCCTACGTCAGCAAACTGCATATATTTGGGTTGGGGACAAAACAAGACATTTAGGAACTTTATCTTGGGCTATTATAATGAGTTGCAGTATCAAACTTAACCCACTTAGTCATTATATCTACACTATTGATGATATAATATACAGAAAATCTCATTGTGTAAATGTTTTGTGAAAGCACAGTGAACCTACAAAATTGCCATAATATTGATACCAGGGTATCTGCTAAAAAAAATATTGGGATATTAATTTTCTCCATACTGCCCAGCTCGAAATAACAGTACAAAATATCCCAATGTGATTCAATTTATTTTCAGAGAAAATTAAAAAATGGTCAGCGGGCGAGTATCATAGCTGTTGATACTTAGCTGTTGTTTTGCTGTTGTTTGGTTTTTTTTTTTATAATATGTCTTTATCTGCTGATGCCTTTATATCCTACCCAAACTGGTTGAGGTGGTTCTTAAGTCTTACTCTGACACAGAGGAATGTTGATGGTATCAACAACATCTTAGATCATTATATTATCATAATGTGCTATCTTTCCCTCTCTCATGCTACCTTTACCGTGAAAGCTAGAGGCAGTCATGATTTTTCCTTGCAAGGTTTAAGTTCATTGGATACAGTATATAAACTGTATAATAATGAGCTCGAGCAGGAGAGTAGCAATAGATCTGTATCTGTTTACTTGGCCTCAATAAGGAAAAGTGCAAGGTCAAGTGTGAGTAAGAGCTGCATTAGCGCTTTCTGGCAGAGACAATGGAACATCGTACAGTAAGGAGCACCAACAGCCTCGTGCTGAATGTCATGAGAAAAACTGAGCTCAGGTTTTTTTTCAAGCTGAGGCCATTCACAGTCCACAACAGGCAGATAATTTCTCACTAAATCAGCCGGGGGTTCATTAGTATATCACCCTGCTTGGGCTCTCCCTTGTGCCGCCTCCAATCATTTGATTAACGCGTAGCTGTTGGCGCTCTCACCTCCTGCCGAACTGAGGTTGACCAGGAGCAGGTCCTCTGCCGACCCCAGCTTGTCGGCCACGGCACCGATGACCTCCCTGACTGAGGCAGCCACAGGGACACGGATCGTTGTGTAGGTGTGGTCACAGCAGTAGACTTTGAGCAGAACTGGAAGTGTAAATCAGAGCAAATATGAGACTGTCAGCAAGAAGGAAAGAAGGAGCGGCAGGACTGCAAAGTTGGAGGCAGTTGAATTATTGCACTAGTTTCAAAAATAAGGGTCAAATCAGAGGGGGCAAGGGATGATTTTAAAAAAAGAGCAAACTATACTTTTTAAAAACTTTTCTCTAATCTTTAGTTTTACATAAATAAAACAACACATATTAACATATAACATATAACGTTAACATATTAACATATATTAAGAGGTCATGATTCACTCAGTCAAAGCTTCTCATGTCCAACAACATTCAATGAGAGCTGACTTTGATTAAGCATATGCAAACATTACATTTCCATGTGTGTGACTGGAGTAGAATACCAATGACTCATTTCGTCTTACTCAGAAGTAAAAACCACATTAAAAAAGGAAATCCGTTCTGTCTACAGAACTGGGCTTCCTGGAGCCTGGAGTTTCATACAGCTGATATAATGTTACAGGGACAGACAGCTAGCCTGGTAAGACCATTCGGATGACGAGAGCTCAACATTGTATTTCTCTCCCTATAACAGTCAGGATTCGCTGCCACCCAAAACACTTTCAGTGGGCATGAGTTACTCACTTTGACAGACAAACTCTTTCAGCCAATCCTGACACTAGCATTAGCGTCTGCTCCTCTACTACACAAATACGTTGTCTGTTAGACAGTAATGGTCTAAAAAATGCAATTCATGTATATTTACCCTTTGTTTGTGACGTGTACCTCGTCGACAGCAATCCCCATGAGGTTTTTGCGATACACTGGCATTGCCAGCATATTTCACCATTTCTCATTCAGCAGCCACCTGCCTCTGGACTGCTGAATCCCAGCTGGCAGTGTCCTTGTTTTATGTCCAAAGCTTTGTGAACTAGTACTGGACCTAAATATTCAGGTATTCCTTAACTGGGTAGGTATTCAGCTTTCAATTAAGGCGTTCGGTTTTTCTTTTTTTTTTTTCCCCAGAGCAATAATGCCATTTCAGTGTTTGTGATCCTGCTGCTAGCCCTGTAACACACACAGTGACAGGAATGATCATTGTACCTAATGTTTATTAACAGGACAGAGGGCTTTTTTTTTTTTTTTATAAAATGTTACAACCGCTGACAAGCAGTCCGAGGCTCACGGGGCTGGCTCTTATGCAACACTGAAGCTCCGTGGCGCACACCGTCTCTGTGTCACCTGACACGCTGAAACGGTTGGGGTCAGGATCCCATCTCTCCCTCACCTCCCTCATACATGAAGCCCATGATCTCTTCCAAAGCTGATGGTGAAGCAATGAAGCGCATGACCTCCCTCACTTTATGGAAAGGCACTGGGGCCCATCATCATCGGGATGGTCTTACCAGGCTAACAGACAGCAGTGTGTAGCAACACTCGTACTGTTTAGACTTAAGGAAACACATCTTTTACTCACTTTCATCATTACTCTTGATGGGCTGACGTTTCTGAAGCTTCTCGTCTCCCATACTAAACTGCCGCAGTAGGACTTTGTGCTGTAACAAAGTTTAAAAGATTCAGAGATCATGACAGTTTTGCACAGTAACAAAGTAAGCAATAAGTTAAATATACACATAAACTTTAATTTTGAAGAAAAATAGTCAGCATTACCTTTTTCTGTGACACTCTGGCATCTTCAGTGCTGAAGTGTGGAAAAATAAGCAATAATTAAGCTTAAGTTACATGTTTGTTCATCTACCAATACAACTTAACCTTTGCTTGTTAATACAAACTGAAAAAAACAGATGCCCTGCATTAGGATTAAGATTCATTCATTCACTTACTTTCTCTTCACACTTCTGTCCAGTTCTGTTAGTTGATCCCTGAGGGCAGGAATTGCTTTGGCATCATTAGATACTGCCACGAGAAACTCCTGCAAAACATATCATATGGCATATCTATGAATCAGAGTCTGGGACAGGATTGTCTGCACATGGTGCCCGAGCCGGCAGCTCGCAGTTAACAGTGCTACCTGAAAAAATAGTGCTAATAACTGCAACAGTGCTAAAAGAGCTAAATGTTAACCTGCAGGGGGGGAGGAGGGTGGGCATCATGCACAAAAACATAGACACATCAGCATTAAGTGTTTTATAAGCACGGTGCAGATTAACAGTGATTAGCTAGCCAGTGGGACACACTCACATGCACCACAGCAGAGTCCTGCAAGACCCAAACCGGCACAGTGACATGCAATACTGCAGCTGCCACCCACACATATGACCAACTAAGCTCTGCAAGATCGACACAAGCTCTCTAACTGGTACCGAAAGTCCCATAATAACCATTTGCAGAACAAATAATTTGGTCAAACAGCAAGTGAAGTAATCATTTTGGGCCACTTTACACAAGTGAAACTAAGATATTATTTTCATTCATTCATTTTTAGGAAATACAATATAAACTGATATTTTTGGCTGACTCTCAGAAATAAATTAAACAAAATACCACCCACAAATCACCTTTTTTGTGGGGCATCTGCTGAGTACCTGACCTGATGCAGGACCCAGCGGGACAGTTTACCACAACAACAAACAGCGCTTGCAACACACAACACAACACACACATAGGGAGCATTACTTCATTCTCTGCTCAAGTCATCATTACTCCACAGTATCAGTTTATAGTAAATAGTGGTTTGCTGCTATATTACAGCTATGAAGCGTCAAATACATCTCCTTTAATGTGATCCAAATCTAGAGGCTGACCTCTATGAAAGCCATAGAGACGTCCTCCTCCTGCAGGTGATCTCCATGTACAGCAGCCCACTGCATCACCAGGCGGATCACCCTGCGCTTGTTGTTGAGTGTGTAGTCCAGCTTCTCCTGCTCAGAGCCCTGAGAAGCCTGGGCATGGTAGGTGCACAGCAGTTAAAGATCAAAATATTGTAAGCAGAGCAGAGAGGAAGAGGGTTTTTTTAAGCTCAGTTTCACATTTAACCACATTACGTAACACAGCGCTAAAAGGATATTGGGCCATCAACACTGGACACAGCTGACTGTTTGGGATGAAGACACAGTGCATGAGCACAAAGTCATCTATGGCCGAGTCTGTGACAAAAACAGAGAGATGGTTATGTCAAACACCTGCGTAAGAGCAGATCAAAGAGCATCCAGAGCCATGAGGCCTTGATCCTGCATGGCACTGCCTCTGTCACCTCTGCAAGAAAAAAGATCAGCTCTGTGACGTGTGGCTAATTATAGATAAGAACAAACAGGTCAGGGCAGAGCAGCAGGCCGAGGACGTACAAAGAGAATACTGCACAGAAGAAAACCCTTAAATGATCATCACACTGATAGATCATATTAGAGGCATTAATCTGAATGCTGCATGCTGAGCAGTACCTGACTCCGTGAATTGAGAATCCAATCGCATCATTTCGAGGAGGTGCTCCAAAATCTTCTCCGGGGTTCCCGACATTACCTTGTATCTGGAGCAACACAGGATAAAACACACCCTTCACTAATCAAGAAACACTGGCTCTTAGTGCTCTGTGACACCTCGATGGCCCTCCACTGATTTGTCTTACTCCAACATGTGTCTGTGATTGCTTCATTTGATAACAATCCTATTTACAATCACAGGGTTCTCGGCCCGGCTCAAGATTAAGGGGAGTCTGGGCTAAGAGCTGTCAGAGAAGCCAAAATAAAAATGTCGGGGCATCTTCTCTGTGAAGGGGAATCAACACAGTCCAGCCTCGGTCGTTTTCATTAGTTGATAACAGCACAAGAGGGAGCTACACGACACGTGTTGTGTCTCCCCCACAGTCTTGACACTCTCGTGTGTGAGGAGCCGAGTTGATTAGAGGGCGACCCCGAACAAGTAATTGTGACATGCCAGGTTTTCTTTTTCCCCTGGGAGCCAGGGCCATCGTTACCATTAATGTGTCTCTCTATATTACAGCGACCGTGGTGCGGTGACAGATGCCTCTTTTAAGATAACGCTTGTTGGCTGCAGTGCACAGGATCGTGCACACACGACCAGGAAGCATTTTTATCTGCTGGTCACACTGACTGTTTACAGTCCAGTACTCACCAGAAACTTGTGATGTTTTTAAGGATAAAGCTGGTGTTGTTATTTTTATTTTTTGTTGTCAACAAATCTGGCAAAAAAACAACAACAAAGTATTATCTGTGTAGCCAAATATGTTCTCCCCTCAAGAAACAGTTAAAACATTTAGAGTAAATTAGCCACATTCAGAGCTCCCACACATTTTCTTTGCCAAAATATATACATATATAAATATATACAATAACACTTAATAACCATTCACAACATATAACAGAATTGGTGGTAAATTTGAATCCTAGTTTGAATTGCAATCAAAGTGTCTTAACGCTTAACAAATCACCTACTGATTATAACAGGGTTTTACTACATGTTAATCCATTGTCTTTTTATACAACAGCCTGTTACACAACTTTTACCTACGGGTGCTATAGTTTGAGACTAACCATTTATTCAATATTTAAAAAAATGCTTCTAAATTGTGAACTGGGAAACTTAAAGTGTTGCCATTTTAACAAGCACATGTCAATCACAAATAAGATGTTCAACGCACATATTCTTACACGCTGCATTTAAACATGAGTGACATGCAGTGCAGTGGATTGTGGGTACATTTACTTGTAATGGGAGGACGAGGCTCCATGGGTGGAGGTGCGACTGTTGCTGAGACTCTTCTCTAACACCAGAACATCCTGACCGTGCTCCTTCAGACGCACAGTGTTGGCCTCCACGTCCTACGCACGCACGCACGCACGCACACGCACACGCACACACAGAGAGTATACAGTAAAGGACGAGCAACAAGCTGCGCAAGCTAAACAGATATAATGATGTTTACAACACTGGAAAGTTGTGTGTACTTTTATCTGAGCCTGTATCTGATTTAGTCAATATGAGCTGTCTCTTCCATAACTAGCTGAGAACAGCACGTCACCAAGTGAACACAATGTTTACACCATCACAAAATTGCAGAGGTTTGACTCGCTGTCATTTTCCCTGTTGCAGAGAGAGCGGCATTATGTCAACAGGTTCTGGTCACTGAGCAGAGTGGATTAGTTGGCTTGTCCGCTGTGCAGTCAGCACACAGCCACACTAACCACAGCAAGCAGGGGGCTTAAACAAAGTTCCTGAAAATGCAATGAAGCCAAATCATATTTTGTGAGCCTTAACACCGTCTCGTGTGGTGATTGTTACTCTATAAACAATGTTTACTTTATTGATGAGAGATCAAAAACAAAAAAATTCTAGATTATTTAGACACTGGATTAATTCTATTCTAGTGAGGTAGCAGTTTGGTCAACCCTTTGAAACCTCTTTGATTTCTTTTGAAATCATTAGCAGATAGAAAAAAGCAACTAAATTGGACATGGCCCAAAAATCAGCAAAAATAACTGGAAAAAAGAGGTTACAATAAAATTACCCGAAAATAAGAAAAAAAGTTAAAAAAAAACAAAACACAAAAAAGGTAAAGTAAATTACATAAAATAAGTATTGAAGATGCATATTCATTTTATATATTATATTACATTTGCAATAATAAAGTTTTCTGTACATTTTTGGATAATCCATTAATAATCCTCTCCACTTTTTCAAAACAAACACATTTTGAGGTAATTTTCTTGTCAAAGTTTACTAATTTCTTGCAATTTGTGGAACATTTCTTTCCAAGTTGATCATTGCCTCTTTTGCCCATGTTTTTGAGAGAAATCAAACCAATTTGCTAAGGTTTCAAAGAGTCAAATTGCTTGTGAAAGGCACCTGAATTCAGCATAAAAAAATTGATATCGATCCAGGTTTCAAAGGATTAAACCCCTGAACAAGAAGCGGCTTTCGGTGGGGTCAGTTGTCACAGTCTCATTTTGTACAGCAAAGTTAAAAATGACACATTCTTGAGCCTGAATTTTAGGAGACAGATAGAGACACTGCATTATTTAGTGGAAGAGTGCAACCATAAAAATTAGGAGCCTTGGGTTTAAATATTTAAGTTGAATTATTTACAGTTGTTATTATCAGTACAATTATACAATTATCATAACATGTTTTATATTTTGATGACTGAGCTAATGTGTGCAGAGGGCTGGGGTATTATCTCAAGGGACACAGTACATAACTTTTGTAACTGCATTGCTGAGTTTCTACCAACAGAGGGCACTACAGCTTTTTTTAAAATGTAACAGTAAAACCATCAGAAGATATTTGACAGAAACTAACCCTCAGAATCCTGTTGAAGTCCTCCTTGTCAACTCTCAGGAAGTGGCAGTTGTCCTCTCGCAGGACAATAGAGGCAGCGCGGGGGGCGTCATTGACAAGAGCAAGCTTTCCAAAGTCATCTCCCTCGTGAAGAGTGCAAACGACGCCCTGCGTCACACACAAAGTGAGCGGTTACTTGCCAATAAATTAACCTGCTGGTCAGAACAACACAAACATATCACCATGATTATAGGATTAGTGTGATCTCATCTAGAGAAATACCTACTTTTCCATAGATGACAACGTTGACTGAGCCTTTCAAAATAATGTACCATGACGTGCCCTCCTCCCCCTGACTGAACACTGAGAGGAAAGAAACAAAGACAAGCTTTGGTAGACTGATATACCCTAATATGACATTTGTTGGATTAATTCTGACTCTGTAACACATTTATAAATTGTATAGTTTGGCGTCAGCTGTTTGAAAAAGTCACATCATTCATTTTATTGCATTACTTACACACTGTTCCTGCCTTTGCATGAGACTCAAATATCAGCACTCCTGCCAGCTCTCTCTTTACCTGCAGGGGAAACAGATAACTCATGAAGATCAATGTGAACTAAATTCATTTTACTTAGTAGCGCAACAATGGAAGAGTACAGTCACGCAAAGTTTACACTCCTGCTTCCTCGCTAGTATAAAACAGAGTTTCCTGCAGTTCAGTGTGAGCTAAAATTCATCACAGAGGCAGCTTGCAGCAGTTCTCATATAGCTTGTTTTTCAGTTTTACTTAATCCTTGCAGTGATGCAAAGTACTGATTTTGCAGAACATGAATTAAAACGTTAAGTTTATAAATATGTGATGATCAGTGCTGAGACGATCTCACAGGTACATATGAGTGATTGGTACTTCATACTCAAGTACTCGAGACCTCGTTTGGCTGTAAGTATTCATTTACTGTATAGAATAATCACTGTCCTACCTCCCACAAAAGAGCATGACTTTTTCAGTGCTGCGTCTTGCCTATGTAATGTTAATGGTGGCTACACATAGCTTTGCTTGTTTTTAGTTTACTTCTGTTAACTTTGAATTCATAGTTCAATAGAGTAATTTCAGGCTGTTTGTTAATTAAATATTTTTTTAATTTCACTTCAGAGATTGCAGTTTTCCATTGTTGGCCAATTTGTATTCTTAGTGCTATGTTAGATTATTTATTTTTATTTAATTTTTTTGTCAGGATTTGAGTACTTAATAATAATTTAATGCAAGTACTTCAATATGGCAGAAAATGTCCATCTCCAATACGCCCTCACTCAGCTTTTATAGATCTAGTGTGTGGGATTTAGGTTACAAAGTGCAACAAGCTTAAACTTCTCCTGTGTGCCGAGCATGTAGAAGAACTCAAAAATGCAAATAGCCTAATCTAGAGCCAGTGTTTGATTTGTCCGTTCTGGGCTACTGTTGAAACACAGCAGACTCCATATAAGAGGACCCGCTACATATGTAAATATAAACACTTCCTTCTAAGGTAATGAAAAAAACTACAATTCATATTTTCAGGATTCAGATTATAAACGAACAAAAACATAGTTAGGAATATTATATTGTATTTCTGCCAATAGACGCCCCTGAATCCTAAACACTGGATCTTTAAATGTGATAAAAGTTGAGGAGCTGAGCGTGTTTTTTACTGCCACAGGAGAGAGAAGCTTTTTTAATGACTGCAGAGTGACAACAGGGTTCATATGGTCACACAAGATAGAGAACCCGCACTCACAGTGGTAGATAGGTGAGATAAAGCCTTTATGTGGAGCAGCTCTTCATAAATGATCTCCAGATCATCTGCTGTTCTTTCAGACGGACTGGAAAAAAGGGAAATAGGTCAACAAATAATACCATCACACTGATTTGCTTTATTTAATGCTGATTTAGAGATTATTGCTTTAGAGCCGTACTGTTTCCTCAGAATCATCCTCATATGGGCGTCAGGTCCAATCTGCAAGAGGAGGAGCAAGGTGTCCTGCAGCTCCTCCAGACTCTCCCTCCTCTCCTCCTCGCCGGGGAAAGGAGCGTCCTCCTGCTCGTCGTCAAGGAAGCGGTAGAAAAGGTACTTGTCCTGGAAGCTCAGCTCCTGGTCCACTGCGTCACAACAACACAGGCACAGACAGCAGGGCTCACATTTGTTTAAAAAAAAATCACTGCTTCGCACGTACATGTGGTGCAGACACAGACATCACACAGAGTCTCACCATGGTTGAGAACACCTTCTTCCAGCAGCACCTGCCACATGCCCACAGCCTGAATACGAGAGTGGACACAGGCGCTCTGCTGCATTTGCCAGTCAACCAACTCTGTCCCCACACAACACTGCCTGGGAATCACAGGAGAGGTCTACATAAGGTTTTATACAAGACTGAGCAGTTATGTAACACATTTCCTCTGATTTTATTAATTGAATCTGCCTGTTCTTGGTTCTTTTTTGTTTCCAAAGTGTTTATAGGGCATTGCCATAAAAGAGCCAGGTGGTTAAATAAAATACATGAATACAAAGGTGCTGCATTTAATTTTGTTTTTATGTATTATTTGTATTTTTTTTCCTCTTTCTTTAATCTTAACACTTTTTGTTTTCAGTTTTTTAGTTCAATTCAGTTCAGTTTGCTTTATTGGCATGATTGTTTGTAAAATAATATTGACAAAGATAGTTTTGTTAACAGAACAGAACATTCCCTAACACAGAACCAAATAATAAAAACAAAAATAAAAATAGCGTAAAATAAACCTATTGTTCTGGAAACTTCCACAGAAGCCATTTCGAGTATTTTACCAGGTTTTTTTTATGTCAATAGTGTTGCAGATTGGTTTATTGTGGCATGAGTGACCGCATGGCAAGATGGTCTCTAGTTTATTTGGCAATCAAAAAAAAAAAAGCATCCACAACATATACCTCTAAACTGTGGCATATATCTCTTAAAACCTAGAGACGTACTGTATATCTCTAAAGGGATAACAACTTCTATAATTTTGTTAATTTCCTCTTTAACACTTTTCCAGACCCCTTGAATTATTGATCAAGGTATGTGTGTGGTCCACTATTTTTAAACAGTTTCTCTTACAAAATGTTACAGATGGTTATTTCACAAAACAAAAATAAAAATAAAATGTGTATTTGAATATTGTATTTTGGAAATCCATTCAAACTCTCTTCATATTTGTATTTTCAGATTGTTTTCATGTGTGTGAATGAACTGTTAACGTGTTTTTACTTGTCTAATAGTGTCTCTTGATGAAATAATATAAATAAAGTATTTTGAATCAAATTGAACTGAATGATGCAATCTTCCAATATCAATTAATTAAGATGCTAACTAACCTGTACGTCTTCAAGTGGTACTTCCTGTCTCTGATCATGTGAGGCGCCCTGGAGAGGATGGCGTTACGGAGAATCTTTCCTGCCCGCAGGATCTTCTCAGAGGGGACCTGCGAAGCAGATTCAAGTTAAATATCAGCACATTAGAGTCCTACTGAGCGCCCACCACATTAACATGTAATGAATGGTCCCTAAATACACAAAGTTGACAGTGTTTACTACCTGAGAAATGCATTTAAGGTGGGATTTGGCAGGACTTTCAATGAATGACTTCTGCAAAATAAAACAAAAGAAAATATAAGAGGAAGTGAAATGAAACACATCATGAATGACAAACTAAGGCTCTTCTGATGATACAAAACTCAACATCACAGAAATCTGGTGAAATGAAGGTTTGTTGTTGTGGATCACAACAGTCCTGTAATTGGCCATAAAAGATGTCAGGGAAACAACAACATGTCGGACAGTCAAGTGTTTTTCTCTCAGTGCGGGCCACAGGATGTCTGTATAACTCACATCCGACATTAGCTGTCAACTTTAATTGAACTTGTGGCTTTCTTTATTGCTGCTCCGTCAAAATAACAGTCCGTTACCAGTCTCTTGACTGGTAGCGACTGCTTAAATGGGACACAGATATTGTGAATTACTGTATGCAAATGTGTTTTGGTTTTGGTTTTTTTCCCCACTGGGGCCATGGGGTGGGCTGCTGGGCTGTGACATTTAAAGTGCATTCTGCATGCTTCAGAGAGCAGCATAACCAGTGCATTTATGTGAAGGCTGTAAAGTTCATCACTTATTTACAAGAAAATTAGTCCACTCAGTATGCAAAGAAGTCGGGCTTTCGAACTGATTACTTATATATGTTAAAGTAAACTAAAGCTGTTTGTTACACAGAAGAAAACAAGCTATTATTACATAACAGAGTGTTCTTGTGCTCATGTTATGACTAATCTGTATGTAGGAACAAAGCATGGGGCACCATTAATCTGCTGTAGTGCCACCTTATCTAGCCAGAAGTCAGGAAACGGCCGCAGGAGAAAGGTGGGACAGGAACTGTTACGATGGGAGACAAAAGCAGTCATCTTGCTTATATTTAGACCAACTTTAAACAAACTTCACATTCTACACTCCTTTCCATCCTCCGTTGGAGAGGCGAGTAACAGTAAAGGAAGTCATTACGTCAGACGACAAAACAACTCAGAATGACTTACTACCTAAAGGTTTAGGTGTCGTTCACTTGCAATAACTCCCTGTTAGACAGGAGCAAAGCCAATAAACCAGCAAGTTTCAAAACTTGATGTAATAAAAAATCACATAAATAATTCATGTGTCAGCCAAATTACCTTATTCTGATGTTTAGAAACTGAAACAAACGAGTTGTTGCTGATGTTCTCTTTGTCCGGCATTCCTGGTGGAAAAAACACAGAGTATATTCATGAAGTGACTTAGGATCTGTGACAAAGATCACTGTGAAGAGTGTCCTATTATCTAACTAACCCCTGAGGAAATAGTCCTGTACGGAGCACATGCAGGTCAGTGTTTACAAAAAGCACCTTACAATCTTTATACTATGCTTAATCTTCTTCACTGGGCCTTTTGCTCAGGCTTCTGCTTAAAAATGACATGCCTAAGAATGGAAACTGACAAAACGTTACACTTTAAGAGTGAAGCACGTCGCTCCGTGTCTCATTCAGTGGCTTGTGCTGAGCTCTCGTTACTATAACCAGGGACAGATATAGGGATTTGGAGGCCTGGGGCCACAGGTACATTTCCTTATTTTCAAACTTTCTCTTAATTTAATATAAAATATCCCTAAAATATGTCTTCAGTTCACTCAATGATAGTAAAGAAGTCCCTGAAGGAAAAGGTTAGGAACCACTGTACCTGGTCCAGCCATATACTAGGTTCTAACCTATTCTTGTATAGGTACATCTATGCACCCTCTTTGATTCCTCGGTAAAGTGTCAAACTCATTTGACGTCTTTTCTATGTTACTGTAAGAATCAAATCCATCTGAAAACAACAATTTTTGGCTTTATTTCTAAAAATAAATCAGCCTTTATACATGTTGACAAACAATCATCAGTAATGTGGATATAATAACCATGTGGGTAAAATTAAATATTTAAACAGTTAAAGCAGTCTGGTAAGTCAACACAGTCTCACAGAAATACATGAAATAGATACAAACTTAGATTAGGTTTCTGGGGGTTTATGTCTTTAATTGATAGGACAGACTAAGCATGAAAAGGAGAGAGAGAGAGGGGGTGACATACAGCACAGGGCCGAGGCCGGAATCAAACCCACGGCTGCTGCGGTGAGGCAATGCACAGAGTTTCTCACACTTTATACTGTCTTCATGTGTCTACTATGGCAAAAGATCCTCATGATTTTATACTGGCCTTGTTCTCTTGTAACAAAATATAGTTTTAATACCATCGGTGGCCACCATCACGTAACCTGGAAAAGACACAAGACTTCCTAGATTATGATATCCAAAATCAAAGACGATATCTAGTCGAATTTCACGATATTGATAAATTGCTCAGCCCTCCTTCAGATTATCTCTGGTTTGATTGTCAGATCTTGTTATTGTATTTTATTCCCCTTGTTTGCTTTTCCAATCATATACATATGACATATATTTCCAGGGTTCCCACACATTTTGACTTTTCAAGGACCCCAAATTATAATTTAAAAAAATTACACACACAGCAACATTAAAATTACTGTGACTATTTCATTACACACAAAAAAATCCATGAATTTTTCACATATTTTAGTTGTTTTTACTTATTCCATGAGTACTCCAGACATGGAAAATGTGTTTGTGAAAATCTATGACTTTTCCAGGTTTTCCATGACTCTGGGAACACTGCATTTATTTCTCTCATCATTATGAATCAGAAAGTTATTAGTTTTTCTTCTTAACATTATTCATAATTTGAGATTCCATGCACTTTTAACTTTTGGATAAAATTGACTTTCTTAACAGATCTAAGCTGTAAATTTTGTTTTGTTTATAATTTATTTTTCTCCTTAGACAAACGTGCTGTTAAGACTCAACAAACATGCTGTTAAGACTCAATTTCTCTGGTTGTTACTGTACATGAGCAGCAAAACGATGCAAATGAAGGAAATCACTGAGGGAATGTGACAGTCGTGCGGAGGGTTTGCAGACTAAGAGCTTTAAGCTTGTACAGTTCCCCTCCAGGACAAATAGCATAATCAGTCAAAGCTGCTCAGTCACAACTGTATCTGCAGGCAAAAACTCTGCTATTCTTAGACGTGCCTCTCACACTGCTGATACCACAAAAAAACAGACACAGAATCCACATGATACATAGAAAGTGGAACATAGCTAGAAGTGTTACGTTATGCTTCTGGCTATACATCCAGGAATGAACCTCATCTGTATCTGTACAACTTTGTTCACAATGTTCTGCTATTTCTGGCTTTGTTTTGTGTTCCTGGTTATTTGTGCTATGGTTCTTTCCTGCAAATATTTTTCTATTGTTACTTTCGTGTTGCACAATTTGACTTAGCATTTTAGACCACCTAACCACTGATCAAACAATGTCCAACAGGGAAAAAAAATTATGGAAAAGTCTGAAAGAAAACCATGATACAAATATAAAGAAAATGGTCAGTTGCTGTGTTCACAAACTGCCAGTTTTCTTTCACAGCAAAAATGAAGGTTAATAATGTTGCTAGCAAAGGTTTGACTACATTAGAAATATTTGAGCGAGAACAAAAACTTGGCAGGAAATGTACTGCAAACTGCAAGAAATCTGCAGATTAAAAATATGATTTTCAAAAAAACCCAGGGAAAAATGTCCACAGAACTAAAAATTTAGAGTCATTTTTGTGGCCACCTAAAGAATTTAAGTCCGATATTCCCTCTCTTTTAGCTGTTTTTTATCTTCTCAGTCTCCTAAGGAATGTAGTCGTCATTAACTGCTAAATGCTCCGCTATGTTCACCAGCAAGTCACTAATTGGGTCTGTTTAGTGCAGATAATTATATGTAGCTTATCACATTGCTTCACATTATCATTAAATACATCGAAAAGAAGTCTTAAAATCTGCTCAGCTCTGTACTCGCTGACCTCTTTAATGTGACAAGCATTCATTTGTGATGCTCCATTGTGTGTAGTTCCATGTTGCATCGTCTGTCTCGTGTCTGCTCCTTTGTATCACTTTATATCATATGCTATGGTGTGCATTGTTTGGCTTGTGTGGGTTTTTTCTTTTTTTTCTGTACAAGTTAATATTTTTATGTTATTGTACCGTGTCTTTGTCCTGACCTGCTGAGGGACTGCAGAAACTAATCAGCTCAGGGCTATAATCTGGTACGGTGCATCAAATGGTAACATTTATGTTATAAACCGCACATGGTCCTTTTAAATAAAATAAATAAACAAAACACATTGTTGTGATTAAATATTGATCATAGCTCCTTTAAAGGGTAACTTTGCAAGAGAGAGGTTGGACACCAAAGAAGCAGCTGGGGAAGACAGCGTGTATACAGCCAACATATTTTTACATCTAACAGGGTGAATTAAGAGTTTATTTCAACCAAATCAGAACTGGTGATTGCTGGCACAGTGGACAGACAGTGACTTTTGTTTAGTTTCTGTAGCGTTTGAATGAAGAGTGTTTTACAGTTATAAAATTGCTGTTTACTTAAAAGGAGTCTTTAACAAAAAAGTCTCTCTCTCTGGATATTTTCTGTAATGCTGTCACGGACACTTTTAACAAAAGTTTGAGCCTGTTTTGTGGCTGCCAACTGCAGCAGTCTAGCAAAAACATGTTGTTCCCTTAGTCACTTAAGACTCAAAAATATGGGAAAATGGGTCCAGATTGAAAAATACTTAAGTTATCTTTAATAATGAGTCTCATTTTGGTGTTTGTCTTCTTACAAACTCTTTCTGCATCTCTATTTATATGCTTTGGGTCTGAATAGAATCGGTGCTTGTTTATTGTTTTTGAGAATTTAACACAGCTGTCCATCATTTTATTCATGATGCTGACACTCTGGTCCATGTGACATCACAGCTCTCATTCAAGTGCCACATCAAGTCAGTCACATCAGTAGAAACGCAGCAAACAGTTTCCATGTGAGAGATGAAGCCGAGATAAGTGAGAAAAATCTAAAATTGAATTTCTTGTTAAAAGATGAGATTTAGTTTGAGTATTTCAGAGCTGAGAGCAAAGTGTTGTGTTTTATTGAACAATAGTGGAGAAACGTGTGCTTTAAAAAGGCGCTCAGGTAGAGTGACTGCATGCCTGAACGAAACAATGCTGACTTTAAAAGCTCCACCTGTTAAGTGCTGTAGCAGCACGGCGCTGTTGTTACTAAGAAAATTGTTTAAAATATGTTTAATTCATTTGACTTTGCCACTACAGTTACAGCACCACTAAGCTGCTGTGGATGTAGTGTACAGGAGAGTGCATCAGCCTCCAGCTGCTTGATGCTTATGTCATTTCTGTCCTGGTGTACTCATGCATAGAGTGTATACTGTAAGTCCCCTAAGTACTGCACAGTATACTGGAAAAAATACTGTGAGCCCTGCTCTTAAAGTGTTGCTCCACCGCACATCACAGTGATGAATACTAAAGCAGACACATGGACTTTTAATAGCAGCACAAAAGGCTACAGTAGTCCACTGAAATCGCTTTGATTGAAACATTTTCTTTAAAATGTGCCCATCATTTCCGAACTCTTTAAAAATACATAACAACATACTGTGAACAAGCAGCCAGTAAGTCAACAGACTCTCTGGATTTTCTCACTGCTGTTTGTCATTTTTATGGTGCATGACTTTGAAGCAAGCTAAGTGCTCTGTTTGTGCAAAGCAAAGTCAATATTGAGTTAACTTGCAACATAAAAGCAGAAATAAAAGTATCAGCGTTTATCGCAATGCCAGAGGATGAAGGAGGATCGGGCAGTAACGGAGTTTAGACCAACAAAATTATTATTACATAATGTACTAAATAAGATGTTAAATAAGATTCTATGTTATATTACACTATCTAAACATGGTGAAATCTTAATGTACAAAGTAAAAAAAAAAAAAAGGTCCCAAAAAGTTACTTTTGGGAATATTTAAAATATAAAGAGATGCCATTTACTGTAAACACTGTTCTTTAGGTTCTTACACCAAAGATATTCTGCTTGCAAACCTTGAAATACATCGAATCTACTCGGAGCTCTGCTTTTCTATTTCTACCATTACATTTTGAGTAACTGATTTAAAAAAGCAGCTAAAAGTAAACAAAATGCATCGTTGTACGTGTTTCTGATTATGTAACACTGTTACTGAACATCCTACCAAACCACGTGCACCAAATGAAACATTTGAACATTTGCACAATCTCCTGTTTTGGTTGCCCAATGGCTGATGCACTTCCTTTGTGTTGTACATCGAGGATTTGTTTTCCAAGGAGATTGTACCCCATGGCAGACAGAACTGCACAGTGGGGAACCGATCTAAAAATGCTGATGGTGTCTTTATTCTAGAGCTGTTAAATTATGCAATCAACATATACTTCATAAGTATCACAGGGGGAAGCAAAACACTTGACTATTTCCACTTTATTTAAAAGTTAAAATAATATTTTCAAATCTCCCACAGCCCGTTAACAAGTTAATACAACAACTCACAAAAATTTAGAAAAATTTGTGAAGAAAATGTGCAATTGCTAAAGCGCTCAGAAATATCAACAGTAATACTCACTGTCGGCACTACAACCGCTTTCCATCACACCATAGGGCGGGGCGAGCAGTCCAGCCATGCACTGATGATATTTCTATCAAAGATAAAGAAGAGAACAAATCAGTCACAGCAGTCAATAGCTGACAACAAATATTCAATTTATCAGAAATGTGCAATCTAAACATACAAAAGATAAAATGTGCATTTTGCCATTTAATGGTGGTCACAGGGTTGCAGCACATAATATGTCAATAAGAAAATTGTAGCATCATAAAGACCGTAGTAGTTTTTTTTGTTAAGGAGACTTTGTCCATTTGTCTCATCATTTTATCAACTTGACCATGGGAGGCCAAAGTAATGCACCATGTCCAAGTGTGGGAGAGGTAACATGCTGTAACGCAACAGCTGACTCTCACAGCTGGTAATTCGGATAAATGTAGAGACTTTTGACGGAGACGTTGCCTTCAAAGACAGCTCTGCAGGATCACCATCAGTGATGAAGCACTGAAATCATTTACTTGTGCAAAAGTATCAATATAATAATGTAGAAATCAAAAGCAAAATGTATTTTTGTTTCAAAAGTTCAAGGACTCATTCTGCAGCAAAATAACACCCTTTGACTGATTTTTCACTCTGTTGCCAGTTTATTCGGTACACCATGGGAAAGCTGATGCAGTCCAATCCATCACTCCTGAAATGATTCTTTCCTCAGTGATAGAGCTTTTTTGTTATTTAGTCTACTCATGTTCATATAGATGAGATGGATAAATAAAAGGAACACCTGTCTGTATGAAAAACTGCAGCCTCCAAAATGCATCTCTGTAACAATTTAAGCAAAAAACTAAACACTACAATATACAGGTTCCCACTAATTTTTATTGACAACATTTCTAAACTTTTCTATGACTTTTCAAGGACCCAGGATAAAATTTAATGACCATTAATTCAAATTATCATTTAGACTTCTCTTTTTTTAATAATATATATATAAAACTGCAACTGTAACATCCTCAGTTTGATTCTGTCTGGGAGTAAATGGTGGTAAATGTTGCATGTTGTTTCTCTTGTTCTCTCCCAACATATCCTGTCCCTGCCTCTCATTATTGTGCTGTCAAATGAAGGCAAAGTGCCCCCTCACACCCATCCCTGAAAAACATCAACCATCAACATCACTTGTCTCCAGGCTGTGAGGACAGTGCTGATAAAAGTATGGACTGTTTGTTGATATTTTATCCTCATTAGACCTAATGTCCAAATGGAAGAGGGGTCAATGACTAATGATCACTAAGAGTAATTATTATACTGTACTTATTATTATACTTATTTGACAATAATACATAAAGGGGATTCATTGTGCTCACTTTCAAGTTTAGATTTGTATTTTGGGTTCTACTGGAACATGTTTACATGATTTAATGTTGCAAATTCTTTTACTCGTACTGTCTGCGCTGGAACACCTGTATTCATCCTCTGTCTGAGAGTCCTCTGTTTTAGCGTCTGTCCCCCGAAAAAGCCCAGTCTTCTCCTATTGGTCAGCATTTTAACGGTCTTCTGTATCTCAGCATCTCTGCACCATTGTTTCAGCCAGAAAATGACCATAATAGCATACAGTGCCAATTTCTACAGTGAAAAATCTCAAAGAAAAGATTCTAAACAAAAATCTTCACAACTAGACATGTTGCAGCAAAAGCAGAAATCAGTGAGAAAGTAGCAACATCAGTGAACAACATGACATGTTTCCCTGACATTAGCATGTAGCTAGATGGAGCAGTGTGGACTATGTAATGCAGAAGACAAAATAAATAAATGTGTCTGTCAGCTTGTCCTTACAGTAGAAAAATATTGGAAACAGACTGAGATTATTATTGCAAATGGTCCGAAGCCTGAGATTTCTGCTCAATTTTACATATTTCCTCTTAATTTTACATTTGATTACCTCATTATTTGAAACTCTGACCATGTTTAATACGAACATCCAACATACTAACATTATATGACAGAAAATACTGAAAAGCATGATAGGTACCCTTTAAATGCTATAACCTTGGCACAATGCTAAATCTCAGTGTCAGTTTCTAGTCCTCTTTCACTTACTTGTTTCAATTAGTCATGAAGCACTTTTTCCGTTCTGTCGTGCAAGATGCAAAGAGCCACATAGCCAACAGAGCATGACAATATTAATGTACACGCCGTACTTATACCATCACTTTGCCCTGCAGCATCACAGATGTTATGTAATGAACGTCATAGTGCATCCATGCTCTCCTGTAAATGTCATGTTTTCTTCATGACACATGGTTCAAATAGGTCAATCCAACCGTAGCCAATAAGCCATAAAAATATGTATTTGCCTTATACATTGTTAATGAAGGCCCCTTGGTAGTATTTAAAAAGCTGGGTTTAGCATATAATAGCTAACAGTATATCCCAAAATATTAGATTTTGGCAAACTGGGGTTGACCATTTAAATATTATTATCTAATAGGGATTTATTTTCTGTTTTGGATGCCTTTCCCCCTACAGAATACATGCCATCCCTGCAGGAAATGTCAATGGTTAATAAGTGCTTAATAATAAACAGTAGCATATGATATGATTACACACATGAACAGGACTTGCAGTGTGCTTTTTTTAACTATTTATAAGCATGTACAAATCTATGTTTGTGATTTCCTTTCAAACTAATGAAGACAAGTTATTTTATTATAACAACTTAATATTATATAATCATGTATTTGTTAATTGGTGGTATACCAGTTATCATTGCCTCACAATGGATTTTAAATGAAGGAGCAATCATTTTTAACAAATATGTAAATACATATGAGTTTTTTTCTTGTAACTACTTACAAGTCACTCATAATGTGCTGTAAGTCACTGATTCATCATGCATATGCTCATTATAAATGCTATAATGCACAGTTAAAACAAAGTAATAAAATGAAACAGAAGGCGCAATTTCCTTAAGCGCTGTACTTAAATATAATTGTAATAGTACCACTTGTTCTTTGTCATAATATTTGGCAGCTTTATTGACAACAAATTGTGTACTGTCTAGTTTACAACATTTATCTGATGGCAACATCAAAACAAATACTATTATAAAAATGTTATACCACTGTATACATTTACCTACCAAATTTGCTCCACAAGAACTTAAAATGTTGCTCATCAATAATTCTGTACAAAGATCGAGAATATTTCTACCAATATTATGATTCCTTTTACAGTATAAAAAACTGTAGTTATTCTACAATAACTTCACGGCTGTATGACTTATAGCAACTTGCTGGCTAATTGTTGCATATAAGTTACTGTAAACCTTTAATAGCACTCAACTCTGCATCTTTTTAAAAGGATCCCTTCGTATTTAGTGTCTATTCTAACATGAGTGAACTCATATAATGTATTCTTTAATCTGTTTTTTTAAACAATTTGTCAAGTAGACTGATGGTTCGAGATTTGTGGTTTTGAATTTGTGGTAAGAGACAAACAAAAACTGATTATGTGCCGAAGCAACTACATTATGAGTCGATAAAAAGCTGATTGAGGACCACTTAGTGACTGACCAGCTCTCTCTACCTTCCCATCATCTGGTCAGAGGAGACTGAAAGAAAGCTACAGCTATGGAGCCATTTGTTTCTGGATGTGTAATGTACTCTCAGAGGTCATGTTTTAAATTCAATTCTACCCCCTGAAGTCAGTTAATCAGTTTAGCAACCCTTCAGGGGCACACGGCTTTTTCCCTCAATTAAGAAGCAGTTTAGAAACGTCTCAGTGACCTCAGTGTTAAACCACATTGTCTAATCCAGAATGAGGATTGACTTGCAGCTCATTAAGACACTTAAAGATATAGATTAATGTTGACTCGTGCCACATTCAGATTATTAAACTGTCTCTTTTGTGGAGGGGATTATATACACGTGCAAACAACAGATTTAAATATCTAGTTAATCAAAAGAACTGAAGACCTATGTTTGTTGACAATTAAAGGATTTAGGATTAGGGAGGAGCACTTAAACTGAGCAGCACATGAACAAATGAACTCAACCCCTCTGAGCCAATAAAGCTGTGCTCCCTGAGGGGTTGAATCCAGTACACAGGGTGGAGGCGTTATCTCAAAGAAGGCTTAGGACCATTTTCAGGTGTGTAAAAAGCACTAAATTTCTATTTTGTTAGTAATGATGTCTCTGACTCTAATGGCACACAATGCATTTGTTTCTTTTACAGCCTCCAGATTGCCATTAAGCCACTGACATTTCAAGTATGATTTTATTTTATTTTTTGTCTACTGCTGTATTTTATCTGTATGGATGGCAAAAGTATCAATAACACAGATCGTCATATCAAATTATGGAACATCTCAGTTTTCACATTAATGCTTTTGGTGGCATGCAAATGCAAGACTTGGGATTCATTATTAATTGTTAAATACTGAACAGGGTTAAAGGAATAGTTTGACATTTTGTGAAAACACTTGCTGAGAGAATGATACTACTCTCATAGTCAAGAGCGGTATCAACATTTGGCAAGAAAAATGTCAAACTTTTCTTTTGAATGAATCATAATTCGCACATTAGCTTGCTTCATTTCAATCCCGGGAGAGTATTAGAGCATTAAATGATTTCACACATCAAGCAGAGAGTTTGCATGCCAGAATTCTAACAAAAACATTATGATAGTATATAAAAGGCAAAATTTAAAGATTTATGAGCCTTGTTAAGATCTAAACATACCATGCTCCCTTGAAACACAAAATCAAATATTAATGAGATCGTTTCATGTCACAATAAAACAACCATTGGGTGTGATTTATGCAGCTACTGTCTCACTTTATAACCATTACACTCAGAGAAATGTCCTTATCATCTATTATCTCCAGTAGTAGAGAAAAAGCAGGCCTGTAAATGCTTTTTAGGATCACTAAGTTGTTACACATCAGCGTTTACTGACAAATGGACAGTCAATAGCCATAGAGGCACAAACAAGCTCCTCAGGGACTCACACACAGCTCTGAACAGAACGTGTTTTAGTGGTCAAATGTTCCTGACCGCACACACTGTGTAAAGCACGGATATACCTTTAGGCGTGTTCAACTGGGTCGAATTATCCGTCCATCTGACATCCAGACAGTTTATAGTGTCTGATTCAGGTTCTTAAGCATTATTGTGTTATTTCTATAAACTGATTCCAGCACATTAGAGGAGATCATGATCTGTTGCTTCAAGCGGATTTACTCAGAGCAGGTGCGAGGTGTTACAAACACTTCCACAATAACAAGGATGTTGTTTGAAGAGATATGATCAGACAGGTTGGAGTTTAAATCCCTTCACATCCATGACTGCCAATGGAGTATCTCTGACCCCCGAAGGCAGCTTTAAAAGCCCTTTTGAGACATTTCACCCTGACATAAAATCCATCCATCACTGAACAAAACAAGCAGAAACAACAACATATATTTTCCTCATTTGTAGTAGAGGTACCTGCTAAGTTGGAGAACCGATAAATCTTTCAAGATTTTTAGCCGCTCACATAGTTCAAAGAAGTAACAGATGGTAATCCAAGAATATCTGGACATAAAAATATCTTGAAATGATCAGACACGCGACAACTTAAGATTTATGATAAATGTAAGCAGCAGCCTATGAGGATAAAAAATTAAGCCAACGTAATCCGAGCTTCTATGTTCTTTGTTGTGGTAGACGGTCCTACCGCATGTGCATGTTAGTGCTAGATAATCACCGCCGCTCTGCACTACACTCATAACTTGGTCACAACACCGTCCCAACGTTAGCCAGTATCTGATTTGCCCAAAATGCATCCCCATCGTTAACCTGCCATCCCTCTCTATCCGGATTCAGAACCAGATGCTGTTGGAAAGAGGAGATTCTTCACTTTTTATTGATATAAATATTGGTTTTGTGCTCCAAATATTGTTAGAAAAAGGCCTTCAAAGTTTGCAGTACAGTGGTTACAAAGACGGCCTTCCAAACTGGGAGCTCATGCTGTACTCCAGAGACTGTCGCAAAATGACAAACAGGAGTAAAAAATAACAGAAACAAGCAATATTCAAATTTTCAATGAAATGAACCCAGGTCCATCCCAAATGGTAACCTCCAGGGCTGAAAAATGACGCCAATACCAAAGTGGCAAAAACTGCAGTTCATTAAATGTCCACTTGAGGCTGGCTCCAGCTGTGAGTCAATCCCCACAGACCCCCCATGTTAAAATACCCAACTTCACAGCAGAAATAAACATGTTTAAAGATTACAAAAATGGTTTTGGTCTCAAAAGCTAAAATTCAGCATTCATGAAACTATACCCTATATATATATATTTTTTTTTAAGACTTAAAATTGTGCATAATGAGGGCGCCCGTTGGCTCAGTGGATCGAGTGGGCACCCCATATATGTAGGCAGTGTCCTTGCAAGATAAACTTGAAAAAACTTTAAAAAAAAATGCATATTGAAGGGCAGGCTGCTTTAAGTGACAGGCTGTCTGCGAGGCGTTGCTACAGTTAATGAGTCAGAATACCTGACTACAAAATTGACCCCGAAAGCATTTTAAACAGCTGAAGGTAATAACAGGGTTCTACAAAGTGTAATTTCCAACTTAAGCCCACGATTTCAAGCTTGGTAGCTGAAGGTCTCCTACTTTACTCCTTTCAAGTCTTTGTTGACTTCTGTCTTCTGAGAAGCCCACAGTCTGACATGTTTGAATTTCTATCAAAGATAAAGATTTTTCTATTGTGGTATCTCAATTTCAATAAAAATGACTCAAACAGAAAATGTCACGCCCATTCAAAGCATTCAAACTGCCAGATCACTACCAGCCACGTACTGCTGTAACCCTCGAGATAACTGCGAGTGTGTGGGCTGTGGCACTGGCATTAGAAAAAAACACTGAGGGGCACAGGTATTGTAGTAAAAGTTGAAAAGCTAACTTGACTCAAACGTGATTTATTTTCTGGCTGACAAAATGCCAAAAGCTGCAAACACTGAACATATTTGGTCCATTAATTACAGGTAATATGAATACCACTGACAATTAGATAGTGACATTTTTTATAATAACTTCACAGAAAAAATAAAGATATTTAAACACTAAAAAGTGACATTTTCTGAAACAATGTAAGTTCACACAGTTAAAATAATATTTCATACACTTGACTATTAACCAGGTAAATGTAGCGTATACAGATATCTCAGAGTCATTCGAGCATATGATCCTGCATTCATCACCACATGGCCTGTTTTATCCCTACATGAAAAGGGGGTTTACAAATGTCTGCAATAACAGATGTGTCATTCTGTATTCCTCTAGTGAGGCTCGGTCCACTGTTTATGCTTATCAGCTCTCAAACACTGAGTTCACTGTTCACAGCTAAAGCAAAACTCTTAGATATTCCTAACCCTTTCTTTTACTAATCTGTTTTTATATATCCTGTGTATGAAACCGATTGTTACCATGGAGTCCACAATATCTCAATCTGATGTACATGTTTATAATGCTTTAAAGAGTCCACAGATAAGTTTCGTCTTATCTGATCAGCAAAGATATTAACCAAGTCGTCTCAAGGCAAATTCAAGCTCCTCCTCTGTCTTTCATGCTTGAGCACATTATTGCATTGTGAGCATCAATGTGCATGAATGCACTGCTGTATTTTGAATAATTCACCCCAGATTACATAACCTACGTAGTGCAAACTGTTCTCAAAGCAGTCAGTGATTATTCTGAACTCTGACAGGCACACTTTAGGCCACTTGGGGGAAACAATTAGGAGGAAAACCCCTCCCAAGAGTTTCAACTCTCCTCTGTTAGATTTCGTCCTTAAAACAAACAGTGACAACATGAACTACGATACTCTTAGTAGGATGCAAATACTGAGTTTTACTTTTGAAACCTGGAAATTCTGAATTTCTAAATAGTTCTGCAACACCAGCAAGAACAGTTCTGCACAAATGTCAAGCATTTTTTCCCTTATTCTTCATATATTGCACAGTGTTTCTCATGCAACAAATGTATTAGATTGTTAAAAAAGTTTAGCAAAGATTACCTAAAGATGCTACCAGCGTCCCATGCAGCCTATTATTCTTGTTAATGACTGGAAGCTCCTCCACACCCTCTTAATCCAGGCGTTAACAAACACTCCAGACACACTCCAAACATGTAAGTCCAGTTCTAAGAGTCATAAGTCGCATCGAGCGCAGTCCAGCATGAACCAGCAGCTCCGTCAGCGCCACTCAGAGAGCAGAGAGAGCAGACTGTGTCAGCCCAGCAGAGTGCCAGTCAGCTGCTGACTTCTCCTGAGCAGCAGTTGCTAGGAGATTACTCAACTCCAGTGAGTGAGCAAGCAGGAGAGCATGCTCGATCACTCTCCCTCTCTCCCTCTCCCTCTCTCTCTCAAGCCTTAGCCAATCTACACACATAATACAGAGTAGTTGCTCATTTTCAGCAAGTTAAAACAGAGATTAACAGGATGTGAGGACCAATAATCTGAATTATACAAAACATATATTGCAAAAATGCCCCTGTTGCTTTAATGACCATAACTCCTTTGGAAGAAATTTTCCTCAGAATTTAGCTAAACGAGAATTTTCCTTTGTGCTTCAGATCCAACTCTAAAATGTACTGATGGCACCATCCAGTATCCTGTTCCTATCACTGAGCTCCTTCCTCTCAAGGACACAGACCAGATGGCGTCTTATCTTTGACCTTGTCACTTATCAAAGCCACAAGACAGCTGCATTGAACTCCCTGAGCATTTTCCAACCAAGAAATTAATCAAGCGCTTAAATATGTGGGCCTCCCCAACGATAAGTTTTAAAGTCCGGTGAATATTTTGACATATATCGTTTGTCTCACTTTAAGGATCCTTTAATTAGTTATTGATGTGGTTATTGTCTCAAATGTTTGAGACTTGCCTCAATCTTTAATTGGCTTTAATTGGTGCAGTCTGAGTCAGTCTCGGACCTATGACGATAAGCCTCCGGGGGCAATGACCAATATTTGGGGGGTTCTGGTGTAGCCAGGAGATATCCGAACCAAGACCTTGTCTTCAATGTCATTTCAGCTAATCTCTGTAAACAAATATCTGCTCATAAATGAAGATAAATTGCTACTCAGACTACAAATAGACACCAGAACACTTCTGATATCAAAATCTTGTAGCATTGCCTACATATATCTGCAATCATATACAAGTATCTGTTTAGCAGGACTATGATATGATACAACACAACATGAAACAAAGTTTTTGAGCCCCTTATTGTTCCTGTGGGAATATTTGTCTTGGACTGACAAATGTCTTCACAATCACAATTAAACACACCACATACGAATAAAACAGCACTAGCTGTACTAAATCACCCAATAAATTGCACATAATCCAAATTACACATACCAAAAATAAATTTGTAAAAACATTGCACACCCATTACCTGCAGCTTTAAGATGCTGTTTTATACTGATGGTTTGATGCCTGGCGAAGGTCCATGTTAAAATGTCGACCCTCTGATAAAACTAACCGTGAAAACTCTTTCTTCTGAAGTAAAAAAATATCAATGTTTCTGGAGAATAAAAACAATACAAAATCAAAATAATCCCACACTTATAAATCACACAAGCAGCTTCACTAGCACATTTCAGTGCAGCTTGTTTATGAGTGACAGTGCTGACGAGGGTTGCAACAGTGAATTTAATTAGGGAAAATAGCCATAGATGGCTCATACAATGCTCAGTGAGTAAATTTGACCATAATTAGCTGATTTTAAAGGATTTTGTACATTTTTTTTATAAGTGACAAGCAGTCATATCACGTTTGTATTGTGAAAAATATAAACATAACCTTATACATATTTGTTTTTTACTTCTGTTATTTCTTCGTCTACAAAAGTATCTTCATGTACCGCATTAAGAGAAGGGCGAAACATCAAAAAAGTGACATGCAAGTCGATTTCCATCTTACTGATTGTATTGTGATTGATTTGTCTCGTGTATTGTGAGTCAACAGATAAAAAAAAAGAATGGATGTGAAGAAATAGAGAGATGGAGCTGAACAGGTGTAGATGTGCTTCACTGAATCATCCTGTCAAATCCCTGTCACTTTACAGAAAAAAAAACAAAACAGCTAGCTGCTACAATTTCAGGACAACCACATGTGATTGGAAATAATGTTTCAATTTGACATTAGTCATCTTGAATTTGATGGAATGAAGCCTTGTACTGAACAGGCACAGATGTAAGACGAGGCAATTTTATAAAAATGTATTTTGAACGTCAATATGATGGACTGAGAGGCACTGCAGAGAGAACAGGCTATTCAATTTTCCTTCTTTACTTCCAATGCCAGTAACAGATTTGATTGGACATTTGAAATTGATTTAATGTTTTTCTTATTGTTTGAATTCAGTTTAGTCAGCTCCTCCATGCTGTTGTTTAACTTGAAGATACAGATCAGCTGAGCAAAAAGGCAAAAATGTTTTTCTGCACTACAGGTTAGGATACGGTCCTTCCTTTACTTGACTATGGTGATGCGTTGTACGTGCATGTATGTGCATGATAACTGTCTCAATATAATTTTCCTAAATAGTGATGTAATAAAGTAATGACCACATTTACCTCCCACCATTTACCTGAAGAAGAAAACTGAGCAGCAGCAGTAGTACAAGAAGACCGGGGGGTCAGCTGACCGGCCACAAAAGCGCATGGCAATGTTATAACATCACAACAATATTCAAAACACATAATAAATTGTTTTTAGTATGATTGTTTTGACCACGGATAACATCGCACTGTGAGGGAATTCACCACATAACATTAGCAACAGTAGCTGTTAGTCAACTCATCTAACACGAAAGGTTAGTTAATAAGTTAACCAGCTGTTTCATATAATGATATGGGTAACGTGAATAAAATGTTTATACATTAACACGTCTGTAAAGATGTAAAATGACTTATGATTGAGAAGCGGCAGAAATGTATTATGTGGGTGTAAAACTTACACAGAAAATACTGACCACAGTTGAGATTTTTGTTTTGTTTATTTATTGTTTCCATTGTTAGCTAAAACACTTACAATAGTCTGAAATTGTCTGTCCAATTAAGATTTCTTTGTCAATTTTCATTGTTTAATTAAATAACATTATTTTGTTAATACAGCTGTTTTTAAATCTACCTCAGATTTGTGAAAAGTTTTGCAAAATCAGTTTATCATGTTCTGATATAAATAATAGTTTAAACTACAGTTAACAGTTTGGTTTCTTCAACTTTCATTTAGACGCAAAACTCAGCCTTTAAACTTAAAGGAAATAATGATTTAACTTTTTTGGTGGATAATTAGCAATATTTGTATTGCGATAACATATTTAGCCACATCGCCCAGCCTTAGGTGCATGTCTCTGCCAAATGCTTAAAACAGCTGGATGGTGGACCATAATGTTCTCAGGTCTGTCACCATCTGCAAAGCTCTCACCCACCATTGCACCCTTTATGCCAAAGTTCAGTGGCCTTCATTGGCCTTGTGCAGACTCTTTACTGGCACACATTTATATATATGTCCATCCTTGTTCAGCTCCCCTCTTAAACTTTGTGGGTAAATCTCAGTTAAATGTAGTAACTATTGTGTGTGCGCTACACCATCTTGCTTTCCATCCACAAGCTTTTCACTGAAATAAACAACAGGACCTTTACGTTCTCTGCCCCTGCAGCCTGGAACCACCTGCAGACAGATGTGCACCTAAATTGGCTCATCTCAGCTGGGACAAATTAAAAAATGTAGTAAAGAATCTGGAGGGAAATCAGTTGGAATTTGTAATTGCTCCTCTTGCTAGATCTGTCTCTTCCTGTCTGACTTTCAGGCTGTCTATGATGCTGTTTATTGCTACTGTGTCTTTTGGTCAGGGCTCACTTGATAAAGAGAGATTCTCTGTAGTGCAATTAATCTCCTTTTATCTAAATATGACCAACTTCTCAAATAAATCCTGTGATATTATTTAGGGCTTTTCTATTGGCACTTTTGGCCGCACCAAGTCAAACCATGCCGTGCCGATTTGCATCTCCATTGTCTTAAACATCCCACACCAGAGAAGAATCATCTCCTGATTTGGGTCAAACAAGCGGCCCACCGCCTCCGAGCAGGTAGCAGTGACATCTTGCCAATCGCAGCAAACTCCTGACAACCTGCTTCTCCTCATCAAACAAGGGTGTGCTGCGAGACTTAATTGATGTCAGTGCAGGAGACCAGAGAGAGATTCATGTTTTTTTTTTTTTTAAGTCTCTGTGTGTTCACCTCTCAGTATTTTTGTAGCTTCTAACTGAATCTCTGTGGTTTAGTTGACTTTTTTCTCCTGCTTTCTTATTTCATTAATCTGACCAAAAATCCATAAAAAAAAAAACACCGACTTCGAGATGAGGAAACCAGGAGTGCAAATATGCTAATACATTTCTGGGTTTTAGGACTCATTCCTGGGGCACTCTGTTTTAGTGGAACTTTTTTCAACAGTTATTCTTCAATAAAAACTCAAGCGCCATTGACTCTTGTCAGTTAAAGACACACCTTTCAGGGAGTAACTCTATTGAAATCGAGACGCATATCTTTGCCCTGCTGGGCTGACGTACATAGTCAAACCAGGGAAGCATGTGTGTGGAAAAAACAACATTTTTTAACTGAATTACAAGGCAAAAATTGAGCTGATTATATAAACTTGCATGACCAATTGCAGTAAACACGTTTGATTTTTTATGTTGGAGTTCAGATTCTGGGCTTTTGATGATGTAACGACTCTGTGAGCACAGATAAGGGAATAAAACAAATGTTTTGATATAATCTTCCTGCTCTTTCTGTGCATGTTTCCTCTGAGCTTTCGGAGGGACTCCGGCCTTGGATGTGGGACTGGATGCTGAACCGCAAGAGTATGCATGTGGCCTTGTTTTTCCAAACCCCCTCCACCCAATCCTTAAACACCAGAGGGCACGCTGCGTCCCTGCCACTTCCTGTTCATCAGTCTTCCCCACTGGCTGCCCACCAGGCTTGTTCTACGGACTGATGACACACCAATCCCACCCACTCTCTTTGCTCAGCGCCCAAAAGATACGCCTCAAGCCTAAACATGCAAAATACATGCAACCGAAAGCATCTGAAAAATGATGTTACTCACAGAATGAGCAGTATTTATAAAACTGTCTTCCTGTGTGTAATTTGTCACATCTAATCTAACATATCAAAGCTTCCAGATACTGAAAGCAGGTCGATTCAGGCCACATGCAGGCTGACGTAACTGTATGAGAGTTGTCTTATGAGCCTTTACACAAAAATCACAACTGTGTTGTTTCAATCACAGTGCCCATCGGAAGCAGGAAACAAAGGGAAGAGCAAATTGATGATCAGGCCATCTAAGCTTCGGTCAGCATGCCCGTGTGTGCTGAGCTCGGCTCATGTCTGCTCTGTTAAACAAACAGCACGCGGCTGCTCGCTCTCAGTGGTTGTAACAGTCAGCAGCGTAAGAAAATAAATGTTAAAGTTGCACGCATGAGTGATACTCAGAGACACTAATACACGCAAGGACTTTGCCTTGTGTACTTATCATACACTACAGTCACGTGCGAGAAACACTGAAACAAACGCAAATAAATGTCCTCAAATTTACTGAACAAAGCCATTAAGATTTTAAGACAAAGAGCAAAAACTGGAGAATGATATGCACTGAATAATTGACACAGACATTCATGAATAAATAATATAATCCATTGGTTCATTAGGGCAATTCTGTGCTCACTCTGGCATAGTTTTGTAAGAGTGGTCGGCCACAAAGGACAGATCTGTGTGGGAGGAGGAGGATGAGGTGAGGAACTTCTTCTCTGCTCTGAACCACATACTTTGGAATATGCATATAACTGAGGCAAACTACTTTGTTATAACATTGCACCCAGACCTCTGACCCCCTGTCATCTATCTGTTGCAGTCTGTAGCATGAAATTTGAAGAAAAAAGGACAAGTATGCAATTTGGAACACGGCAGATTTTAACATTATCACTTAACTCAACCTTGGAGATGCAACAAAACGACATTCACAAAGCTTGCAGAGGTCAACCCAAAGAGCTCTGCTGATGTTACCAAGTTTGGTGCCACAAATGCTGCTGGAAAATCTTAGGTATCAGTAAGAAACACCTAGGTCTGGAGCCACAAAGACTTGAAAGGTCTCCAAAAAAACCTCACACTGTTTGTTGATTTTGAACACTGGTCTTCAGCTTGGAGATATCTCACTTAGATGAAAACACCATCTACAATCTCCTTCATCTCCGGATGACAAAGTCAGCTTATGTATTGCATCACCTTATACACGTCAATAGGCTACGTATGAAACAAGCAAATGTAACATATTCACTATTTGCAGAAACATACAATGCAACTGTTTTAAACAAGAGCCTGAGCTGTGTACCCGTATACACAGTATACACAGTATACACAGTATAACATTCCCCTGAGTACTCTCAGTGTCATCTCTAACATCTTTCCTAATTCATTATCAATGGAGAAACTCACAGCTTTATACTTGATGACATCAATTGTGAGTTTTTGCACTCTAGTTTTTGGAATAGAGAGAGAGTTTTCATTATAAGAAATATTTTTGAACTGCTCTGCTATCTCGCCACATGATCTGGCATCAATCAATGAGTATTTCTCTTTTCATCTTTGTTTTCAGGCTGTAAACAATAAAAACATTCATCTCATGCAGCTTAAGAGGTTTCATGCACAACTAAATGCATTTCTCTTTAATAAAAGCCTGCGGGATGTACATGAATTTCATTTATTTAAACAGTCAGGGAGACACCCGGGGAAGTTTGTCGCCACAGTTCATCAGAACTGGCAGATAAAGTCTGAAGTCTGATGCCACCAGTAACAAGATACCATATAAACAATTGTTCTGCATTGCGGCAACACTGGGAGGAATAAAAGAGCAACAGTGGAAGGCAGAATAATTTGGTGAAACTGTTGTACTAACAACAAATTGTAAAATACTAGGAGCTAGTGTAATGACTATCTGTCAACAAGCTGATTATGTGAATGTTGACTCCATAGCCCTTCAGTCACAGCTTGGCCAACTTGCAAGGCAAAGCCAGCTCAGCACATTAAACAACAGAAGATCCATGTATCGATTCTGATGCTGAAAATAGTTGTCATGGTTTTTGGGCAAAGTACATCTGGAAACATTTCTGGGGGCAAATTGAGTGAACATCTCCTGGACTGCAAGAGTGATGAAACTGATGTAATATGAAACACATGCTTTAAGACTGTTTGGAATAATGTTTTTTTTGATAGGATTCTTTTCCAGCAAAAAGTTATAGTACATTTATCCTTTCTCCCTCATTGAAAAGGCCAGAAACACTACACAGTTCTCACAAAATCTTAAAACTTTCCCCTGACTTTTCAAGGCCCCATAGTAAAATTTTCATAACCGTAACGTATAACACAAACAGAACTGTGTAGTATTTTTTACTCTGAATGTCAACTATTGTCAACTATTAAACCACAATCTTTTCCAGTATCTAATAGTTGGTTATGTTTATGTTTACTTCAAATACTTGGGCAAAAAAATGGGCACAATCAATACGTTGCCCTTAAATTAGCACAACCATAAACATCTACAGCAGTAAAATGCAATATTCACATTAATGCAGTTGCATATTAATCCAAAAAGGATCATATGTAACAGTAAACACTGACAGGGACAATGTATCTGACTAGCTAGTACATTTATTTTTGATACTTTCAGTAAATTACCTGACAACAGATACGTATATTGTTTTACTCAAGTAAGGTTTTGAATGCGGGACTTTTACTTGAATATTTTCAGTGTGGTATCTGTACTTTACTTAAGGGTCTGAATACTTCCTCCACCACTGCAAGTTTCCATATCACACTTTTGTAAAAGCATATTGGACTGCAATTGGCTCACAATCTAATTGTGATGACAGGGCTGCAGCAGCTCAGTGAACCGGCAAACCCTCAGGCCAACACAAGTCCCTGTACAGTAGTATGGAGTGTGGCCTAGCATTAGTAGAGGTGCCAATTCGCTTCTTGGGCACTGCCGAAATGCCCCTGAGCAAGGTACCAAAATCCCAAACTGTTCCAGGACCGCCAAACTATGACAGACTCTGTGCTACCCCTTCGAAAATGCATGTATGTGCAAAAGAGGGAAAATTCTAAAGTTACATTTCGTACATTTCGTACATTTCGTACTGGTATGGTACATTTTGTACCATACCAGTGTATTTTCAGATTCTTCCTTCACCATACAGGCATGCCAGAAAAATTCAAGGTAACACAGGGTGAGTAATTAGTCCCTTTTACACTGCCTGGTCAAGGCAGGAAAGTCAAGCCATCACTCTGCCTTGCTGTTCTTTATAAAAGGTACAACTGTGAAATGGGGGACAGAGTTGTCTCACCTTTGAGCCAGCAACAGAGGAAGCAGCAGAGGAAGCAGCAAAGACAGTAACAGCAACAAATCAACATCTGTGTAAAAGGGACAAAAGGCAGGCAAGGACCACTAACAGGACGGGGCTGACGTTTTGACGACATGCTATGTGTGCAACCCACAAGGAGATTTAAAAAGTAACTATCAGAGGCTACTCAAAGAAGAACTACAGTTGAAAATGTCTGTAACCTGGGAAAACAATGAGATTCGGGAGCTCCTTATCCTTCGAGCGGATGAGATCAGCCGCCATAACAAGGACAGTAAATGATTGTTACCGATTATAAAGCGCTGCAAATGTATTTGTTATATGTCACACTAGAGACTGAAATGGTTGTGTTCCATGTCATGTCCCTTAGGGTTGCAAATCGTAAGCATTACTAGTCAAATTAATGATCAAATAATCAATTCATTGTTTTGTTTTTTTTCAAAACACATGCTCACAGCAACATATTGCATATTCTTTGACATCACTGCATAGCCTATTGATTGATCAATTCAATTTCACATGCTTGATTAAAATCTTAACAACCGATTAATCTATTAACTGTTATCATCTCTAACATCTGTCACACTCCTTTTGTTTTTGGGATGCCTGCATGCTGTCTAACATCACACACTGGAGCAGCATGGTGTGTAAAGAAAGGGATTTCCTCGCTGCTTTTTAACATGATTTTCAAATAACCATTTTGTACTCCTTTGAGCAAGTGAGCTGGAAAAGATGACAATAATTTGCCCATTGCTGTCAAATCAAAATGTTTTTAAAAAAACATACATTAAAGCAAAAAAAAGAAAGAAAACTGCAGCTGATCAAATAAAAACGTGTGCTACAAAGTGGCTTTTTGCTTCCTAATACCTTATTGTGATTGAAAAAAAAAATTGCAATCATACCAGATACTGTCCAAAGAAGAGCAGTCTCATTATATGTGTTCAGTGCCCAAACTGCATCTGCACGCAGTCACATCACAGTATGTCATTATATCACAAAACAGCCAAGCCCATAGAGATCTAAGGACAAGATACGACAATGCTCTGACGCCCAGAATCAAAAGCCATCAAAATCTCATCTGAAACACACCTTACTGAGGAGGTCGCCTCAGGGCAGGGGTGAAATGTGTTACCTGGCAGCACTTCCACGTGATCCTCAGCGCACATCCAGACAGGGTTAAGTATTCTGTCACAATGCTGCTGGCCAGTACACTGACACAGACACACAGCCCATAATTTAACAGCCCCTCATGCCCTTCAGTCCCAGAGGAAATGGGCTGTCTCTCAGTTAAACCAGCCCTTCGCAGCAGCTCCAGCAGAGGGGAAGCTGAGAGAGGAGAGGGGCCTCTACAGAGTGTGACAACTCACAGGAGATGAAGGGATGAATGATGACTAACCAGAAACAACATTGTTTCTATCTGGCATCTTGTCTGAATCAGTCTCTAGAAGTATTTACAGTATGTTAAATTTCATGTTTGTCCTGACAGAGTGAGATTCTACTGCATCATGTTATCTGAATAGTTGGTCTGTGTTGTACTTGTGTTGAGTGACTGAACTAGTGAATATAAGACTCACTCACAGAACCAGAGAGAATTTGCTTCTCGTCTGCACTGCACTCCCATCTAGTGGTCAAACAGTATAAACCTTCTACACCCTGATAAAACCAGAGCAGAAGGTTAAAGTAAAAATAAAAAGACAGCTCATGATATTCCAGCAGGGGGCAGACAATAAATTCACAATCAAGCCTCCATGAATCCACTTTTCCTATGTCCCACCTACGCTTTGGCTTGTGCTTAGCTCAATTCGTCACAGTTTTCACATTTAACATTTAATTTCCAACAAGAACAAACTAAGACAGGTGGCTGTTCCCAGGTTTACAGTAGCCCCCTCAGTGGGTCAGATATTAGAGGATGAATGGACAGGGATGCATGCTGCCTTTAAGAGGCCCACTCAGCTGTTTTAGGAGCTGTATCTGCAAGATCCACAACATTAATATAGCAGCTAATAACTGTTTGCTATGTAAAGACACAGTGGAGTGATGGCGTCCTGAGCAAAGAATGAAGTAACACTCCTTCTGTGTGTGTTGCAAACTGCAAACGTCTATGTTCTTTGTTGTGGTAGACGGTCTGGCCATGAATGCATATTAGTGCATATAAGTGCATGTGAGTCCATGTGTGTTTATCCCACAATCATTCTGGTTTTATTGTATAAACCACTTTGTGTTACACTTTTGGTTATATGAAAAGTGCTATTATACAAATAAAGTCTGACTGATTGATGGATTGATCAGTGTAAGAAGAGACTAAAAGGACCACAATACAATGCCCAAGTTAAAGCTGTTGATAGGATTGTATTTCACTGAAGTCGTTTCTTGTCTAATTCCACTTGACAAATAAATGACTGATTGATTCTACCTATAAGATTCCTGATTCAGTGCAGCCTCATAATCAGGCTGAATTTTGTTTTTATTCTTAGAAAAGAGTCAGGAGAGATTTAGAGATCTGGGACTGGGTTTAATTCCAGAAAATGTAGTTAATTTTGTCTTAAGAAATGTGTAATCTTTATGTAATGTCTCTAATCTTAGTCCTATGACTAAAAGGAAACAACGTCAGACTGTGTTTGGACACACTGTGCCAGCAGCCTTTTCAGATCTCTTGATACAAGCACCAGCTTCAAGTTAATCTCGGAGATGTGTCACAAACTGCAGTGTATGATGATACAGAAGGAGCAGACAGTGGTACTCACCTCCCACAGAGATCTGAACTCCCTCTGCTCAATGCGTAGAAGCTCACTGAATTCCCGTGTGACAATGGTGGCATGCCGGGGGGTGTTATCCAGGATTGACTCCCCAAATGCTGTGCCAGTGCCCAGCGTGCATATAGTAACAGCATCCTGTAACAGTAACAGAGGTGGTGCCCCATGTGGATCATTCCTCTATCTGGATAAAAAATCCAGCTAGACAAGGAACCTGTAAAATGCTAATGTCCCTATTCAGCTGGAAAAGGGGCTTTTGTGTGAGACACTTGAGTAGCACTGATCAAATCATTTTCAAATGCTACAGGCAATCATCTGAACACTTGTGGTAGATAGATGGATGCTCTCCAGTCAGCAAAGAAATATCACCACTGAGCAGCCAGCCTGAGGTGCGTGAAGGCGCAGTATTAAAAGCTATTCAGCAATGTCCCTTAATGTTAAGAGCAAAATGCTCTTTACAGGCCACACTCCAAACAAGCGTCATGGTGGATGTCAATTCTTTTGCAAGTGTGGTACATTTCAAGTGTACCTTAAAGCTACAGAATGTAACTTTTTACAAAAAAATACTTCTGTCATGTTTGCTGAAACTGTCGCTATATCCACACACTATTACATGAGACAGATAATCTGTGAAAAGATAAAGTTTCTCCTCCTCCTCATACTGCTTGTAATGACATTTGCAACAATCGGCTGCAGCTGAAGGAAAACAACCAATAAGAGCTAAAGAGTCTCCAAAGCAGCTGTCAATCACAACTTGTAAACTGCATTTAAATGAGGCAGAGCTCATCAAACATGAATCAAGATTCTGTTTCTGCATTGCCCATTTCTCACCTCAAATGTTTAAGTATACTTTAGTGTACTGTTTAGATGTAAAATGAGAGTTTGTGACCTGGCTGCCATGTTGGATGCAGTTGACCAAAGTCCCAAAGCACCACCCACCGGCCAGATCAATATTTTATAGCTAAACAGGACACTAATATATGTCTCTGAAAACATTTGAGGCAAGAAATAGGCGATGCAATAACAGAATATTGATTCATATTTGATCATACAATGGACATAGCCATGTGACGTCACCCATTGGTTTGTTGATTGCCGTTTTGAAGCCTTGGATTCAGCATGTGTACGTCACCCTCTTGGTTTTTTGTAACCACAAGTGACAATATTTGGGCAAGAGGTTGGAGTTGAGGCGAGGGGTGGATCTGACTGAGAAGCTAAAGACACAATCCTGGGGCCCTTTGCTGCATGTCGTCTCGCCCCTATCATGCTATATCTGTCCTATCAAATAAAGGCAAAAAGCTAAAAAAAAAAAATTGGGAGAAAAAGAAAATAGTGGGAGGATTAAGAGGAACATGTTTGGGTTTTTTTTTTCCAGATTATATGTCCTATGTGCCTCTTTATGGGTATAACGAAAGTTTCATTGAATATGACAAAAAGTATGTGGTTCAAATATCCACAGAAAGATTGTAAGATGATAGATGACAGATTTAGTATTCCATTTTTTACCACACCAAAGTACCATTCAATTAAAGAACATAGATGTGCATCAGTTGTACCTGATAACTTGATGTCTCTGAAACTTTAACATCCAGTGAACCAGAGAGGACGGCATACCAGCTGGTGCCAATGTCTCCTTGGCGATACACTAAAAAAAAACAACAACAAAAAATCAGCATATTTTTAAAAAGTCATACTCTGCTATACTGGCACCAGATATAAATTACGACTGATTCGGGGCCTGTATTTTGACCTACAGGTGATGCCTTTCTCCAGGCACTCATAGAATCCACACAGGCAAATCTGCTGCAGCAAACTGGGGTGGAATCTCTCGAAGGCCTTCACATTTTTCAGACGTGCCAGAATTATGTCAACATCTTCCCCAGAGCGCTCCGCTGGTCTGAAAAGATGAAAAGAAAAATGGTAAACGTACAGGTGACCGCGAAAATAAATATACATACAGTAAGGTACCTAAATAGGCTGCAGGGCTTGAGTCAGCATGAATGTTTCGTGGCCTGGATTCGAAAAACTTCTGAAGCTCTGCAGAAGGGACACCAATCTATCCCAGAGGAACAATGTCTTTCATGTCCTAACATAAACTTACAGTTGTACAACAGCAGCACCATGCACGCAAGGTCAGGAATCACAACTGTTCTCTGCTGTAATATTCATGAACCTGGACAATAAACCAGTGTGTGCTGCAAACCACCGCGGATCAAGAGCTACATGCAGGATGGTAACAGCAGTGTTTTTATTGTCTGTACTCATTTAGAAACTCCTGTGCAGCACTGCAGTTACATTCTGCTGTAATGAAGCGTTGAAAATTTTCAGTCTGGAAGATTATCTTTTCTTTCCTGCTGCAACTCAATCAGCTGACTGAGGGCGCTCACACGGTTTTAGTCGCCAAGACACATCTCTGAAACCTTTTCTTCTATTGTGTACACTATTTTTAATAAAATAATTTGTTAATATCTTAAAGCCCATTTTTAATTAGTCTATAGATCAGAGTAGGTCATTGCAAGGGACAGAGCTGACAGTCCAACAGACATGTGAAATCACAATGGGATTATATTTAGCCAAAAATAAAACAAACGAACACCATACAAACAAAATTAGCAATAGAATTAGTCAACATAACATAATTTAATTCAAGCTATGCTAACTGAACAGAAACAAAACTGAACAGACCTAACAAAGACAAAACTGACCTGACAAACAGAAGACAAAGGCGACAGTATAAAATTATGCTGATCAGAACATTTTTGAAACAAAAGGGCGACAAAGACAAACACGGCCACCTAAACCACAAATAAAAACAAAACAGGACAGTTAGTCTGAGTATACAAATATTTAATCAATTACCCAAAAACAAAAGCACAAACACGCTAATATTAAAAAGCCTCTCAGAGGTGAAGTGAAGGGTATAAGCAGGTATACGGGACATATACTCGCCTATTTTTCTAGCTGTATACAGCATATCCACATATCAACCAAAAGGCCAGAATATGAAGGACAGTATACCCACATCTTCATTGGTAACCGTCCCATCTACCTAATCCTTCAACTACCACTAAACCACAGACTGTGCCGATTTTTTATCACAATATTTGGTGATATTACAGTCTACCATTCAGTTCAATTTAATGGCCTGCAAATCGATATGAGAGGATATCAGTAAATATCTTTATTATCTTTTTCTTGGCTGTGTACCATTGCCCGGATATTAGCACTGTTTGAAAGTTTTGGAAAGCAGTGTACTTGGATGGAAATGGTGACACCGACGTGCCATGGAAATTTAAAAAGTAAAAGCATATCCTAAAGATGACAATAGGTATCGATGTTTTCACTTTGTATCAAAATTTATCACTGAAGCGATATAGCAATCCAGATTGATGTATGGATACATACCCCTACTATTTAAATTCTCGGCTTTAAAGGGCCTGCCTCCAGCAGCAGCACATTCAGCAACAGTAACTCAAAAATTAGAAAGACTCAAGGCAAACTTATCTAAAAACAAACATTAATGTGACTGTACAGCAGTTAACTAGATGTGTGCACGAAAGATAGAAACTAATGCCAAGAATACTAAATAAACTAAAGCTTTGTGTCATTTATGGTTTTTCTGATGGTTGAGTAATGTGCATGAGGTCAGAAGGTCAAAAAACTCAATGGAGGAGAAAATGAACTATTAAGTGTGAACTATAGAAAACTAAAGTGTGTGCAGGAGGGTTACAGACTGCACTAGCTGTGTGGTAGCAGGTGTAACCATTAGTCCTTCTGGAGGGTCTCTGGTTGAGATAAAAGCTTTGTTTCACTGAAAACAAGTCAATTGCAAAGCACTTGAAGTCAGAATTTCACAATGAAAAGTCTTACAAAGCTTTTCAAGTGTTTGTGAAACTTAGTCTTTATTCTAATCAGGAACATTGACAGTTTTGGCTGCAGCTCACTGACCATTTGTTTCAGGTGGATCGTGCAAAAAGAGACTGTTATGAGATCTGACATGCTTAAATTAACTATATATTTATTATCACACTGAGCTCTAACAACATGTGTGACCTAAACTGTGACAGAGTGCTGATCACATCATCACAGATGTGTGTCTGTCTGTGTTTTATCCCTCTCACTCCTCTGCTGCCTATACTCCCCTAAATTTGTTACACTCAGTCTGGAGCCTCTGATGTAACACGTGGGTGGTTGCACTGTAGCTTACATCACCTTTAAATCCATATCCATCTCCATCCTTTAAAGACATGAAGCCAAACGGTATCAATAATGCAGAGAGGGAAACAAGTGCTTTCTTCACCGCAGTAACAATCTTGTGACTTGACGTAGCTCTGAAGATGATTTACTGCACTGTGTTATGTGTGTTGTCACATTACAATAAAAGTGTTTTCACTGAGCTTCATCGTGTACTCCCTGGCAACCTCTCATCTTACATCAAAGTATCTCTTTACTGCTCTTCGTGATTGGGCCGTATAATCACACCTGAGAGCCCCTGGTCCGCTCCCATATCGTCTACAGAGGAACCCTGCATTATTTTAGCACTGCGTACTTTATCAAAACACGGTACACAGTGAGGACAACAAGGCAGCAGAGAGATGTGTGGGAGCCTGAGTTACAAAGCCAAGGTGTCTGTTTGGAAACCAACCAAGTCAACAAAAAAGAGCCTTCAAAAAGTGCTGATTCTGAGTCCAAGTGACGACAGATGTTTTCATAACAAGGTAGCTGGAACGCTATGAATCTAATGCGGCAGCCGCTTTTACAGTCCAGTTACAGAGCCTGAGACTTTGAAGCAGAGAGAGTGAGATCCCCAAGGGTCTGAGACAGGATGTACTGTTTTAGTGACACCTGTGCTTTTTGCGCTCACTCACATTTTGTATCAAATTTTTCAAACAGAGGGAGAATACGCATGGAAACACATGTTCATCACCTGATTGCATTTTAAAATTAGCAGCAAAACAAAAAAAGTAAGCACACACACTGCAGGTATTTGCTCATAACAGGTGAGTCATACAAGAAGCATTCAATATGAGAGACCCAGGTGGCTTCTAGGACTAACCAGAGGATATTACTGTGCAAACACATCTGGCATACTGCGTCACTTGGCTGTTTATAGCTGATGCACTTTGGACCTTTTCTTTGTAACGGCCCCTCTCTCTGGTTCGAGTACACCTGGTCTGTGTCCATCATCTCTGCCTGTTTGACTCCTAAAGCACATTTACTCTCCACTATTTTGAGTCCGTGTGAATTCAAAGTCTTCGCAATTCCCACAATGGAATTAATGAATTAATGTGCATATCATGTACACGATCACAAACACATCACAGCTGTGCAACACTGCACTCATCAGTCATGGCGCAAAATGGTGATGACTGCATTTTTAACAAATATTTTATTCAGTTGCTGCTCTCTTATTTGCTGCTGTAACAAATTGATTTGTTACAGCGGCAACGGGATTTATTAAGTATTTCTATTCTATTGTATTCTATTCATTAATATCTGATATACCATGTTCAATTTTTATAGCTATTTCTAAATCAGGTCTTATTATTAGATCACTTTTAAAAGCAGCCTCTGCAGCTGCTTGGTGCTTTGACAACTCCTCTGGCAGGTGTTCATGCAGTAGTTTCACCTGCTGGTCAAGAGCTCTACAGTGAGCTGGGGCACAATTTATTCTAAAGCCAAAGCGGCTTAAACTAGCATAATTCATTATGATCAGAGCTATCCACAAGACATGTTAAATATTTTAATGGCTTATTGATGAAAGCTTTGTACTCAAATGTAATTTTGCTCTATACTAAAACAGAGAAATCTGCAGGGCTGTTTTACTGATTTGTGTTAGATTACATAATGAGCCACATTATCACTTAGCTCAGGGCATGTTGGTGAATATGATATATGTTAGGGGGAGACACATCCCCCCCAAATATTCAAATATGCTCAAAATGTCACCCCAAATATATAGATAAAACATAAACAATGAAATTCTAAGTCACTACAGGAAAACCACACACCACTATCTGAAATAAAACTAGAACAAACAGGAAATATGTATACAGTATTAAAAATGCAAATGCTTGAGAATAAAACAACTTCAACAGGCTAAAGTTGCAAGTATTTCAGTACTTAGCATGTCTTGAACTCTCATGGGCAGATAGCATGAGATACAAATACTAATCTTGGGGTGAATTTACAACAGGTTGCATTCAAGAAATGTCCAAAGCTCAATATTGACGGTTTGAGCTACCTTTTGCTATGGTTGTACGATTCCATCATTCACACTCATTTTGTTTTGACTTTTTTTGGCATTTTAATGCATTGTACATGTTCTTTGTATTATTTGTTAATTTCATATGTCTATATACTGTATCTCAAACCTGTGGTGACCTAAGACTTTTACACAGTGCTGTACATATATACAATAGGAAATTATTTGAATTCCTTTATTCTTTTCTGTAGGGGACCCCCAGGCATATATGCCTCCCACCCAATGTCAACTCCAAGGCTACGCCCTTGGCTTATGGCAATACATAATCCAAGCAATAGCATCAGTTTGGCTCTTTCTCTACTTAATTAGTGCATAATGACCAGGGAGACTTTTTTACATTTTATTTTTGCAACTTTTACTTGCTATTGTTAATCAATTTTGTGCATTTTGCCTACTTTGTGCAAAAAGTTTCAAGAATCACAATATCTGTCCTGGACATTAATAATAATCACAGTAAGTAACTAAGACAACTGGAGGTATAATGCTCAGTCAGTGATTAATGAAGTGGAGATAAGCACTTGAGCAGCATAGTAAACGCCTGTCTGAAGTTAAGTCTTGTTAATTAGATTGTTGTATTTAATTTTCTTCGGATATTTGACCGTTCATTTGTTTAGAGCCCTTATCCAACCCTGTCCTGAACGCAGCACCCCTAAACTACTCACGGCGCTTTAAAAGGTGCCTTAATTCAAACTCTGAAGCATCAAGTCTCAGTTCCGGTGGGAAATTAAAACAGCGTTTTAATTCAGCTGCTGAAACATAACGCCCAGTCTCCGGTGACAAATCAAAATCGCGTTAATTTTCCATCAATCGTCGCTGGCACATTAACCTAAAATGAGTTGCAGCGACGTGAAATAAATAGGCCTACCTCTTATCCAGACAAATGATCCACTCGGCAGATTCCGACGAATGCGAAGAAGAGTGCGCTGCTACCATCTTGAGATCCTGCGGCTGCTGCTGCTGCTGCTGCGGAGGTGGAGGAGGCTGGACCAACTCTTCATCTGCCTTCACTCATTCACTGCTGACAGGCGATACACCCGCTGCTGCTGCCGCTGCTGCTGCTGCTGTTCAGTGCTTACCTGTGCAGGAGCAGCACCAACAGGAAATACATTAGCTGTGATTAATGTCAAGACTGTGAAAGTAGAGATGCTCTGTTTTTGTTTTGAGGGGGGAAACGTGAGTCACATTTCAAAGCAGAAAAAAAATCAGCAGATCTCGGTTTATTAAGCCTTAAGGACTTAATGGATCATGGAGCTGAAGTTCGCTTTCAGTTCGTAGCCTCCGATTCAGCAGTTAAGGGGAAAGTAATTTACGTGGTTTAGCGACCGATTCTCGGCTTTTTGCACCTTTTATTGTGGTGAAAGTGTTTTAGACATTCAAAGTAATGCCCCAACACTGTCTGAAACCCACTTAAACATCAAAATCTTATTGTAAAAATGAAAAAAAAAGCAGTGAAATCTACCTTTTTTGCATTTCACAAACAGATTAGAGGTATCACTAATCTGAAACTGCGTTCAAACCTCTCTGGGATAATCTAGTCCAGGTCTCACCTGTCTAAGTACAGTGTTTTTTGATCTGGACCTGGTCTAATGTGGTCAGCATGGAAAATAAGATTTCACTTATCCGAACCTGTGTTTTAAATGAGTGGGATAATAAATCCAGATTTTTTATTTTTTTTTGCGTATGGTGGGTTTTTATTTGGACCTGGTATAATGTGACTAACATGTGAAGACAAAACAATGAAATCTACTTCTTTTTTTTGTTTGCATTTTCACAAACAGAAGAAAGGTTTTGAAAATCTGAAACTGTGTTTTGAGTAATGTTTAGCCTCTCTTGGACAATCCAGAGCAGATTTGACCTGTCTAAATATAGCGGGTTTTGACAGAGACCAGGTCCAATGTAGTCAACATGTGAAAAAAGCAGTGATATCCCTTTTTTGCATTTTCACAAATAAAATGGTCTCACAAAATTGTGCTTTAAATTATATTTAGTCCCTCTGGGATAATCTAGTCCTGGTTTGACCTGTCTAATTATAGTAGTTTTTGGTCTGGACTTGGTCTAATGTGGTCAAGGGGGGGGTGCCTGTGTTGTGTCATCACAGACAGAATAAAGGTTTTCACAAATTGAAACTCTGTTTTCATTAACCTTTAGCCTCTCTCGTATAATCCAGTCCAGATTCCTAAGTATAGTGGTTTTCAAAAGAGACGTGGCTCAGTGTGGTCTACATGCGAAATAAGCAGTGATCTCTCTCCTTTTTTGCATTTTCACAAATAAAATGAAAGTTTCACAAATTTCAAAGTGGGTTTGACACATCACTAGAGGCACAGCAGGAGGTCCATAAGGTCGGGGATGGGTCATTACACAATGTAAATTAGGCTATGTTTCTCTTAATTCTCCCCTTGAACTGCTGAATGGGAAGCTGCGAAAGGGAGGCTTACTTCAGCGTTGTCCAGTGGTGCCAGTGGGCAGGTCAATTGTTTTGGTTATGAAGTGCTAACTTTTCAAAGATGTAAAGGTGTGTGTTTAACCCTTCTGGGTTATTCTAACAAATAAATTAAAACAGCTGTGGTTTATGTAACATAGAAACAGTGAACATTTCTGTCATGAGGATGACAGAAAACCACCACCCCAGAGAGGAGTGTTATCCCGACATTTATACTGTTAATTCCTAAGGATGTATACTTACCTTGGTTGGACCTGTTGAGCTATTCATGGAGGGTCCACCAGGGGGCGATCACACTGTGCTGCTCAGAGTGCAAGTTCTGTAAGCAGGATAAGCATTACCAGAGAAAAACAGGACGCTTGATGTTACAGCTACATGTAAGACGTGTGCGTAAAAAAACAGTTTAAACTAAATTTGAGACAACTGCTGTATCCCAACCATTAGGGAAAATTACACCAAAGACCTACAAATAAAAGAAGTGACTTACCAATTAACCAGTTAGGTGTGAAGCGTCAGCATCTTCTGATTCAGACAGATCCTGAGGTTGTGTTTTGAACAGAGTCCAGGCAGCAGCAGCTTGGTGTCCGTTAGGATGCGTTCACAGTTCACGGTTAGCTTCTGCTCCTTCTGAGGCTCCAGTTTACACAGAAGTTTCCCCTCTCTACAAAGGTATCCTTTCATCCCCACTGTTTTTTATTTTCTTGAATGTTTTGCCTTATTCATTAACCAGTAAGAGTCTGACCCAAACAATTGACCGGTGGCATAATACATAGTTAAACACTCCAGAAAATAGTGACGAAGGAAAAGTGCTGTCCGACAGCGAGGTGAAGTGGAAAAAATACTCTAAATGTAGTTTCCACTTATTTTATGACATATTGCTTTTTTTTTTTTTCTTAAATGTTTCTTTTTTTGTTCAGTAGGCCTTTTAAGTGGCTAAAATATGTTTTGCTGTTAACCCTAATCCACAGCAATGCATTACTGAGATACTGGGCCTCGTTGTTCAAAAGCAACCTGATCAGAGTTCTGCTGTCAGATTGGATCAACCCTTGACAAATGTTTCAAAAGAAAAAAAATATTCTGAAATCATATTATATCACATAATCCAATCTTGATTTTGAATTGGATCAAACCTTCAGTTTGTGTTTAAACCTTTTTAGTGGGATTAGGATACCTTTGATCCAAAAAAATATGAATTATCCTGATCCCAGCAGAAGGGTGAATTCAGGTTGGATTTCAGCAACAAATGTGATAAAACTTTTAAATTGGTCGGTATAATTATGTAATATATACATTTATCTAGAATTTGCACATGCTTTGTTTAGTAATAAAGTAGACATTAGACATAAGGCTAACCAATAAGCCTTTCAGTACAGTAAAGAAAAATAATAGAGGAATTTGTCCACAAACAGCAAACAATAAAAAACAAAATGTATTTGATTTCATCTTTCATTTATCAGCTTACAATAATTACAATGCTGAAATTAAAAGTAGTTTCTAACAATTGCATCCCTTATTGCACATCCAATCACAGGAGTTCAGAAAAGAAAATGATTTTGTCTCGTTAAGTTACTCATTGCTTTCTACCCAAGTTTTTGAAATACGTCCAACATGAAGGGTTTAAAGGGTTAACTAATAGAACATAAGTTGTAAAATAAAAACAATGACTAAACTTTTGTGAAATGTAGCACACATCAGTTTGTTGCTCATACCAGCTAATGTCTTTACTCTGCTCACTCCCTCAGCTCACTGATATTAAAAACGTGACTGAAGTGACTCTCGTTGGGGCAGCCTTGTGATGGCAGGAGGAAGATCATGTTGCCCCGTGCATGACATTGACCATGAAGCAATGGGCAGCTGTCTGCAGGTAGAGGGCATGGGTACATGTGCCTTGAATAAAGTGGCCGGTCAGCACAATGGGTGACTTCTCTACTGCAGGATATCTGCATGCTGTTGCGAAGGGGTGACCTTATAGGTCCTATAGAATAACATCCACATTATCATGATGAGCATCCACATGAGAGCTCATCGGTAGCGTCCAGGGAAATTACATCAACTCCTCGTTGCATTAATCTGCTTGCATAACTGATTCCTGCAGCACCTTCTGTGGGGACTGATGGCTTGCCTTCTATCAAAATGGGACATGTTCACAATGGCCCTGAGAAAATTATGTTTTGTAATAAGAGGCCACATAATGAAAGGGTCATTGGTCTCCCTCAGTTACCTTGGCAACAAACCGCCACAGAGACAGAAGTAACGAGACTCTGTGGAGCAGCTCCACAATGCCTTCTGTGCTGATGGAGGTGTGAGGCAAACTGTTTGTTCTTTCTTTCTCTTCTCTTTAAACTGAGAACTCATTTTTTGAGGTTACAATTAAGAATTTTCTTTGTATTTTCCATAAATATAGATGTAACCACAACATTGCAAAACAATAATATAAAACAATACATTAAATCGTTAAAAGAAATTTAATCTACCATGTAACCACAATAGATAACTAAAGTGAAAATGTAGAGTTTTTCATTATGAATTGACATATTAAAAGCCCCATCAGTAGTTTGTTTAATTAGTTTTTTGACCATCTCACTCTCATCTCACACAATTCAAAAGACCATAAGAACAAAACTACTTGTGGAACATTCAAGAAACATCATCCAACACCACTTCATGAAGACCGCCCTCCTACTGCTACAGACCCATCTGCTCCTGGTACGCAAGCTGAAGAAAACACATCATCTCTTTCCCGCTGCATAGATAGAGACAATGGTGAGAGTACATCCATGATTGTGCCAGTGTGGATTTCATCAACCACCACACCTGAAACAGAGACTTTAATGTATGATCTACTAAACACACAGAGTAGAAACACCTATGTAGACAGAGAAGTATGTCAGAAAAGGGGGGCAGATTTAGAGCCAGTCAAGTTAAAGCTTACCACTATGAAAAAGGAAAAGATTACATTATTCGGAGAGAGTCAGTGGGCTTAGAGTTAGAGGGTTTACCTCACAAAGCTTTATTCACTTGCCACCGGCCTATACCAGAGACTTCATCACACTTGAACGTTCCCACATTCCTACCCCTGAAACCGCCAAAAGGTGGAAACATCTGAGGGGAATAGCAAAGGAAATCCCAGAGTTGATGGATTGTAGGGTCGGACTCCTCATAGGTTATGACTACTCCAGAGCCTTTGCACCACATCATGTCATCACAGCACATAACGATAATCCATATGCAGTCAGGACTTACCTGGGTTGGAGCATTGCTGGCAGCTCACCATAGGCCGCAAAGTCAACAGAAGTGAAAGGGGTTTTGCCATTGTATGTCTCTCAAAGAACTTCCACCACTGACGCCAGCAACTGTCATTAGAGTCCTTGAATTAAACTGCAAAGACAAACTCAGGGGAAAAGAGCATATCGCAAGATGACACACAGTTCGTGCATTTACTGAATGACGGAGTACACCAGATGACAGATGGGCACCTGGAGATGCCCCCATCCTTTAAGACATGCCCACAACTGCCAGAAAACAAGAAGCTGGCTCTGGTTAGGCTAAAGCACCTGGAAGGAAAACTCAAGAAAAATCAAAAATTCAAGGATGACTATGTTAAGTTCACAGAAGGTGTCTTCAAAGGTGGTGATGCAGAGAAAGTTGAAAATCATCACAAAACAGGGAACATATGGTACATTCCTCACACTAGTGCTCTGCATTTTCTGCAAAAATCCAGTCGCAGTGACTTGTCATGTGGAGAAAATGTTCCACAGATTTTATGAAAGTCAAGAGGAAAGTGATTACTTACAGTTCATGTGGTCTGACAATGGCGACGCAGATTCAGAGCCAAGAGTATCGCATGAAAGTCCATCTTTTTGGAACAGCATCCTCCCCTGGCTGCGCAAATTATGGAATGAAGTGTCCCACAAGCCAGAATAAGAAGGAATATCCTGCAAGTTTTACTTTGATGATGGCCTGATCAGTGAAGAGTCTGTGGACACAGCCATCAAACTAGTGACAGAAGCATAAAAAGTGTGTGCTGAAGGGAGGCTGCACCTCCGTAAGCTCATTTCTAACAACAGAGAAGTCTTGGAGTCAATGCCCGACAGTGAGCGAGCCAGTGAAGCTCAGGATGTGGATCTCAGTCGAAATGAGCTCCCAGTTAACTATCCCAAGGCTGGTCTATAGTGGTCCTCTCGGCAGTCAGCAGCATGTTAAAGAAGGAGCTGGAGCTCAAAATCAACCAAGACTACTTTAAACATACTCACAGGTGTTCTTGGGCTACATTAATGATGAATCCCTCATGTTTTACATCTTTGTTGCAAATAGAGACCAGACAATCAGAGAAACAACTGACCCAGCACAGTGGTGCCATGTCGACACCGATCAAAATCAGGAGGGACAAGGACAGATCAGGTTTGCGGGCAGTGGCAGAGTTGATCTGTTCTAAATGGCTCACTGGACCCAAATTCCTGTTGGAAAGAGAGATTGTCACACCAAAAACAACTCCAGAGCTTCAGGTGTGTGATCCAGAAGTCAGGTCGACACAAGAACTACAAAGAAATGTAAAAGAGGACAATATTTTGGAGAGGTTCAAACGGTTCTCACAGTGGAACAAGGCAGCAATGTTGTTGTTTGAATCCAGCAGCTAACAAAAAGAGCCAAAACAGCAGAACCTTGAAATGTGGAAGACAGAAGGGAGGCAAGTCTTACACTAGTAAAACAAAATGATGCTTTAAAGGAGGAAATGCAAATACTGAGTCAATGCAAACTGCCACACAGCCATCAGCTGTTCCAGCTCGACTCAGTAATGCAGGATGGTCTTCTCAGGATGGGGGGGCAGATGAAAAAAGCTTCCCTACCTCTTGACTTCAAGCATCCTGTAATCTTTCCAACACTACACAATGCATACTTTTGAGTCTTCAGAAAATCAATTAAACCACTGATATAATGATTGTCAGCATGGTTTAGAGCGGGGATACTCAACTTGCTTTGCCTGAGGTCACTTTTAGTGGTGCAGCATAGCCAACAATATTGTTTATTTTGTGATAAAAGCATTTGGTACATACATAGCCTAATATATTTAAAGGAAATCTGAATATTGGGCCTTCGCAGATTTGCATTCTGTTGACCATGACTGCTAACTGTTACTGGTACCGAGTATCAAACACTTTGACCACCCACAAGCCCTTAAATACAATGTAAGGCAATGATAAATAAATTAAAATGCAACATAATGGTGAGATTGCCCCTACATGTTTTAGTATCAACCGGATTTAACCGTAAGAGAAGCGAGTGTAGTTGTGTATTATAGGCCATTAGGGTTGCAAAAGTAGAGCGTAGCATTTTAAAATGCTATTATTTTCTTTCGCCATCACTGGTTTACTTACAGCCGTATACAAGCACACTTTCCAAACCACCCATAAGAGCTGAAAGCACACACACAGCAGTAAATATTTCAGCTCGTACATGAGAGAAACATAACCATAAACCATATAAATAAACACAAGCAAATGAGACTACTATTTACACGAGCGAAACAATCAGCGTCAGTGATATTAGCGTAACCAAAGTACGTCAGCAGCTATTTTTAGCACGGAGACTGCGACAGCTAAACACTTAAATTTACACTAATTTACCACAATGTCAGTTAAAAACACACACACGAAAACAAAAGAAACATGTTAAACTACATCATACCTTGTTTCCATCCCAACCTGGCGCTTTACAGCAAGAAATAACTAGAAACTTAAATACAAACATTTCAGTGTTTCCCTCCATATTGCTCAAATGTTTGTGACGTAAGTACTGTTTCCGCCCTGACGACTTCAAAATAAAGGTCCCAAAAGATCAATAGGAAATGGGACTTTCAAAATAAGACGGTACAGGAAGTGAATTCAACTTTAGGTGTTTTTTTTTCTTCTTTTTTTTTAACCTTAATTACGGAAATTCTTAACGTTTTAAGGGTAATTTACAAGCTTTGCTACTTAAGTTATTTAAAAAGACCAGTGTAATTGCTGTATACTATTTAAATTATTCTTTAAATCCATCTTGATCATGTTAATTGTTCTTCACGACAAAACAACTTGCCATGGACCAGGCACCTTAAAGTTTAAGTTAATAAAATATATCATATATATTTTTATATATTATATTGAAATGTTGCTTACATGCTCCTGTGCTTTTTTAAATTAAAAAAGTGTTATACCCTTAGAGTGTAATCCTACCCATAGGGTGACATATCTAAGAAATAATTTATTCTAAAAGAACAAATGAGAACTGATCAGTGAGTTGGCTGGTCTTTAGTGGTTTTACTGGTATTAGGTGCTAGCTGCCAACTGACTTTATTTGCAACAATAAAACATATAAAAAACAAATCACACTTTCTCAAAACAATAATAATATAACTCTTAATAACAAGTATTCATTAATCATTTCCATTCAAAATCGGGATCTCAATAAACATACAACGTACAATAGGCTTTTGTATAATACTAAAAATTGGATTTTAGCATATTTAAAGGTATTATTGTTTCTCATTCTATATACTTGTTCATTGTTCTCTAAATTTTCTAACTATTGTACAGTGTCTTTGAGTGTATGAAAAGCGTTTTATATATAAAATGTATTATTAAATGCATTATTGTTTTATATCCATATTTACAATTTAGCTTGATCACAGTGTTTATGTTCCTTCAGCCCACAACCTGAATGTCTGGAGTCACTATGACAAAAAAGGCAACTGAGTCTATATTAGTTCAGCTAAATCTACGAAACCACAATAAGCCATAAAATTGTTCATAATTGACAGTTTCTGAACAAAGTCAATAACAACTACCACCAGCCCTATCCCTAAGGACCTTAGTAAATGTGTTGTCACGTGTTACATTATCAAAAGTAGAAAAACAAAACACACATACACAGGAGCCCTGCGCTCAGTGACAATATGCTCCAAAGTCTGGTCATACTTCACAAGAGTTGATGCCAACATTGCTCATTACTACAAGTGCAACAATTCTCTCACATGTGAGCGAAGAAGCATAAACAATCTTTCAAAACATCCAGTGAATGTGCATCATATAGGCTGCAAGCTGAGAAATGCACCATTTACATCCACCATCCTAGCTCATAATTCATCTACTGTTAACCCATCCACCTCAGTATGTTTTAGTCTGTAATAGTGATTTGTTCAAAGCAATGCTGTTGCAGAAGGTAAATTTATATCATGTGCTTAAAATGACATGCAGCCAGTTAAAAGAAAATGGGATGTTACAGTGCTAAACACACCCCTACCGAAACTTTTTAAAAATGTGTTGCAGGTGTCAAATCCAGATTGAGGGCATATACAAAAAAAAAGAAAAGTTTCTCAATTTTGACATTAATTATCTTGTCTTTGTACTGTATTCAATTTAAGTCAAAAAGGATTTGCAAATCATTGCATTCAGCTTTTATTCACAGTTTACAGAGTTACCCAAATGTTTTTGAATCAGTGTTGTATTACAGGATTACTGTATAGGATTATGTCATTTCCCTCAAGTAGTTTTTTTGTGTATTAATATATAACATTACCAGTTCGCAGTTATCTGGTGCTAACTGTTAATGGATTTTAATCAAAGTTGTTGTGAGACTCGAGCTTAAAACAAACACACCACATAAAGTGAAAATTAGTTTATTGATGCTATATGTACCAAGAAATGTTTCTTCAACTGAAGACGTGAAAAAACATGATTTTCTTGCAGTCCAACATGTCGTATTGTATACAGAACATGGAGTCATGCGTAAGAAGAAGAAGAAAGGAAGCACTTGGGTTTGGCTGTCTGTTGTTCAGCCTCACATTCATACAAAATGCTGTGCTCCCGACTCAAATAAGTCCTTGTCGTAGGCACATCTTACCGTCTAACAGACCGGTGAGGTGTGCGTGTAGCAGACCTGCATGCTGTGTGTATTTACATGGAGCATCACGGTACCATCTCAGCGACACACAGCCAGAGTCAGGGACAGCAGAAGCAGCATTCACCTTGTCCCTCCTTAATTTCTTTGTTGCTTTTTATTCAGCAAAAATGATGGCCTCACTATTCTACTTAGTAGAAAAATTTAGATAGTATAAAATGAACAATGGTATTTAAGTAAAAAAAAAAAGGATATGCAGTTAATAAGCACATGTATAAAACTCATTTATACATTTAAAACCTTGTTGCCCATTGAAGCTTAAAAGACAAATATAGTGCTTTTATCTGATCTGTACAATAACCGTTCCTGCAGAGGAGTGGTACACAGAAAACAGGCAAGTTATACTAGCAAAAATATAAAATGCTGAAAAAGCAGTATACATTTGACTTCCATAGGTAAATATGTGCAGGATCTGCAACAACTACATTAAATCTGAAAACAGACTTTTTTTTAATATAATAATTGTAGCTTCTAGCTTTTAGTGGTAAAAAATGTTAGGATTCCTTTTTGGTCACTTACCAAACTTTTTTTTTTTTTGTTGACATTCCCCATCTTTAGTTACAATGGTTTGAGCTGAAGTTTGTTAAAACATAAATCAGGAGCTACAGTATGAAGATAAATCATTACTGGCACCTCAGTCGGCACAGGTTACGCTCCTGGCAGTCATGTTCTGTGTTTGTTGGCATAAACACTGTGTGACATGAACATCATGGCACCAAAAGCACATAAAAAAGAGGGTTGCTCAGGGTTCTGCTTAGTGATCAACTTTATGATCTGCATGTATTCAGAGAACAGAGCTGCTACCTCAGCAGACAGAGTCCGTGCTGGCCGGCAGCTTCCCACTGCGGCGGACCTCCTTCTCTCTTTTCTCTCTCTGTTTCTCCAGCTTCTCCTGGGCCTTACGCATGTCCTTCAGCTTTTTCTTGATAGTTGAGCGGTCGCTCTGACTGGACACACCGAGAGCCTGAAGTGAAAAGCGAACAGATTCAGGGCAAAATAATGCTACAATATATTCTGGCCACAAGGTGGCAGTCAAAGGCGACTAATACAGGGTTCCCACCACTTCAGGCAGGTTAGTTTTTAGATTTTTAAGACTTTTTAAAGCCATATGGGAATAAATTTAAGACTAATTTTATCTTAACCAAAGCTGAAGGAAAAAAACATGAACTGATTAACTCAATTTCTTAGGGTAAGGGGCAATTTTACCCAAATGTTTATTGTTACATAAAACTTTACTTTTTTGGGGTCAAGTTATAAAGTTAAAAAGTCTAATTCAAATGCTGGAAAAAAAAAACACGTTCAACAGTGCAAATATCTTACTTTAATCACTACAATCATCTTCTTCATTCTCTTTTTTTTTTTAAAAAAAGGAAGCAAAGCAAACACTCACTGCACATCATTTATCAGTTTGTGAGCCACTTCACTTTGAAAATACAAACTTTGTCATTTTTACATTTTTATCAACTTTGTATTTCTGCTTAGTTCTGAAATTTTGATCTAACATCTTACATGTTTAAACTTTTTAATTTTCTTTTTGTCTTTTCTATACATATGTACATGCAAATAAACAAATACAAAAATAATTTGGTTGGCCTTTAAAAATGCTTGTTCCTATGTCTTTTAATTGTTTCATTGAGTGCTGTTGGTTCCACTATCCTGATCTGTGAAACATTAATGTGAGAGGCATTTGGTAAATGATTTAGGAAAAAAAAGATGTTACCAATTATTTTGAGATTTTACAATGGAGCATCAAAAATGTCAGATTATACTTCCAGTGTCTTAGTATTTTTAAGACTTTTGAATGATTGATTAAATACATTTTTATTTAGGAATTGTTTTGAGATTAATAAATTCGATGCCTTTTAAGGCTTTTTAAAAATCCGTGGGAACCCTGTGAAAAGTGACTTTCATTGCAATAAAACATCATCATCATCATTCCATTACCATACAAGTAAATCAAAGTTAATTATCATCATCATGTTTTTTTTATTTTTTTACCTTCAACTTGTCACTGTCCAAGTACAAGAGCTGCTGGCCGTCCACTCCCTTTGCTGTGAATTCTGGTGTGTATTGGTCCATATTCATGCCCATCAACCAGTGACAGACCTGTTGATTGGTCCATTCAGAAACAGGCCGGTTTTGCCACTGATACTCTTTTCCTGTAGCTACTGGTTCATCATCCAAAGTCTAAAGAAGACACAGATAACAGAAACAGATGTTAGAATAATACTGTTACATTTGCAAGAGCATCATCATTTTATATTTTTTGTTCAAATACATTTTTCTGAGCAGTGCTCTTAAAGTCTGAATGAGTTCAACCGCCGGTGTAGCCTTTCATCATTTAACTGTTCACTCATAGAGAAGAGATTACTCATGTCTTATGCAAGAAAAAAAAGACTATAAAGACTTGCACAAAAATACATATATATATAGATGCCAACAGCATGCAACAGCCATCATATGCCATGAATTGTACTGTATGTGTCTGATCAATATTCTTTAGTGGCAATTTGAAACGTGGGGTGACATCAATTTTATTGTGCATCTTTCAAGTTTTGTAACCTTTGAAACTGAGTAAATTTGGGATTTCTTTCAAAAACATGGGGGAAAAGGTACGATACAACTTGGTAAGAAAAGTTCCATAAATTGCAAGTAAATTAGTAGATATAGCTAGGGAGAAATGTGTTGCGAAAACGAAAAAAAAACTAGGGAAAAACTATATTTAGAATTACCATAATTACATACCTAAGATTAAGTTGCAAAGTTATTATAATTTTTCAAGCAATTTTGCCAGGTCTTTTTCTTTAAAAAAATTTTTAACCTCCTTCCTGTTTTTAAAAACTAATTTTTTAGGTAATTTTCTTGCTCCTTACTAATTTCTAAGTACTAGAAATTAGTTCTTACTAATTTTTTTGCCGTTTATTATTTTGTTACTCATGGCCTTTTTCCCATGCTTTTGAAAGAAATCATGCCAATATGCTTAGGTTTCAAAAGGTTAATCATGTTTCCCACTTCATTCATAAAATCACATAAATAATGCTGTTTGTAATTATTTTAATTTAGGTACATTTGTTATTTCTAAAGATGGAGTAATTGCTGAAAGGCTGTTGGAGAAGGGTGAGGCTGAGTGATCAAAAATAATAAGTAAAGCTAACTGCAGCATGTATACAATAAACAAAGACAACATGTAGTGCAAGTTCTGTTGAACAAAACTGTGTGCAGTGTACAAATTCCCCAAGCTAGCACCAAGAAAACGAGCGTGCAATGACAGCGAAATACCAAAACATTCTCGGATGCAGGCCTACGTGTGTCTTCATACTGCATGTTTTACTGAGAGAGACTGAGACACTGAAAACTAGAATTTCAGAGAAAACAGCTGCTGAAACGCCACTGAACAGGCAGTAGAGCAGTCAACGCCATCCTGTGGTCTGCCAAAGCTTGTAAAGAACATGAAGCACTGGTTGACGCTTTAACAGAGGCAAAAGTACTAACTATTAACATTGCAGCTGACTTAAGAATAGCTTAGCTACAAGACTTGCTTTAACAAACAAAACAGCATTGATACACACATGCAGCTCTCTTCTATCCTCTCTGCATTCATGATTTAATCTCAGCTATGAAAGGGGGGAGGCTCAAAGAGCATGCTTGAGAATGTCCCCTTTCAGCTGCATCAAGGCGTCCCACACGGCTTTTGTGACGGCGCAACAAGGAGAGCACTCACCTCGCTGGAAGAGAAGATTAAAGTGTGTGAGCGCCCAGACAGATTGGGTTCAGCAACTAACCCAGAGATGTCTGAACTGGGGCTGGCAGGGTTAGAATCATCTATGACTGAAAAACTCTGGAACAAGTGGAAACAAGGAACGCATTTACTAAGGCAACAGTTCTTCACCATGACAAGCAAACAAATACAAAGACTGCAGGTGTGAGGGGTGAGTGCAGTGCTGTTTCCATAAGGACTAAAATTATTATAATTGATTAAAACTGATTTCAGTGGCAGCAATCCAAGTCATTGATTTGAGCAATAAGTGACTGTGATCTTCAACACAAAATGTAGCACAAATATTATATTATATTAAAGCTAATCCACCACCAGAACTACAGCAACAACCTCTAAACTACAACAACTAACTAAACTACTTCTAGTGAAAAACACAAACACACAAAAAGCAAGGTATGGGGTAATGTTTTCTATTTAGTTGAGTAGTTACTGTGAAATTAACAACTTACAGACGCAGAGAGCGGCCCTGCTTGCAATTTTTTTTAATTTAATGCTGTTGTCTCAAGATCAAAAGTGTTGTGAAAAATATCGATTTATTGGTGCATAAGGATTCTGAATATTTGAAACTGTTTCAACACACTGCTACCAGCTGCTCTTTCTTACTCTCTCTGATTGTTAATGTGAACTACAGTCATTTTGCTGTCCTCTACTACTCATCAAGTAAAGAAAAGTTTCCATCAACTTATAGCCTTGTTAAAGTCTTGAAATATAAACTTACATGCTCTGTATGTCCATTTCTCCCCACTGTATCAAATATCAATATTTTTTTTAAAGTATTGTATTAAAGTTAGAAATTCCAGTAATGCTTGATCAAAAGTTCAATATTTTTTTATCAAGATAATAAAGCTCATTTTCTTGTGACAACTGGTTAATTAATGTAAATTCTTTACATAACAAAATGCAGATTTCTCAAGATAATTTATATCGAAAATGAGCGAGTGATTAATTTGATCACACCTGATTTCCGCCTTTATGATCACTGTTGTGACCGTCTGGTGAGTAAAGTAACATTACTATCTGGTTCAGTAATGGGTACTCCTTGATCTGATTCATAAAAAACTAGTTGCTACAGTTGTAGTGACGCCTATGCATGCTGGCATGGCACTCCTGATCTCTGATAAACATTAGAAGTAATAAGAGAAAACAGCCTTTTGTCTTGTGATAACAAGTTGATATCTCATTTTTTTAAGATAAAATAATTACCATGTAATCTCATGACAATGGCATTAAAAAAATAATTGCAAGCACGGCTGTTCTCGGCTTCCAGAACTATTTAGACTATTTGATTAGGAAAGTGCTTCTTTTTGGTTTTTTATGCAGTCTAAAAGTTGTGTGGCTTGTTTTTCAGACATGAATGTGGGTTAAATTTAAAATCAAGGAACTATCCAGACCTGTGGGCTAAAGCACCAGCTATGTGCAAGTTCATATGCAGTTTAATTGAATATAGCATAAGAATCACACTCTAAAAAACTGGTTGCACAACACAAGTTAGTTACAACGTAGGAGTTAGCGTTGATGTTACACACAAATCTGCAATCGAACTTTCGATTAGCTGGCGCAAAAAGCCCCAGAAACTGCTTTTGGCATCATTTGTTTCCTCTAATACAAGCCACGCGGCTTTCCGAAAGCGGACAAATGGAAAATTTTAGAACATCAGTTTCCTATAACACTACCACATACCCAGTTCAAAAGAAGCTGTGAATTATTCATAGAAAGTATTGAGGTGAGAAATTACAAATCGCAGAACTCTATTTGTTAGTAATGCTCTACCGTGACATCTACAATCAGAAAGTAAAACAAGGATATGTATACTGTACCAAATCTAATGAGCGACTGAATAAAGAGGACCAGGAGAGATTTGTCTGTTTAAAGGAAACACGGTTCAGTGAGATAAATGTCCAGGCAGCAAAGCACTGACAAAAACTACCATAATGCACACAGCAACAGAAACCAAAACTTTTCTCTCAGTAATCATTTTCTGCTTGGTTCAGCCCGTGTCTTGAACTCATTAAACGGCATCGTGGGAACACCAGCCCGACCGCAGCCTGTGTGACAGTTAGCCACGCGTTTCACTGGATGCGTTTGAACTGTCACTATATGCAGACTCATTGAAAAGCCACTCAGTCCTTCCCTGCTCTCTGGCTAACATCTGGATCCAGTTTCTGTAGCCTTTGCATGATGCAGCTTGTTTGCAGAACTAGTTAACGATGGCACATGTCTGGAAACAGCCTCCTGTTTCTTTTTCTACTTATTTTACTGTTTCCATGAAGAAACAAATCTATCGTGATGGTGGGGGATAGACGAGGAGTGTCATCCACGGTGAGAGCAGAATGACTGAGAAGGATCAAGTTTGTAACCACACTGATTTTATATCTCAGTCTAATTTATGAAGGATTAAATACTGTATAGCTAATAGGTTATTAAGTTTGTACTGGATGCTAAGTCTGTGGCTGATATTTATATTAAAAAAAAGTTACATACCTTATTCTTGCGATCCTGGCTTTGTTCACTGCTGGTCTCAGTTGCAGCGTACGGCAGACTGCTGCTGGAGGACGAGGGCTCTCTGTCTCTGTCCTTGTCTTTGTCTCCAAACCAGGAGAAGGGCATACAGGTGGGGATGGAGGTCATTGACTCTGCCGGAGACAGGTTCCCTCCAGACTCCTCCAGTAACTCTGCTGATCCCCTGGGCATTGGAGAAACAGGAAGATACAATTATCCACACTCGCATTACATACACGACAGCTCAATACATGATGTGTTGCATAAGAAAATACTTAATCAAATAATTAAAAATCAAAAAACATCAAATATAAGAGGAAAACTCATATATCTATCTATCTATCTATCTATCTATCATCTATCTATCTATAAAACTGTACAATTTCCCCATTGCACCTTTTGTACATACCTTTTGTGTTCTTTATATTCTATTTTTCATTTTACATTTTTGAATTGCTTCTATATTTTTATCTTATGTCTTACACTATTTAAATTCACTATTTTTACTCTTCATTTACATTAATTGTTTTGCACCAGAACAATAAGTCAAATGCCCTGCATATATAAATAGGTTCATTCATAATCATAATCATAAAAATTGTAAATTGAGTGGCTGTTTTTCTGTGTATGAATTTGGGAATGCATTTTCTGCATTTATTTGTGGAAGCATCTTTGTGGATGTATTTGTATCTGTTTCTTGTGCATAAATGTGCATTTTTAATGCTACTGTGATATCCTTATCCAATAAAATATATTTATAATTGTAGCACATGCACTGCTATAAGTGTTTACAGCAACATGTTTAACAATGGGAAGCTTCAACAAATGTGACACAAATGACTATCCCCAACAACTCAGCAGATATTTGGACTATTTAACTGTTAAAAATGGAACGATAACGTACCTGCTATCCAAAGATGCTCTCATCACCTCCTTGTCATGTTTTTTTCCTTTGCCACCTGATTTGCGCAGGCCACTGTTGATGAATGGTGACATTTTTTTTCATTAATGGTAGAATGATGGTAAAGTGATGGAAATAAATGACAGTAATCACTATGGAGACTTACCCAAAGTCTGGGAATCGTCTTTTAGATTTTCCTGCTGATGAGGCCTCATTTAGCTCCTCTGAAATGACACAACAGACTCAGTAACAACTCAACAACAACTGCAACAACTGTAATTCACAGCCACCACATTTTGGTCTCACATACCTTTAAGCTCTTTGCCCTTCCCTTTGGACTCCCTTTTTTTGGCACTGCGCATGAATCCAGAGGGGGACTGCGGTGACAAGGTGTCTTTGGGAGGGGACAAAGAAGGACTTCCACCACTTTCAATACTGTCTCCCTGTGATGGTGACAAAGACGGGCTGCTGGTGAGCTCTGCCTTACTCCTGGATCCATCTCTAGTCTCTCCTGAATCAGCTCTCTGTGAATTCCCAGGATAGCAGACAGGCACTGGGAGGGCGAGGCTCTCCTGGATAGACCTCCTCCTCCTGGGAGATTCCTGCTCCTCCTGGTCCTCCTCTTCTTCAGTTTCCTGTGGAGACAAAGCTAATTATCCAGAAGCACAATGCAAGGAAGAGGAGATAAAAGCTTATTTATATAACAGAAAGTTCAGCTCTCCAGTCCTGATTGTCTGAGTCATGTATTTTTTTGTCACACACATTATAAAGAAGGTAGAAGGTAGGAAGGATTTATTAGTCATTTTTTAAACTTAAAATCAGCAGCTAATATGAAGATTCTATCCGGCTGTTCGTGCATGTTGCTGCTGGTGGCATCTTTCAATTCCTGCAGTGCATTTTTTTAAATTTGCATCAGAGTTATGTGTCTTTCTGGCTCCCAATAAGGTTCGCCCATCCAGTGCAACAGCTTGATCCAGGATGTTAGGGGTTAACCACGTCTCTGTGAAGATGTGCGCAGAGCAGTCCCTGATCTCCTGTTGCTGAGTGAGCCTCAATCACATCTCATCCACTTTATTCTCCTGCGACCGGACATTAGCCAGAAGAAGGCTTAGTAGAGGAACAGCTCCCGGTCCAAGTCGGGTCAGCCTGATGCCGGCTCTCCTCCCTTTCGGTTTGGTTTCTGACCTATGGCCTGACTGGCCGCTCGGCGTATGCCGGTTGTCGGGATCCTCTCACAGTCTGCTGCATTCAGCCCAAGCCCCACATCACTTTTCCTGATGTTGAAAGGTGTTTCTCTATCATACAAAAGTTATGCCTCAGCAGGAGGGGGCCATGGTGTAGAAAAAAAATTGAAAAATAGAGCAAAATACTGCAAAAAAGTAGCAAGGATTTGAGGAGCTACTGGCTGCTGCATCTACATACGCTGCCATCTTGGTGCGTTATTGTTTTTGTTTGTTTTGTTTTTAAAAGATACTCAAGGATGTTCCCTATTGTATTCTAGAACAGCTGCGAGTATCTCCGGGCAATTCAGTTGTTTAGGAAAAGTGCTGCCTCAACAGCAAAACAACCACAGAATATATGGCAGTGAAATTGTCAGATACCATCACTGCAGAATGTTTTCACTGTGATTGGTCAGCACATCTACACAAAGTTATATATTACTCAAGTTAGTAAGTGCTCTTCTCACCATTAGTTTCACCTCCAAGATGGCATTTTGAGCATGAGGGGACTGGATGGGGTTTAAGGTTTCATGTCATACCTTACATCTGGCCTCAGGTGGCGGACTGTTCAATCCAATTACATGCTCATACAACACAGTAATGTATCATGTTCAGCTGTTCCTGGCTGACCTGAGAATGACTTGAAGCCACTGCGAGGCTTTCCTTCAGTTTGGTCCGAGATGGAGGCTGACGTTTGGCCTTCTGAGCCAGCAGGCCTTTCGCTCTGTGTGCACTGGTGTCCAAGCGTTCTGTCTCAGGGACCAACTCACTCCAGTCTTCTTCTACACAGGAGAAAAAAAAAAACAAATAAGTCATAAAGCATAGTTTTAATGATTTACCAGGGTCACTGGAGTTTACAATGTGTTGAATGATTTACAGATCACACAATAAAAGAGTGGCGTGTGGACTTCCAATTAAATTCATTTTAATTCTAGTAACCCTTTGTACCTAGTAGTGAGTCGACTGATTGTGTGTTGGTTACTGGTTCTTGTCCGATTAATCTCTCATCTGCTGCCGAGTCCTGGCCACCCTGGCGCTCCACACCTGAGGCCCCTCTGGACTCCAGGACAGATATCTGTAGATAAAACAACACTCAGGTCATGTCAGTGTCTCTAGCAAGTCTGCTATTGTGTATAGGCATTTTTTTTCTTAAGCTGGGGTCTTACCCTGTCCTGCAAGCTCTCCAGCTGGTCCTTGTACCACTTGTCTTTTTCATCTAGAATTTTTTTCAGCTCCTCCTCTTTCTTCACAAAGTCTATCTCTCTGGGGAGTAAACAAGGAGATTTGGTTTCCCATCAGCCCTTTAGCTTGTAAACACGTTTTTTGTGATTATCACATAACTACATAAATTCCACAAAATCTTAAATCAGAGCTTGAAGTTAAACAATATTTTTTTTTAACAATATTTCTTTGTATACTTTTTTTTGTCAAAATGTATTGTTTTTAAATGTACAAATCCAACAGCACTGAATTGTGTTACTCAAGATAAACTTACTTCTGCTGGTAGTCCTTGAGGAGTTTCTTGGCCTTGTTGTACTTCTTGTCCAGAGTCTCATGTTGGGCCTGAGTCTCAGCTAATTGTTCATTCACAGTCTTACACAGCTCCTGAGCTTCCAGCCAGTAACTTTCCAACTTCAGGATTTTGTCGTTGCTGTCGTCAATCTTTTGCTCCAGTGCAGACTCTCTGGCTTCCCACAACGATCTGTCCTCCTCGGACACCCTTAGCTGTAAAGAGATGGTGACATGTTGTTTTGAAACAGTGGCCCACCTGTAAAATGAAATGTAGGTGGGCCACTGGCCTGGGACAGCTTCTGGGTTACTTGTAGTGTTAAACAGTAATTTAAAAGAACCAGTTCACACATTCTGTCTGATTGTTGTTTGACCTGGTTTTCTTCAATAACCTACTGCAAATGCATCAACATTTCAGACCTCTCTATAGACTTAAAGTTTGCAGCCTGCCAGGAGGCAATCAAAAGATAATTTCGAAAAGCATCTTCAGAATATTAATCGCTCATTGTTAGTACATCAAAGTTAAAAGTTCAGAAACAAAAAGGCTGGTATAAACCATCATTCTCAAAAAACTAACATTATAATTACTGATACACTGTAAAATCTGACAAGTTGATCTTACTAAGAATTATCTTGGAAAGCAATGAAAAATGAAAGTAAATATAAATACAAATCTTAAGTTATGTTAATAGCTAATTGTTATGTTCACTTAAAATTTAGCTGTACTTAATTGTTGTTGCAACTTAAGAATGACAAGTGGATTTAACTAGTTCTGTCAAAGTGTTAGCAACCTCAGTAAACCAAGTTAGTCTGACTTAACTTTAGCCAATGATGAAGTTAGGAGATCTGCAAGTTCTATTTTGTTAACATGTTTAAGAATATACAAATATGACTGACTAGTTTGCAACCAGCAGAATACAGATATATAGCTCAGTAAACTTGGTTTACTAAAGTTACTAAAACTTTGAAACATTTGAAACATTAAGTAACAGTAACTAAATTTGAAGTAAACTTAACAGTTACATATAAAGTAAACATAAATTAGATAAATAAACAGTTATATTTACTTACATTTTTCAAGTCAATCAGTTTTCTAGATGTTTTTAGTAATATCAACTTGTCAAATGTGACAGTGTAAAAGAAACTTGTAAAGTTTATTAAAAAATCATTTTTCTGTTGCGTGTTTATTTAATGGTACAATAATGTATTTGTATTTACTGTACTGAATATTAATTTCATATTATGTGAATATCTTAAAAAAAGAAAAAGAAAAGAAAATGTTGATTTCATCTTCATCATACCTTTTCCTTTAGTTGATTAATTTCAGCTGTGGCAATGCTGTGTTTGAGCTGCAGCTAAGGAACAAAAATAGGAAAACAGAAGACTTGGTTACACCCATTTTTATATGTTAATCATAATGTTTAGATGTTTAAACAGAATACTGAAACTTTGATATCTATTTTAAAACACATGAGACTTTGTGGTTCGGGTGATACCTCTTTGAACTTGAAGACCATCTGAGAACTGTCCATGTTGGTCGGCATAAACAAAGCTTCTGAATCAGGCAGCTCAAACAGCTCTACGTTCTGTCCTGGGGAGAAATTGGAGCACAGAATCCTCTCATCCACTCCGTCCTCGTCCTCATAGCGCTCCTCCTGAAATATGACATCACACATAGCATCACATACTGCAAAAACTGACACACCCTGCATGCCCACGGACATACTCGGCATGTGTCAACAACACTCCCAGCAGCGCAGTTCACCACAGTCTGGAGGGCACATTAATCAATACTTCATAAGCACTGGGCTGGGTCACGGGAAGGTACTGCAGAAGTTTGGCAACATGTCTGTGGCACATCTGCAACACTGAAAAAACTGAACAACAATATTCTCAATAGATAACAAGACAGTCAACACACCTACACGCACTTTGCATAACCACAGAGCTACTCAAGATGGTGTCCACTTCCTCACTGAAAGTTACGCAACATTCCTTTTAAGTCTTTGCTTCAGTAAATCCCTCATGTATTATCTGCCCAGTCTCTCTGTCGTAAAACAGGGGCTTGTGGCTGCTTGAACTTCAGAGAGCAAACATTTCACAACTCTGGCAGACAGGAGGCGGTCGACTGAACACCTCCCAACACAGCAGAATGGTTGACACATGGCTTACTCACAGCCAGCTGCTCATTTCCTGGTTCAGCTGAGTGGGATTGGACTGGGCGTGGCAAGGGGACCAATGCCGTGTTCATGTCATGTCACAGTCATCTTGATTATGAGTGTCCAACTTGTTAATAGCATTCACATCAACATCCAAGTCATAATTTAAAATGGGAAAACTCCAATTTTTCTGGATGTTCAGATATATTCAACTGGGCACTTGATCATAAAAACACAAAAACATGAGACACCTTACATCAGCCAATTACGCAGGGCTCAACACTAACTTTTAACAGTGGTTGCCAGGCATTAGCTTTTGGCTGCTGAAACTGAAAATATGGTTTCCTTATTTTAGTCCCCTCATTTTTTTTAGAAACTCACATATCGGGTCGGCTTATTAATAAAAAAGTGATCAAAAAAGAAGACTGTATAAAAGCTTTATTACAGTAACTGAAGAAGATTCTTTGTAGTTTGTATTTGATCTGATGCTATCAGTGCTTTAGGTAGACCTGGTTCTTTGTCAGTTGCATCATTTCACAAATTAGTTAGTCAAATAACCTAATATGCTTACCCACTGCCTATAAAATAGGTGCCTTTACACATGCATGTAAATGCACCAGTGCACATGCAGCAGTCACATGCAGTTTTGTCTGTTTCCTGTTATGACAATAACAGCGATTTGGGATGCACTATACTGGATTTTTTTGACAAGATCCAATATGCCAAAATATGACAACTCACTTGGCCAATACCCGATACCAATATTAATACATACCCTATTTTCCCCACATAATTTTAGTGATCATCAGGTCTCTTCTGTAGTGGAATTGATAACATATTATGCATACTGTAACTGTGATGCCCCCCCAGCAGATGGAGACATGAAATACCATGCTAAAAATAAGAAAAATACTTCAACTTAGGGTTTATGTTTTGTACATGTTCACTCATCACATTTTGTGATATTAGCAAATTCAGCATGTTTGTTGACTGCTAGATTTCATTTTAATAGCCAATATTTGCTGATACTGATGCTGTTAATATTGTGTATACCTTTACCCCACCCCCATATTTACACATCACTAATGCAGTAAATGTTAAAAACATATTTATTTGGGGGTTTACGATTCACTGTTCCCTTTTCTACCATCCATCACATATGACATGAACATGGCATTAAGGTTGAGCACCGACTGAACTTTCTGTTTGAAGTCCTGACCAGCTGACTCACCTCCTCCGTAGAGTGTTCGTAGGGATCATCCAGGTGTTGTTGCTGTTGCTGCTGGTTCTTCTCCTGCTCTAGTGTCTCACTTATGAGGCGGGCTACCTCACTTTGCGTCCCTGGCTTCTCTCGACCAATCAGGAACCTGTTTTTTACAATGCCGTGCATTAGTGCGCCATAAAATAGGATATTTTACATGTTGCCTGAAAACAACTCAGAGCAGCTTCTGTCATGGCTTACTTGCTACAGGAAAATGCAAATTCTAAGATGCAGTTAAGGCTTGATCTCTTCATGTGTGGGCGTTTCATTTCAAATCATTACCTTGCTACAGTATGTTGTGTTGCCTATTCCACTTTTCATTTCTCAGTATTCATTCATGGCTTTTGGACTCACTGGAGTTAAAAAAAAGACCCAACTGTTTACCACCTATTTCTTGTTGTACTAACAGCAGGGTTCTCACTCTTTCATGGATAAAATTTCTAAATTTTTTCAGGAATTTTCAAGGACCTATAATATTTTTTCCTTGCCCCACTTGTCCATAATTGTAATTTTAGAAAACTGGCATGAATGGAGGGGAAGATGACACACAGGAAAAAAACAAAGAAACTTTTGTGATGGTAAATAAACTCTGTCACACACTGACGCATATTAGAGCTCTGTTACGTCGACAGCGTCAGAAAAATTAAATGCTGTTATGTTACATCACATGGAGGGTTATCCATGGAAGGCTGCTGTAACAATGTCATTAAACACAACAAAATTCCAAAACTTTAAATGTGTTTTACAAATTCCATGACTTTTATAGGCCTGGAAAACTTGATTGGGAAATTCCATAAATCTTTCAGGTTTCCATGAGTGTGAAAACCCTGTAACAGTGGCTCAGTCTTGTCACCAACAAGATCTTTCCAATAAGGTTGATTTTAGGGGTCAAAAAGAAGGACTCTGAGCTGACCTCACTGTGCCTTTTGTGTTCTTCAGGACTGTTGCAGCAAACAGTTGGGTGACGCCCACCAGACTGATACCATCCACCTCGACTATCTGGTCATTCACCTGTATGCTAGGGACACAGAGGATGGTTATTATAAGGACAGATTTTGAAGCATTTTCACAGAACAGTTATGCATCGCCTTCAGCATAGTAGTAAAGATAAAAAAAAACAGTATGCTCAAAGCAGCTGGCAATGAAACAAATCTAAAAATGCCTGGGAAATACAAGTAGTGACTTTTTTCTTTAGCTTCCTCATGCAGTTATAAATAAATCAGATTATTTATGTCTTGTGTGTCACTGGGGACTGGGGGAACGAGCAATTCCTAGAGTGCAACATTAAAAACTGTTGTGGTGGTGCAGTGTGTACACTGAGTGTGTACCATGTGTCCAGTTGTAAACAAAACATCACAAGTGACTGTTTTGTAACAAGACTTAAATGTAGGGTTATGCAAAAAAGTTTTTAATGATTGAACTCACCGTCCATCATTCTCAGCTGCTCCTCGCTCTGTTATGGTTTTCACAAAAATGCCCAGCTTCTCCAGACCCTGGTCAGCTCCCACTCCCATTCCTATGATACTGATGCCAAGCCCATTGTCTCCTGAGTGCAGGGAAATTAAGATTTTAGAGATTTTAGATTTTAGGGTAGAAAGAACTGTATCTAAATAGGCTCATTTACACATAATGCTTGAGACACTCTGGTTTATAAAGATATAATAAAGATTCTGTAAAGGGATTAAAATCAGTAAATGTTTAGACTACACAGCATTTCTCAGAGCGCTAAATTGTTTGAATACACAAGTCAAAGTCACAACTGTTTGCCTTTGTAGGGCTGTGCTCTGTGCACAGCTGTATGAAAACAGGTTTCCCCCCTTATGAAATGATTCTGAACAGTTGCTCATGACATGTAGAAATTTACCTTTAGTGCTATGACACTCACCTTTCTCAATCTCTACAGGGAACACATCCATTTTCTCCACTCTCTTCTCCAGCTCATATTCTGCAGATGCCGCGACCGGATCCACATCGTCATTGCGGCGATCATATTCCTCATTGGAGAAGGTAGTGAAGACCTGTGTTGATCAAAATAGTGCATAGCTTCAGTATACCACACTTTATGTCCTTCCCAAGTAGTTAATCATCAGACAGATTTATGTTGAGGGGCTCCTACAGGATCTACACAGACATAGGCATATTATTTTCACTTCTTTTTTATCTTGGCAGGCTGAACAAGGACACATTTTTCATTTGGGAGAAATTGCAGAGCGAGGGAGAATTACACTCATACTTTGGACCGTTTACTGTGTAGCGCTACTAGGGAAATTAAAGTGCCAGCACACAACTGAAGCACACTTTAACAGCTGCTGAGGGACAGCAGAGCTCTTTGATAATTTGAACCACTTGCATTGTTCCATTGTTCTTAAAATTGTGTCTGACAGAGACTGAGAAACTGAATGATCTTTAGTTTTCTAACTGTATAGACCGCAACATCAACTTTTGGTGGTCTTTTGTATCTTTAATAAATACTTTATCAGCCACCTTTGAATAGATATAAATCATGTGTTGACGACACTGAAGCAGAAGATGCATTCCCATGACATACTCTTGAGGACTTTCATCAGATTTTAAGAAGTTGTGAACTTTGCAGGCAGGCCTCACAAAGCGCTGGAAATGTCCCAGAGGCCTTTTTCTGGTTGGAATTATAAAGCACATACACACAGTACAGCAGAACATGAGCAGCGTGGAAAGTAGGGCACAGCTGGGGAGAGCTGAGCAGTGGATGTACCAAAGATCAATGCTCGGAGGCGACAAGTGTTGTCAGCAGCAGAGTAAAAAAAAAAACATAAACAGCAATACAACGAAAATAAGTAATCCCTTGAGCTTCAGTCAAAGGGCATTGCCCAGTACTTAACACCAACCTTAAGGGTTATTACATATAACAACACTATGTGCTATTTACCTTGTACTCTACTGATGCTACCAAGCAGAAATGGCATTCCTAATCCACTCTGAAAAACACTCCTGGGGTAAAGCTAAAGTGAGCACTACAGCATAAAATGGACTGGGGACGACCATCTGTTGTGACTCTGTAACTACTGTGTATTAAGAGTATAAAGCCTATTCAATGTTAAGACAAGGTTAGCACCAGGAATACAACATATAATTATTTTCATTATTGATTAGTCTGCCCTTTTTTTGAGTAATCATATCAACCAAAAGGAAGATAATAGTGAAAAAGTTAACCAGTACAGTTGCCCAAAGGCCAAGGAGGCAATACTCAAACATATTTTACGTAACAAAAAGGGACTAAGAAATACAGCAAATTTTCATATTTTAAAACGTTATTCATCAATTCTTTTTTTTTGAAGTTGTCAATTAATTTTCTGTCACTTAACTAGCTGCTTTAGCTCTAGTTAGGCTCTTGTCCATTGGACCTAACATGGTCCCAACAGACTAAGGAGAAAAGAGCCAGAGTGAGAGACTAGTAAATAGATATAAAGCATTGTTTAGATTAGAGTTTTGCAGACTGCATCAGGGGCTAATGCCTGATTACGGGGATGAACCCAACAGTGGGTCTGTAACATAAACCCCCTGCTTGGTCATCATTAATGTTAATCTGGGTGGAGTCATGACTTTAATGGTCGTCGTGGTGGCAGGAGGACGCTGGCATCAGTGTCCAGGAGTTAAAAACAAGCATGACCTGACTGCACTGTACGTACTGGAGGATGAGTTGTAGTTTTTTTTTAACAGCAGGCTTACTAGTTGGATGGAGTATAAGTGGAAGAGTTGCCTTTTGGAAATTAAAACGAGAAGCATGAGAATAAAGGATACAGGCAGCAGGTAGAATATGAATAAAGAGACCTTCCTATTAAACTTTTGCTGAGCTTAATTCTATTCAATTGAATATTGTTTTATGAAAGGGATGAATATATATATATATAGAAAAGATTCAAGCCTCACAGTGGCAATGAATACAGGACGTAAACTTTGAATTGGAATTTGGGATTTTAATTTGGATTTTATAATGGTCAAGGTTAGACTCAAATGGCATCACTGCAAAGGATTTTCAGACATCACTTTTGGTTGAACAAATGTTTTATCACTATAATTAAGACTTGAAACCATTTTTAATGTGTAAAAAGTGGCCCTTTTGAAAATAACTGAAATAAAAGTGAGATTCTCCATCTAGTTGCATTCTTTTCAATATAAAAATGTTTACTGTATGATAATTGGTAACTTTGATATCATGGTATACCTTAAAACCGGTATATTGCTGTAGCACTGTTTAGTGTATACAAGCTGTTAGCATCAGGCAGACGGCACAGGGTGCCAGCCATCCGAACCAACCTGGCTCGCAGATCATTTGTGCCTGCCAATATTGCTCTGTTGCACAAACTGTGAACAAACTGTGTAAACTAATTGAACCTCTGTGTGAAAGGATGCGGCACCTTGTATGTGGAACACTTTAATGTGTTGATGTTTTTTACTTCTGGTGTTGTTGTTGGTGTTATTATAGTTGTCTGTATATTTATCTGATGATTGCTGTAGAGCACACAATGAATATCTATTTACCTACCCACATACCTACATACCTGCCTACCTACCCACCTACCAGGAGTGTAATGATCCATCGATCTACATCATTATATCTATTAAATGAGCAGTGATCCAGTATTATCAATGCAAAGTGATCTATAATCTATCCATTTCATCCTCTTTCAGATGCACCTTTATTTTGAATGCCTGTGTCATTGTCACACAGTGTAAGGCAGATGATGACAAGCAGCCAAGAGAAAAACGATGAGGGTAACATTATTTACTCAGGAATAAATCATCAGTGTGGAATTATTTTGTTTTTGGTGAAACTCAGGGTTAACAGACAGAGCACGTGTCATGTGTAAAAAAAAGCCATACTCAGGAAACACGGTGTATTTAATAAATGCCAAAACACAGATACAGGCTCACAAACTCACAAACAATGAGCTGTCAGCTGGCATGTTGTATTCTAGTGGGCATCTGTGACAAATGTTTGAGTTGTGCTCTCATGATATAGAGTCCAACCCAGGTTGTGGTTAACACAATCAAAATAAATCTAACAACAAAGGGTGACAATTTACTACAGGATGAATTGAGACATTTGCCATGAGGATGTATGATGTAATCAAGTAAACATTTCCACTCTGGGCAACAGAGTCTGAGGTCTAGATCCTGCAGCATATCAAGACTTGAGGAATTAACCACAAACAATCCTTTTTTCCCCTCTGTCTTTCTGTCTCCTCACTGTGTAGCCTTTGGACACTAGCCCAAAACAGTGCAGATAGTAAATTTCCACGATACCTTACTGAAGTCTGTTCAATTTGTTAACATGAATTACTAGAGCTATTTCTGTTAAACACCATCCTGCTGATTTTCACACACATTTAAAACAGCAGAATCAAATCGTGTTATCTTGGAAACAAGGCATACATGTACACTTGCGGGTACCTCTCTCATGAAGCCTCCCAAACCAAATGAAAGAAGATTAGAAACTTGTGGATTATGCACACTACTGCAGCTCTGTGGTACAGGCAGGAATGCTATTCATGGGGCCTCGACCCTCCATCAACCCAAGTGAGTCCTCCTCTGTCTAAATTCTCCTCCCTACTCTTATACTTGAGCAAGCTTTTTGCCGTAGGTTTACAATCTGTGACTGTGACCCATATATTGTGGTGGATAGGCGTTATCTTTATCACACAAAGGCGAGGCCAGCGCATATAACATAGAGGAGCACTGCAGACTTTCTAAAATAACCAACCAGCCACTCAAGAGAGTTTTTGTCCTGCTTGCATCTTGAAACTTATTTTGCATGTCTGAAAAACAAGCTTCAAAGTGTTTCTGTTAATAAGACTGACAAAGCTTATCATCTTCTAATTTAGACCATTAAAAATTGATTCACAGAACTAGAGCAGACAGAAATTCCATTAAGGATAAAAAGCTACTTTTTACTTAGACTTCAGTAATCAAGGGTTGAATATGTAGGCTAATAGAATATAGGGAAGCACGAATGACATCCTTGGACCCGGCACTAGCTGAGCAGCAGCCGTTCAGACTGGCTTCTCCCCTCTCCTTCACAGGACTACAAAGTCTGACTTTCCTGTGGACATGAAATCCCAGACCTTTTTCAAACACTGTTCTGCTCTTTGCTGGAACTTAATCACTCAACCACTGTTTTCTCAGCAAGAAAGACAGAAATCAATCTCTTTATTAGCCTCCCTCCCAAACAAGCCTTACACACAGCTCACTAGTATCACTGTCTCCATTCATGAGACCAAACAGACATCTTCCCTTATTGTTCAGTACATGTCCAGTCCACCACCTGCTAGACCAAAACATTCAACAAGGAATGCCCCGATCAAGTATTTTTTGCCCCTGATCCCGATCCAATTCATTTGATATTGAGTATATGCCGATAACAAATTCCAATCCAATACTTGTATTAACCTTGATAATACAGCTACACAATGCACATTTAAAGTAATTCAAAGTTATTCAAGTCAATCCAGTGTATATGCTTGGCAGTTTAATAGTTCTACAATGCAATACAAGAAAAAATGTCTGCATCCAAACAGTACATTAGGAGTTTTTATTTTATATTTATAAAATAAAAAGTAAACACACTAAAAAATGTGATATGGCAATTATCACAATTCCACTTAATGTCGCGTTTGTTTTTTTATGAAGTAAAGTAAACAAACTAAAATATGTCTTCAGAAATTGCTCTGAAATCCAGTAATGGAGTAGCAGCATTAAATTAAAACCTGTATATCTGCCACAAATCGTGCTCATCATTTATGATGCCTGTATGACAGCGGACGTAAAAAATGCACAGATCGGGCTTGATACCAATCCTTTCAATCTGATCAGGACATCCCTACTCTCAACTGTTGACCAGACAGACTGACCAACGAACAATTAACAATTCATATTCAAGTTTAAGCAGAACAAAGTATCCATCTTTTTTAAATGTCAATTTCTCTTTCTTATATATTAATGCGTTTACTGAGGTTGTGATGTGGATCAAATGCCATCTTCACATTTCCATTCCTTTCAATACCTTTCATCCATCTTCAACACATTTAGTGGTCTGCCCTCTTTACATGTGCTCACATGCACAGACGTACACATGCCTACACCCAAACTTAAACCCCTTCCCACAACAGAATACCAATGTGGGAAATGAGTCAGCAGCTGCGAGGAAAAGCAAACCAGAGAAATCTCTCGCCAGTGCAAAACGAGGGCTGACCACTGGACTGGGGAGCTGGTAATGTAAGCGGGCTGACAAAAAGACAACAAATCAAAACATGCTGTGAGAGTGAGCTGGGGCAGGGGTGGCGGCCTGGCGCAGATCATAGAGTAATTAGGCAAAGAGGCATGGGGCCCAGTTTTTAGATCCTGTTTAAACACACCAGAAAAAGAACAAAAAAGATACCTAGTACTTCCTATATACATGCCATCGGAGTAATTAACACTTTGCGCAGTTCACAATGATTGACTGCAACTGAAACAACAATATTTATGTTTTAAGTATAAACGTGTGACCTAAAGGCAGGAAGAGGTGGAGTCTGAGAAGAGCACAGTGTCATAATGGAACCACATTTCCAAAGGCATGCAAACATAAACAGGTTAAACAGGTTTGTATATAACTGGCCTACAAAAGCTACTTTTGTCCTGCAAGGGTTGCTGAAAACTTTAACACACAATTACCGCTAACTTTCAGTGAAAACACACAGCATCTGCTAATGTGTTTGTCTGTAATCACATAATGAAAGCGTTTAAGGCAATCACAATCAGCCCGAGAATCATCCCATGCCAAGTTGTTTAATGAACAGCATTATGCCGACTGCATTAGTATTCCGCCCCATTTTGTCGGATAGTCACCCACTTGCCCAGGTGGCTGGGGGAAACTCAGATCCTACAAGGGGAGGGCCTGTCTGCTGGTTGGATGAGGGTGGAGTCTCATCAGACACATTCCTCTGGCCAGCAGAATACCCATTTCAGATAGGAAATGGAAAGCATAACACTGTGGGATGGGTTGGCTACAGAGGCTAAAGTCCAAATCAGGGGTATGCCCCTTTTCAGAAGAGGCAAAGATTCTGTCCTCCTGTTATGAACTTTCCAACATATATAAAGGCGTGGAGAAAAGATCCAATTCACGTAGGGAAAAATACATTTTTGTGTGTTGTTGATAGTCATGTTGATGCAAAAAACAGATTAGATTTCAGTACAGGGCCTGTACAATACACAGTGCACAAATGCTAGAGTTGTAGTTCATCTTCAAAAGGGCTATCATTTAGGTATATTCTGCATTTATTAAGCGAACGCTAGCTGCGAAGAGCACTAAACTTCAGCACGAACAAAACTGTCACTGCAGCTCCTAACTAAACTTACAGCCAACTCTGATCCAGTGAAGTAAATAGCCCCATTCACGGTTTCATTTCCGTCATTCAAGTCTACATAGTGTTTTAGACAGAGTGGGCTGTCCCCTATACTAACATTGCAGCAGAGAGGTTGTCCCCCACTGTAATGTTAATAACAACACAGTAGAGTGCTATGCTGCCCATCCCCTCCTTAAAAATGTCTGCAGTCAGTACCACAGGGCATCTTAAAACTCTTGTTGTCTGGCTCCACTTTAATGTCTACAAACTGCACTCTACCTGACACAGGTGAAAAGCCCTTCATGTCTCCTGATACTAAAGAAAGCTTTACTGCAGGCATACGAGAAGCCAAAATGACGAAAGAACAAACTGAACATTGACCAATGTGGACAGTAACTATATACAGTGCAATGTGTTCACGAGGGCATAATGTGGTCACTTGACCAATAACTGCTGGTGGTATTTCCTGAAACTCGAGGGTGGGGCAAAGCAGCAGGTGCAAATTCTGGTTTTAGACATTTAGGGGTGAACTGGTTTGTGCCTCCTGCTCCAAACCCGGACAGCAACATTTCTAAAGATTCCACATAACTACCCTGAAAATGACTGTGTAGGCTTTGTCTCCAAGCAGATAACACGCCTACAGCGGGGAGCGTTAATGATTCAATAACTCTTGGCTTTTTCTCAAACTAGAGAATTCAGAGAAAGAGAGTTCAAACCAGTACACTGCTAAAAAATGATTTTTAGTTTTAATGTTTCTCCGTATAGGGACATGCAGAGACACACTAACATTACATGCCTGTTTTTTATTTGCAGTTATAGAGAAAACAGCTTCCTCACTAACACCAAAGATATAATCAGTATGAGCAGTGGTGCAATATTTATACTGCTCATACAGCCAGAGGGTATAGCAAACTTATACACTGACACAGCAGCAATGGGATTGCAGCATTTCAATGCCCTACTAAAGTGTGAGTCTGTTACCGTATATGCAGAACAATCTTCTCAAAAAACACGTCTGAAAATAACTGCAGAGCTTTTTCAACAACACCATGTAGTCATCTATTTTTTAACGCTATGCATTTTAGGTATTTCATTATAATGCAACTTAATACCAAGTACATAAAATGCATTTATCAACCATAAACATCCAACATTTGGCTTGATACAAGACTCTCACTTTTAGAATGATGACCCCTTGGAACCAGAGAAATCAGTTTCTTTCAAAAACATGGGAAAAAGCAACAAGGATTTTCACAAGACATGGCCCAAAAATTAGCAAAAAATTAGTAAAACGGGTATAGGAAAATTAACTGAAAGTAAGCAAAATCATTTTTAGGTAATTTCTTGTCCCCTTTCACTAATTTCTTGTAATATCTGAGACAATTATTGACAAGTTGGTCATTGCCTTTTTTTAAAGAAATGAAACCAATTTGCTCAGGTTACAAAGGGCCAAATAGCTTGTGAAAAGCACCTGAGTAAACTATGAACTATCACTGACTGCCATAGAAAAACCCTTTTCAACCAAGTTTGCTTTTCAATCCTGATGCATGTTGGAACTGGACATCTCCTTTTCCCCACAAAGAGGACCTTTATTCCACACAGGACACCTCCTCTCTATCAAGGAGACTCGGGTTACGTAGGGACCTAATCCCGTTGTGAGCCAGGGGCACAAAGCACTTCCTCTCTCCCAGTTAGCTGCGATTTGAGTGTGCTCTATCCCAGTGCCAGCTCTGACTAGCAGACTGTGGAGTATGATGCAGTGCTGGCAGGAGGGCTTTGTTACCCAGGCCACAGGTAGAAAGGTTGGCCGAGGGACATTTGTGCAACTTAATTAGCTAACGCACATACCACACAATCTTGACCCCATGGTTCTTGATCCAAGCACATGTAATTATTTTGAGAAATCTCTCTGTGTTCTTTCCACCCTGTCCATTGCATGCACTCATTCATGCAGTGATATAAATAGCTTACAAAGAAAATTATTAGAAAATTTAAAAAAAAAACAAAGATATTTATAATTATTATTTTCAGGTCATTTCCTTGTTTGTTTTTGTTCTTTACTTTTCTTTTTTCGCAAATTTTCCAGGTAATTTCTTTCCAATATTTTGGGTCAGTTTTTTTAAAATTACTCATTGCCCTTCTTTTTATGTTCTTAAAAGGAAACAGGTCAAAGGGTAATAATACAATTTTGAAAATGATAATGAAAGTTCATTTCAGCCCTATATTTAGTATGAATTTAGTATGAAAAATTTGTATACAGCTAGAGTCTTTCAACCAGCCCTCACATATCAACAATTACAACCTTGTGTCAGCTATTTCTGTTTTGCATAAATGTTTCTGAGTACTGACTACGTACTCAGCTCTGAGTACTGACTACGTGAAAAGCTGCACAGAGATGACAGAGTCGAACATATTGTTGTGAACTATAAAGCTGTGTTCATCTCGTTCATGGCTCCACATTGGGTGGAAGAGGAACACTGTTGTTTGTGTCCACTCCAGGTCAGCTTCTGGTCCCCTCTCCCAGGACCCCCTGCCAGGATGACTGGGATGGGGGGGGGTCCACACCCTGAGATAACAGTGCATTTTAAGGCCTGGATAAACACTGAGCTGTTCACAAGCTATGTGGAATGCACTGGTGTGATTTGTTTTTCCCTGCTTCGGCAAAATATTGTTTAGATATGGTGATTGAGGAATATCTATGGTCGTAGATAATACCTCCACCCCCAACACACCCCTTAAAATTTCACTAGCCATGTCAACAACACATGTGTGACAATAACTGGAGGACAAAACTGTGGCTGGAAGATGCATCAAATATGTACCATGTTTACCATTATTTGAAAGTATAGGTGTTTTCTTTACTGCAATATTGCAGTCTGTTTCTTCAAACCTATTTGTTCAAGAAATAAAACAAATCGGCATTTATAGTGGTGATGCTAGTTGTACACAGAGCATTTGGCACCTCTTAAACTGAGATTAGATTATGGATGAAAGCATCAACCGCAATTCAAGAGCCAGAGTCAGTAAATTGTAATACTAGTTATTCTATCAATCACCCAAATCTACTAACTCAATTGTTGGACTTCTATCATCAATGAAAGAGATATTAGACCTCCACAAATAAAAACTAACAACATGAGGGACTTTCAGAGAAAAGGAACAAAAACTATGCCCCATTCTGCTTTTCAAAAAGGCCAAAATCCTTATAAATCAAGGGTTCTTAAAAATAAGGAATTCCCCAGCTGTAATAAGATGACTTAGCTAAAAAAAAAAAGATCATATAGATGAATAAAGATCTCTGAATTCCTCATGTCCATGTTGGAGAGAAGTGAAAAGTCCCTCATGAGTATAACACATGATTCACTACCAGAGGGGAACCACTCTGAACGAGCAAAAATATCCATGCAGTGCAGTGACTCAGGGGTGGCCAGGATTTTTTTTACTGTACAGTCTAAAGTTTCAAATGTCTCTACCTCACTGCTGCCCTCATTCAGCTGTGGTCCCGCTTTCACAAGCTCTTATGCAATGTCAACAATATATTTCCAAAAATACCACAAACAATGTTGCCTGCTATCTTCTCCCCCCTCTCTCTCTCTCCTGACCTCTTACAGGGTTATTGCACCGGGTGATGAGGCTGTCACCTGCCTCCCTGGTTACCAAGATTACATAAACCCTAGTTTACATTTTCTGAACTGGGATGATGATACGGTGCAGCAGCTGTGACGTCAACATACCCCACAAAAGCATTAATTCTCAGCCTCCACTAATTTGTCTAGTGTCTGCAGGGAAACACCTAGGTCAGACAGTTGCTGAATCAGTGAGACAGTGGTTTGGTTTATAATGACGGTGCAATGCCATATGTTTTTAGGAGCTTGAGCTGAGCAGCAACAGCTCTGATGTAAAATGAAATGTAAACTCCAAGATTTTGATACACTCTCTGACCAGAATAAAATGCAAAACCTACTTGGTGAAAATAGTGTCAGCACCATAGAAGAGCAAGATATGTCAGTGCATGTCACAGCCTAAGATAACCGACACAACAACACATAACAGCTGGAATTCATCTCCTCACAGCTCACACTCAGCCTTTTCATTTACTACTTTACTTGATTTTACTGACTTTATTACTGATTTTGAACTAATATATTGTTGTTAACTGTTTCTTTGGTGATCTGTATGTATAGAAAGACAGACAGACACATACAGAGAAAAAGATGGACCTGTAAATTTAATACGTATTTGTAATATGTTTAAAATGTTTTTTTTGTTTGGTTTTGTCTTGTTGAACTGCTTTGGCAATAACATATTTTTATTCATTCTAATAAAGCAATTTGAAATTTAGATTTGAACAACACATAACAAGATACTAACCTGAATGGGGTGTGTGGAGAACTTGATTTTCCTCTTTGGGGGAGGCTCTTCCTCATCCGACAGACCGGTGGTCTCGTAACAGTCGTAATAATCCCTATACATTTGATCTCCCTCCTCTTCCTCTTCTTCTTCCTCCTCCTCCTCCTCCTCCTCTTCTTCTTCTTCCCTGAGGACCTGGTCTACATCTCTGTCATCCACAAATGCTGCATTCTCAATCCCGTACACCACTGGTGAGGCGCTATCCAGGATGCTCTGACCCACCTGCTCCTCCAGCTCATTATCCTCCTCTGCTACCTCATCATCTTCCTCGCCATTTTCGTCACCATCTTGATTAACAACAGAACTGTCTTCCCGTCTCTCCTTTTTCAACCCAAATCGCTCGTTGTCCTCCAAGATTCTACCTTCACCCACAGTCTCTGCTATCCTGTGTGTCTCTTTTGAGACGTCTCTCGCTAAGACATGACGAGCAGCGCTGCAGTTTTGTTTTTCTGGTGGAGAGACTCTTTTCAGGTCTGTTGGCAGGTCATCTTTGGGCCTTTGCACTTTCTGTTCCTTAAACACATTATCTTCAACACTCTCATCCTCATTCTCCTCACTCTCCGAGGACTCATTCTGAACCACGACCAGTTCTGCCCGTACCATGCCCACCTTCCTGGAGTCCAGTGATGAGGTCTGGCTGGATGGCTTGTCCCTGGTAGAACTATGAACCACACTGTCATTACTCTTGGCTTTTTCTGGGTTTTTAGCCCTGTTGGTGTTCTGAAACCCACCAGCTGATGGGAGAGGCTGCTTCATATCCCTTGGGGGCGGACTATGTGGCTTGCCTTCATCCCCACCAACAGATGTCCTACTAAATCCATCGTCAGACGATGAGGAGAGTTTGTGGCTAACTGGGGTTGTTTGCTCTGGTGATTTCTGAGTGGCATCAGTTGTTGGAGACTTGTATGCTGCATTGGTAACTGGGAATGTTGACTTAACACCTGATCCCAGAGAAGCCGATTTGTTATTAACACATGCTGTCTGGGATGTATTTCTGTTAGTGGTATCAGACACAGGGGCGGAGTTAGTGGCTTCTTTAACAGGAGAAGTAGATTTGTGCACACCATCCCTTGTTTGAGAGGAAGGCAGTAAGTGTTCAGTGGTACTGTGTTGTTTAACAGACACCATCCCTCCCTTTGTAGCAGCTGTGTTGTTGTCTTCTGAGTCATTCTGCGCCATGTAATTCCCTAACCTTTTTGACATGGGTCCTGCATTCAATGACACTCGAGACACATGTTTTTTCTCGCTATCAGCCTTCTCGTCCGGTTGACATTTAACTGTTGATGTAGGGGTTTTCTCGGATTTGACAGTGGTCTCAGAGGATCCTGATACTCTCCTTGTGCTTTTCCCTTCATCAGAGGCACTTCCAAGGGACAAACGATTTACTACTCTGTTTGGAGACTGTTTTTCAGCTGCAGGCTGCTCTTTGATGCCCCTTTCAAAGAGTTTTCTGGTCACAGAAAACTTCTCTGCCAAAGCCACTTTGTCAATCTCAACATCTTCCCCCTTGGGTGTTTTATCTAAATTGTGTGATTCTGGACTTGTGGCACTGTTGAGGTTGTTTCTGTGAGAGTTGACTGGAAATTGCACCTTTTGTGGGGACACCGGGGACACATCAGGCTTTAAAGTCACTTTTGCCTCTTGGCACTCCTGTTGCTGACCATCCATCTGTAGGAATATGTTCTTTATCTTGTTCACTCTGTTCCCAAAAGGCCTTCCCCTTGAGTCCTCGCGGGTGTCACTGGAGCCATTTGCATAAGATCTGGAGTCGCCCTCAGACTTTGGCCCATCAAAGGAGCACTTAATGGCGTGGAAGTCAGACTTGTATGCATTTCTGTGAGGGGATGCGCTCCTCAGGGTCCTTTCACCTCCTTTGTTTTCTGTTTTGATCATTTTTGCTTTTTTGTAATTGAAGCCAGATTTGAAGAGACTGATATTGTTTGTTGGTGAACTGATATCCCTCAACCTTACACAAGCGGTGCCATGGGTCCGGCGGAGCTTCTTTGGAGCACAGTTGTCTTAACTAAACACTCACAGCAAAGTCATCTAAAGAAAGAAACGCATAGCACAATCTGTTAATACAGAGACCACATACAATTATTCACTATGCCTAACACAGGTCCATTAGATTAGTTACTAAATAATAACAGTAATGTGAAAGAGTCTTAGGCTTCCTTAAACATTGTTATTTTAGCCAGGTTATAGTGTTAATATTTATTTCTCTGAGTCGCTTTACTAAAATACAACCAGAACATACAGGACAGGAAATATGTACAGTACAGTGTTAAAAACAGAAACATTTCAGAATAAAACAACTTCAACAGGCTAAAGTTGCAAGTACCTAGTGTCATCTCCCTTTCCACTTAGCATGTCTTGAATTCTCTTGGGCAGATAATATGAGATTAACAATACTTATCTTCTGGTGAATTTACATCAAGTTGCATTCGAGAAATGTCCAAAGTTCAATATTGATTGTTTTAGGTACCTTTTGTTATGGTACAATTCCAGTCTTCACACTAAATATTGACTTTAGTCTAAAGAAACCATTTTGTTATGACTTTTGGGGTGTTTTAATGCATTGTAGATGTTCTCTGTATTCTTTGTTTGTACCTCGAAAAGAGACTGAGAAATAAATAAATATCTATCCCCATTACAAATTTTCTAAAACAACAAATCTACGGTGGTCTAAGACCTTTGCTCAGTACCGTTTCTGTTCGTGTACGGACACCAAAATAACATGAAAAACTTGTAAATAAGGATTAACGTTGCCTGTTGGTAAGTTAAAACGTTAGCGTGCACAGCCGTTTCATTTCACTGGTTGTCTGACTTCTGGCGTTAGCTAACGTTAAACCCAAATTGTTTTGATTTGAAAGTAACTTTAACAAACTATGAACTTCACTTGTACTTAATTAAACCGACCAAACGTTGTTAGCGTTGTTAGTAACGCCAGATGACAGATAAAAAGGCGAAACAAAGTTAAACTCACCGGGGCCAACAGTTCAACGCAGCCCCAGCGTTAGTGCCTCAGTCTGAACAATTCATTGTGGCATTTCAAGTACGAGCCGTTGAAAATGTTCAGCTCCGCACACACAAAGGTAAACAACTTTGTAAACCTCTCACCTCGCACTTGCTTCATCGTGTTAGCTGCCGAAAGATGACCCATAATGTCCCGTTTTAACAGTATCAAACTTGTCCCTTCTTCTCGCTCACCGCCATCATTCCCCGCTCCAGCAGCGTTTTCCTGCCTCCTCCTTGCACTTCCAGACCTGTCGCGGGCTGCGCGCGCACACGAGTCTGTCTGTGGCGCGCGCCGCGGCCGACGAGAACAGAGAGAATCGGCGGCGCGCGCACATTCCAGGACTGTAACCCACCACCCCGCTCCACCCTGCCCTCCCTTATTTCTCCACCGCACACAGACATGAGGAGCTGGAGGAGCTGGAGGAGAAAGGCGTGGGAAAGAGCTGACTGAATGTTGGAGCTCACCTATAGACCTCTGCACGGGCAGCAGTCCACACCTCGACTACAAAAACAACTCGTGTTGCAATCAGGGCTGTAAAATGTTCTGCTGTACACATGGCAAGGAGTCTGTGTAGTTGTTTCTTAAGTAGCAATGATGTGTGGAAGATGAAGAAACCTCTGCTGACACTGACTTGGTTGCATAATAATCAATTTATTACAACAAAGTTCAGCATCCACCAGGCACCATGGTCTGCCTGGGAGAGGATTCAGGACCAATGCGAATCTCTCTATCTTACAGCTCATGCAAGTCTTTTATATAGGTACAGGCATCAATACATTTGTCAGTAAAGCAACTTCTCACCTGCTGTGATCAATCACAAGATCCCACAAATATGTCCTTTTATGAAAGGAGCCTCATCCCATGTTACTTTTAGCTTGGTACCAGTATTCTGCACACTTGGCTTCCAGGCCTAACCATCCCTAGACCTTTGACCTCGAAGCCTCCTTGCCTAACCGAAATAAGAACCTTAAGAAACGGAGCATAATACACCACATCTGTTCTTAACCCTCTATGGTACCCTGTTGCATCACGGTAACATGCCCATTTTTTTGCCGTTTACACTCAATATATCCCCAATTATGTCGCAATACTTAAAAAATAGCCATGACCCTAGGGAAACTACAAGCACTGTATAAATTGTAACATGAATTTCTGGAGGCTGTGTTGAGTCTCTTTGTCGAGGCCTTCCTTGCATGGTTCAGCCCCATCAACTCTCCCCAAAAACATCGTCCGGGAACATCTTTTTCTGTCTTTTTAAATCTTGAAAGAAAAAAAATCACAATAATAGATGGGTAAAGTTTAATTTTTAATTGTTTAATTGTTTGATTTGAAAATTACTATAATGCAAATGTTGCCTTGAAGCATCGTGCCATTATAGAATCCCACATGATGTTTTTTTGTATTTTATGGCATGACAGTCATCTTTTTTTTATTTCTGCAAATTAGCCATGACAACTTAAATAATCTTGAATACATACATTATTGTAAGCTATATGGTCTTATAATGATTTTAACATTGTCCCCTTTTTTAAAATGTTTTACTATCATGGTACAGTGTTGCTATAAGGTAATGCGATCAAAAGTGTACACCAAAAAATATGTATTTTTGAAAATGTCTTTAAATTGTGTTTACTTTTTCTATTCTATGACCAAAAAAAATCTATTACCCTAGCCTATGCACTGTTTTCACTGTTTTCACTGCTTCAATAAAATATAAGCATTGAAGGGAAGCCTATAGCCTACTACTCTCTTTATACAACACTAAAAATTGCATAATGTCTTCTTTGGCCCTACTGGTGATGTCATCTCAGTTATCTTGGCTTAGACTTAAGACTTTAAAGGTTTAGCAGAAAGACACACAGAATGCACTGCAAGAAATCACTTGATGGTAAAACAAAACATTACAACGGCACTTATTCAGCCCATTAAATTTAATTGTTGGCTTATATCACGTTTACACCCAAATAACTAAAGTTAGTGACTGAAATAGACTATATGTATAATGAAACTGCTACATAACTTCTGTGTGCACTGCACTTAGAGCCATTTTTCCACGGTGCAAAAAAAAAACAAAAAAAAAAACATTCATATCTGGCTTTTTAGTGCAATAGGAATGGTTATAATCCACTCTGCACTAGTCTAGGGTATTTTTTGGCTCTGATAGTCATTGATGGAAACAACACCTGGGTGGATGTGTTAATTTTAGTCCTTTAACTGGTGAGATGTAATGACATACCAACACAATTTACTGTTCGTCTCCATCCCAGCAACCCTAAAATATCAATCCAAATTAGTCTGCACCGAGTTAGAAAGGGAGACTGAATAAGTAACCGATAATGGCTATATAAAGAAATAGCCACCATAAAGTTTTCACAGGCCTCTATCCAGGCTGTTGATGTCGAACGTGACACCAAAAAAAAAAAAAACCCACACACAGAAAGGCACACTCATCTGCTGCATTGCCATGTACACGGCTCTACTGGTAATGAGAAAGAAGTCTATAGCCTATTCTTGGCGGGTTTATCCATGTAAAAAATAAACACACACACACTCATTTTGGTGGAGAGGGGGTATAATGGGAACTTGGAGGCAACAGGGTAAAACTATGTACAGAGATAGTGGCAGTGGGGGGTCCACTGGAGCCCAGTGCCAAATGTTAGCCCCTCCCTGACTGGAAAATCTGGCCATCACTTGGCACACTGGTGCAGTTACTGGTGATAGGCTGATTATGAGGCTCCATACTTTGGGGAGAGGATTACTTTTTTGCTAAAATGCAACGATGTCTACTTGTAAACCCCTTACAGGCTACGGCCTTAGCGTGGACAAGTGTAGCTCAACAAGTGTAGTGATTTCTCTTACTCAGATATGTCAGTGATTTTTAGGGGTACTGAAGAGATATATTTCATTTAAAAAAGTACAAATTTGAGAAAATTCAGAAAAGAAATCCATTGGAGTACCTTTAGGTGATAGTATGGTGCAAGGACAAGCATGTTTTTTTTTAGTTTAGCATGGCTCATACACTAAAATATAATACAGGCCTCATATCTTCTGAAAGTTTGCTCTGTTGTGCATAATAACTAAACAAGCCAATATCTCCTCACGCTATAAAAATCTCAGTAGCATTTCTCCAAGTTATGAAGTGGGACTGCAGCCTCACTTCTGAAGTCACAGCAGATGTGTCACTGTGCCATGGGACTCAATATTCATTCAGTAAAGGTCTGCTTTCAATCTATTAACACTAAATTTGGCCTCAATTAAAGTAGGTCATCAACAGAGAGCCTATATATCCTGCATACATTTGCTCTGGCTGTCAAAAGTGTTTTGGGACATTTTCTAATTATAAAATTTTAATGCAGAATTCATCATGTTGCAAGTATCTCTTAAAGTGATTTCACAGACCTGAAGTAAATATGCACAAAAACTCTCAAAGCTAATTGCAGCAGTATTTAAAATCAGGCCTTCTCCCAAGAGAGCAATACTTTGCAAGTTAGCTTTTATTTTGCAGAACTGACATCTCCTACAATATGTATGCGCCTGCTTAATTCACAAAATGTAGAGATGGTGTTTCCATTGAGAACGTTTGCAAAGACACTGAATGAAAATAAAGGCAGATTTCCTCGGGGGCTGAGAACCTACATTGCAAAAATATCATCCAATCAAACCGACCTTGGAAATAACAGCCAGTTCATGTGGGAGCAGATATTCTCTGATCTCAACTAAGTATTCTAATATTTTTTACAAGATGATAATTTTGCATCGATTTTAAATCCAAATTTTAACAACACATTTATCAGGTCATTATTATGAAAGACCTAATAGACTGAAATACATTTTTACATATTTTACAAATGTATTTTGTTTGGTTTGATCAAATCTTCATAAATTCTATATTCATACTACATTCATACTATACTATTCATACTATATGAGAGGTAACATGTTTATGTCATTGTATATATTTTATGTATTGGTTTGCACTTATTTGTACCTTACTGTTAGCTATTTTTGGTGATATTTTGCACATTACTATTAGTTCTTATATTTTGTACCTTACTGTTAGCTTGTCTTCTATTTAGTTTATATTTGCTATAGATTGTATTTTATTTTCACTATAATTTGCTTTTCTGCTATGTTATTTTAGTCCTTGCATATTGCACGCTTTGTATCTGCACTTCTCTAAATTTGCATTGCAACTGCTGCACAGAAATTTTCCCTGAGATAAAGTTCCATTTCATTGTATTTTATTTTATTTTATTTTATTTTATGCATACTCTTTTAAGTGACCATGTATAAAACTAAACATGAGGAGAATGATGTAACAAAATGCAAAGAAGGATGTAATTATTGATAAATATGAACCAGACTGCAGCAAAAGGCCTAAACAGATGGTGATCTATTTAGGAGGCATGGTCATTTGCCTACAGTGTAATCCCGTTTTACATTTTTAATTCCACAAAACATGAAATATTGAACCCTTAACACTGAGTGTGTGCTTCCCGAGAGCATTACCTTTTACCTTCGAATACGGACTTCTCTTGAACGTATATTATGAAAAGGCTTTGTTTTGGGAGACTTTAGCCCATCATATCAAAGCTGTAAATGAGTGTTTTAAAACATTCAGAGAGACGTCTCTGGAAAAGGTCCAGTCCTCCGGCATTTCCTCTGGACTTATCTGCCCTAACATTCCTTTTGAGACTTGTTATCTGATATATGATGCTTTATATAGCATTGTAAAACCACTCACACGTACATAATTTATGTTTGTTTACACTGTGTCTTATGGCTTTCTAATGCCTTCTGAATTTATTTGTAAATTTTAATCCATTGACATTTGGCTCTGTGCGGGGATGTGAGCTCTCAGACTGGGAGCTAAACATCTGAACATTGTCAATTATGGAGTGCACCATTTTATCATCATTTCCTTTGACTCTGGTATTTGTACTTTGCTCTCTGTTAAAACAGGCCTTAAATATGTCATCTGACAAGAAGAAACAAATACACTGAACCCCTGACCATTTATAGGCTTACTTGCTTACTTATTAAAAGAGTTCCAGCATTAACAAATATCTTTCCAAATGCTCATCAGCATCTGAAATTATGTTGTGTGTGCACATAAGGGCTGCATGTGTCCGTATGTTTACCATTTCCAGATTGCCGGATCATCTCCTAGCAACTGTGGGTCTGAAAAGCCATATATACACAGTCAGTGGGCTTTCTCCCAGGGGTAACATGGCACGCCGCAGTCAAGCCAGTGGTCCCCATGGCAACCCTTCAAACAACATCCAATGAACAAGTCAAACCAAATGGAAACAGGAGCAGGTGAAGAGCAGGTCAGTGTGGAACCTTTGAGACAATGTCTCAAACTCAGTCCAGCCCAGCACAACTAACAGGACCAAACTGTCTCCACACCTGATGCAGCTCCTTCTTGCTGAAAATGGTGCGATCTTTAATTATTGCAGCTGTCAGTGGAGTGTTTTTCAGAATGAATAGCAATTTTAGTCTTTTTGGGATGCCAGATTATTTGCACATTTACTATATGCATATGGAAAAAATATAAATTACCCACTTGAACTTTTAACAATATTGATAATAAACTTTACTGATATATAACTTTTCAAAACAGCAGTTCCAAAGTGCTTTACAGTTAACCCTTTGAAAATTGGTTAGATTTCTTTTAAAAACATGGGGAGAATGCAATGAGCAGCTTAACAACATGTGACTCAAAAATTAGCAAGAAATTAGTTAAAAGTTACAAGGTTACCTGAAAATAAGTGAAAAAGCAAAGTAAAAAAAGAAAGAAAAGAAAATGACCAGAAAAAGGAGTTTAAAATGGAAAAAAAAAAAAATCAGTAACATAATTTGAAATATATAATCATAACAATAATAAACATAGTTTTCTTTACATCTGAACCTTTTTTTTAATTTTTGATAATTTTCTAATAATACCCAGTAATTCCCTTTCATTTTTTTCAACACATTTTCTGGTCAATTTCTTGTGACCTTTTACAAAATTCTTGCACTTTGTGGGACATTTCTTGCCAAGTTATTCATTGCCTTTTAGTCCATGTTTTCAGAAGACATCAAACCAATTTATCGCTAAATATAAGCGTAAATGTTATGTTTTGTATTATATGACTGTAAAAAGCTGTATTTTACTGCATGGACAATCTAAACAAAAATTTGGAAAATAAATATATAAGAGGGTGCCATGTGATAAAGGGGTTTGATCATGAGGATCTTAAGGTGAATCTTGAGACATACAGGTAGCCAGTGTCAGTGAGCCAGAATGGGGGTAGTGTGCTCTCTTTGCAATTACAAAGGCGTAGAAGCAAAGAACTGCAGTGCATGTTGACATCTTTACACATTGTTATGCGTTGGTCTGTTGCTGCTGTGAGTTGGTGGTATGCAGCGTTACAGGAATGTGTGTTTTGTGTTATGCATGCCCTGGCCTGAGCTCAGTCTTGCATCCTCACTACGTATCTCAGCAAGAGAGGGGCAGACGGTGTGATGGGGCGGGTAAATGCTGGCTGAGGGAAAAAGATGAAGATGTGCACCTTCAAAATGTGAAAGTATTCTATTGGAAAATTCTAACTGGAAAAACAATTTAAAATCATGTTCCACTTACGAAAAATACAAAGCTAGTACATGAACCTTTAGTTACAGCATTTGTCGTAAACCATCAAAACTATTTCCGGGTAAAGGAAACAGTATCAATGCAGCACTAAAAATGTATAAAATGTCCTGTGGTTCAATTTTCTTTTTCCAAAATGAGTTCTGTATAAGATGCAAAACATTCCTGGGAAACTGCACAGCGTGCGTTCATTTTTGCTCATGACAATGAATTCTAAATATTTCAGTCTTAGACTGAGGCTTTGGTTACATTCTTAAACAATCTCTTAAATCAATGTCGAGGCTGAGTTATCCTCCTTTTTCGTTCTGAATGAGGGGTTGAATCACACTCTGCCCTGATATGCACCTCGTCTTTCCTTTTACAGAGAGGATGCTGCCATCCAGTGGCAAATAGAAGTACAGGATTTTAAATATTGGTCCCAAAAAAGTGCTAACAATCAAAAGCAGCTTGCATCCTCATGCCCACACAACTTTTAAAAGAACAAAATAATCAAAAAGTGGGGGGGTATCTAAATAAACCTTCAAGCATATAAAATGTTAGTTGTACTTTGCTGATTCTGTTGTGGTTTGAAACCATCTGCCTCTAATTAAGTGATTTTCAAAGTACAGCCCAGGGTGCAGAGTGGCCTGCCAACCATTTTCTTTTTCACAATGACAATAAATTCTTTCACCCTGGTATTTTTTGTCCTTTTAGTGTAAAGAGGGTGCATAAAAATAAGTTGGTTGGGGAAGAGTGCGCATGAACGCTTCCATTCACGATAGCTATCGAAAGACATACTGTTGGTCACTATAAGAGCACTGGTATCATACGTTTTCAAACAATACGCAGCGATAACCGGCCCTAAACACAGAAATCTTTCACCTTAAGTAGCATGATAACTATTGAGTTTCCATCATTACTTCTACCCACCTTCATTTTCACAGAGATTACCGACGCAAATAAGAATTATCTGTCTGAAATATTTATTTTTCACTGAACATGATCCATACAGCGTTACTGCTTTCAGTGTGACATGGAAAATATTGATTATAGCTTATTAACCAGGAAGAGTCTCAATAATACAACCACAGCAACCCAAATGTATTTTACTCTTATACTGCTACCCGTGAGAAAACACCTTGTTAAAATCTGCAGCCCCTTATGTGCAGATAAACTGATAAAATAAGATGAAAACTGAATTTGGTACCAATCCATTAAAACATATCACATATCTACATATTTTTCTCTGGTATATGCTGAATTTCAGTTATTCCAATGTTGCATAATACATCAACACTTTTTTGATCATGTGTGCTTTCATACAGCATCCAATTAAAGAAGAAATGCCCAAAATGGAAACACTTTAAAACTCATCAGCAGAAACTTCTGACAGATTTAAAAACAGGCAGCGACTAATAATTGTGTAACAAGTTTTCCTTTTCTAGCAAAGTATCCAACTTGACATGGAGTCGAAGAAGCTCTGCACACAGACGAAGTGTAACAGTGAAATAAAAGCAGCAAAGCATTTCAGAAAAAGCTGTAAACCAGTGGAGCAAACTGTCAACAATATAAACACAGTTCATGCTTTAACCACGCAGAAATTCTCAGTTAGAGTTTAAGATGATAAGACGTCATGAAATGTGATAATCAAACAATCAAGTATAGAGCAGTACAGAAATGCCAAAATATGAATGATATATAAAAACAGTGGTTACACACTGTAGTTTGTGTAGATCTGTCAGCTCAGGACGTTGTCACTATTTGTGTCAATTATCCTCATTGAAAGGTTATGGTTTTGTTATATGGCCAATAAAACTCATTACTAGTAGTATCAGCCTAAAAAATCCAACATTGGTTCTGCTTTACTTTCAACAGCGAGGTGGCTTCCAGAAACCTGGTCCTGGTTTTTCCCACTAAAGGTACCAGTATGAGTAAGACAGAAAAATGTTTTTTTAAAGCAGCTTCAAGAAGTTCATTTTGTATCCCATCTGAAAACGTGAAGGTTTTGGTGTGTCTGTGAAGGCAGCACAGGTGTAATTCTTCTGGAGGTCTTTTCCACCTCAGGATTAATTTGTGGAGTTTGAGTCGGGGGATGGATAATTGTATGAGAGGACCAGCTGCTGCAGAAGCGAGTGAAAGTTAACCTTTCTACCAAATGCAATGGACAGTTACGTTTCGTTTTTACTGCATCTGCTGTTCTGCTACTCTGTCTATGGCCAGAGTATGCTCTGCACTCCGAGAGTGTGATGCAATGAATTATAAAACACTATATATATATATATATATATATATATATATATATATATATATATATACTATAATTACTATATATTGTAACAGCACTTCTAACGAACAGTCCAGCTCCAAAAGTAAACTAGAAATACAGCCACACTGTTGTATGCATCCACGCACCAGTCAAGTTGCACATATAGTTTACATCCATGTCTGTGAAAACATGGATGCTTCACACACATCTTCCCCTGAGACACCAAGATTGGTGTCACCATTTCAGTATCTGACCAAATGTCTCCCTTTCTGTTCCAGAGCTATGATGAGTAATGGTCAGAAAAGTGTTTTTGCACAACATTACGATGTCACAGTTGACCTCTTGGATAAAAAATCCCAGAACTTTATCATTATATACTGTATTATATTGGTGTGAAATTTGAAGTATATGAATTATTTAGTTATGGCCAAAAACAAGTTTTATGAGGTCAACGTGACCTTGACCTGTAAACACCAAATTTTCATCAGCTCATCGTTGAGTCCAACGTTTGTGTCAAATTTCAGGGAATTCCCTAAAGGTGTTCTTGAGTAATCGTGTTCACATGGATGAGACTGATGGTCACAGGGACCTTGAACTTTGACCTTTGACCACCAAAATCTAACCAGCTCATCCCTGTGTCCAAGTGGATGTATGTGCTAAATGTGATGAAATTCTCTAAAGGTGTTCTTGAGATATCGCCTTCAAGAGAATGGGCCAGATGGACGTACGGACACACAGATGCACATCCCAAAAACATAATGCTTCCGGCCTCTGCTATCACTGATGCAGAGGCATAAAAATTAATGCGCAGCGGCTGTTGTTATTGCTGCAGGGCCCCACAAATACATCAATGTGTAGGACTCCTGATAAGAATTGACCGAGAATAAAATAAAGATAAAAGCGACAGTGATAGAGCATGGGCGTAAACAGCAGTCAGCCTTAGTCAGTCATTCAGCATCATAATACAGCCATTAATCTTAAATCGTCACAGATAAATTACCTCGTCCCTCTTCATCCTGCAAACAGCTCTTTAAAAAAAGAAGAATAGTATTAAAAATAAACTAAGTCTTTTTTACTCTTCCTTCCAAAACAAATGCACACGCTGGCAACATCACGATCTTTACCGCGTGAGGCGGTGGTGCTCATGGAAACACTACCACTTTTGTCCACAGGAGGCGCCAAACTCACAAAACCAAAGATCCTTGTAGCTGCTGCGCTCAAAAATCATCATAACGAAACTATTGACCAATATGAAGCATATGGCACTAAATATTTGTTTTTGTTATTCTTTTTTTTAAACATTCTGTACAAGGAAATCTATACTGCTTAATTGTCATCTCACACACACAGACACACTCATCCACAAACCCCACTGTTGTACACGTTGCTAGAGGACGGCTACCATTTGGACCTAGAAACTGCGAAACGTCGTCATGTCTTTTGGCTCTTTGCTCGGGACGCACCAGTCGTCCGCCTCATGGATTGTCTTGTAGTGTTTCCAGGCTGATTTGTTGTACACGGGGAGCCTCTCAATGGACTCTGTGGAGAGCGCCTAACAGAAAGAACATGAACACAAGAAAATGAAATGAAAACACAAAGTAAAAATAATATACCCACACAAACACACATACACATACTGTTAATGTAAAACTCAATTACCCGAATGTAGATGACAGCATCAGTTCCATAACCCTCCAGAGAGTACAGCTTCAGGTCCCCTTGAAAGTAGCGGGCATAGAGTCGAGAGATGGGCAGGCCGTACCCGTAACCAGCCTGGAGGAAAATCATTTTTAAAAAAGCAGTTTTATGGCAAAGAGCAAATAGTACAAGTCATGTGTGTTAAAGTTCAGACTGAAAAGTTCGTCTGGGGCCAGAAAAAATGGTTACACACACGTACGTATTACATGAACACAAGGGAACAAACAGAAATGCTTACATCTATCTTTCTCTCTCTGGTTGTCCACAGAAAATAGCTGTAACGCCATCATTACAGGCAACAAAATTCCACCATCTTTGCAAGACATTAAATGATTTTAACTGATTATGACTTTTTACAGGCCTGGAGAACATGACTGTGACATTCAAAGACTTTTACAGTTTTTCCATGACTGTGGGAACCCTGTTCACATATACGAATATGAAACCAATGTGTCAAATATCAATGCTGTCAGTAACCTCAGGCGACAATAACAGTATTCTATTTTCTTTTGCACGTGCACACATTACAATTTAAAGAATAAAAAAGGCATAATTTTTTAAATTGTGAGTCAAACTGATATCATTAGTTGTTTTTTTGTTTGTTTTTTGAAAACATTTTGGGGGGGCTTTTATTGCCTTTAATTGACAGGACAGTGTAAGTGTGAAAGGGGGAGAGAGAGAGAGGGGGAGACATGCAGCAAAGGTCCGAGGCTGGATTCGAACCATAAGTGGACAAGTTATTGCAATGTCAGTCAGGACATTTAATTACTTTAGTAATCAGGTTTTTACATTATTGCTTTTTATTGGATTTTCAATCAGGCTAATGCAAATGTTATCACATTTTCAGGAAATGATTACATTATTGGCAAGCTGCCGTTATAAATAAGAAATTATTTTCAAGGACTTGCCTGGTGAAATAAAGTTAAAAAAAAAATTAAAAATTAAAAATTGGGTGCTACATTCCTCTTCCAAATCTTCAAGTTTTATATAGTTTTTATGTCACGTTATTAGTTCCTCCTGAGCTTTTCTATGATGTCGAGTCAAAATGTCTGCAGTGAAAAAGATCTGCACCTTGTTGTTATATCACTGATTCTTATGTTTGAAGAACAGTGTAAAATGTCACTGTTCTTTTGTTTTGTTTTTTTTTGAGCTTCCGGTGGCGTCAAGTACGAATTAGAGAGCGTACATTTATCCACATGAATTCGCACTAACTGTTAACACATCAGGGACACTGACCAGAGGAGCAGCTCGGGCACCGTCCAGGCTGGGTCGAGGAGCTGTGGAGTACGTGTAGGTGAACAACCTGTCGATTTTACGCAGCGGCACGCCCCCTCCCCGATCGCTCACCTGGAGAAGAAGAAACGGTCTGAACAGCGTCCTCATCCCATGACTCTATTTTCAATTTGTATGTGAGTCCACACCAGTACGTTCTGGTAAAGAGTGGAGAGTGCGGCATCTTTACCTTAACTGTAAGATCTTCAATCCCCAGAGCGACCTGTGCGTGGATAGGAGGATACTCCATGGCATCGCCGTATAACTCCATGGTGGCCCGCATGGCATTCTGCAACAATGAAAGCACATATGGCAGTTTATCATGAGGGAAAGGTGACATGAGAACATCCAAAAATGTTTTATGTGAACCAAGTGTTCAACTAAAGATTAAAAAGTAAATCCTACCTTAAAAAGTTCAAACACCATATGATACAAATGAGATGGGACATAGACCACAGTGATGGGAGAGGCTGTTGGGACAAACAGATTATCACAAATTTAGATTCAGATATGTTTGAATCAAGCAATTCATGTTTTGAGTGTTTGTTGTTAAAGGGAAAGTTCAGATTTTTTTAAGTGGGATTTTGTGAGGTACTCATGGTCAGTGTATATTAGCTACAGTAGATGGCGGCTGGTATGCCCCCAGTTTAGAGAAGTGGGCAGGTGCACCGCCACCGAAACTAAGCATTGGACTGATGTGGACGGGGGCAGCAGCAAAACACATTTTAACCACCTTGAATAATCAATTTCGTTTTAAGCGTACGCTACATTTAAAATATTTTCACCTCTTCAAAGCTACCAGACTCCATTGAAAAATAAATAAATTTTACCTCACAGAACGCGAAGTTGCTGGTCCACCACTGCTTCGATCAGTGTTTGTTTGTGTTATTATGTGACATCAGTGAATCCGAACTAGCCTTTAAAGCACAGAAGTCCCACAACACAAACAAACGAACTGATCGAGGCAGCAGCAGACCAGCAGCTCCCGTGTTCTGTGAAGAAAAAATATTGTTTGTCAATGGAGACCGGTGGCGTTAAAGAGAACAAAGATAACTGCTTTAGTGTCCTGTCAGAAAGGGCCGTATGAAAAAATACTCTGAATATAGAGCATACTTAAGACTGACACTAATTTTCGTTGGCGGGTAAAATACGTTTTGTTGCTGCAGCCGTCCACAGCATGCTGTGAGACTCATAAACGCCTCCTTTGACTCCAAAAGATGTAGCAGGATTTAAATACAACTTTACCTTGCACATTTCTCAGCTCCTGTGGCAGTATTCTGCCTGCTTCTCCAAACTGGTGGCGTGCCGACCGCCATCTACTGTATGTAACATACTGACTATGGATTATTACCTCATACAACCCCACTACAAAAGGTCAAAACCATCTATGAAACATAACCAAGGCAGAAAGTGCGGCATAAAAATCTGCATGTACGCTTACTCTGTAAATAATAAAAGTGTCTGTGTCACTGTTTGTATTTATTTTCTGATTAACATCCAAACTATTTACCTTTGAACTCTTCCAGTACGAGCTCAGGAGAGTTCATGTAGTACCGGTCGCAGAGGTTTCGTGCATTTTCATATGCATCTGTAAGGAAGAGATTTGTTTTCAGGAGGAACAGGAACAACACTTGAATACTTGAACAACGGCGGATCTGTCGCATTTTGTAGTGAGTTTGCCGTGTTCCTCGTAAAATGTTTGCGTCCTCACCTCTGATGACGTCGCTGACACGACAGTTGGGATCAATACTGCCGATCTGTTTGGGATGAGCTGGGTTCAACTTCACCTTCCCACCGAAGAGTAGAGCTGGAATTAAACAAACAGTGATAAACGGTGCATTTTTTAAATGATTGATCAATTAATTTAACTATCAACTAGTGATTTTCAGGGAACTATTTCCTGAAAATACGTTCTCTCTGATGATTTTTTTTTTGCAGGAATTGGTTTTCTGAGCTGGAAAATGTTTTGTTAATTAAAAAGTCTAATTTTCTTTAATTATTATGTCATCCTTTTGTCCTCTATATGTTTTATTCTCAGGCATTTAGCAGAAACTCTCTTTTAAATATCACTTTGTTTGAAAAAAAAAGTAATTATAACATCCAGGTTTTGGCAGGTTCATATCTCTTTGCCCGTTAACGTCTCACACCTGAATAAACAGTTTATTTATTTAAAGATTGCATTTCAAGGTCAATCTAAAAATGTCTCTGAGTGCGGTCTGTTGGTTCCTGGTTCACCGTGGCAGTGACGTGTAAAGGAGCAACTTGGCTCCTTGTGACAAATCTACACTGAAATGTCATAATATCATCGCAAAATGAGCACTCTGCTGCGGAGAGCCTCCAACCACCAAACAGGTACAACTAGTTGTAACATTATATTATTCACGACTGGCAGAAGGTCGTCATCTTTTATGAGGTGGACGAGGATGTACTCACTGTGCTGGTTGAGCAACATCCTGATGGATATCCTGCTCATGTAGAAACGATCAAGAAAATACTGCACATTTTGGCTGACGACCGGGTCTGTGCCGTACGTCTCCTTATACTCCACAACTCCCTGAGCCATGGTGGGAATGACATCATTGTGGCGATTTCTGATCTTTATTACGGCATCTGTGAAACTTCATAAAAACAAAACGGTTACGCCAAGGTGTGAAAAACAAACCAGAGATCATCATGAATAGAAGAAATACAACTAAAGTGCTTTCATTTACTTACTCATATGTGACTTTCTCATCATCTGCATTTTTGTCTTTAAACTTAAGAATGTCCTGAAAACTCTGCATGTACCTGCACAGGTTAAAAAAATCATCACTGTCTATTTACAACTCATATTCACTTAATTTGAAGGAGATAAACGCGAAAAAAAATCTGCACACCAGCTCTGGACCAGCCGCACTGATGGGGTCCGCAGTAAGTTGTCTGGCAACAAGTTGATCTCTTTCATGATGTTGGCCAACCTCACAGGTAACTCCTGTCTCAGGAAGGCGAATGACGTTTTCTCACATGCATTTTCTGAGCCTGAAGAGTGCAAGCACAAACAGAAAGATCAGAAGTTTTTAAGTTGTCACAACAATGATTTATCACATTGTATTTTCAGCCTGTGCTGTCATCTGGGTTAGGTGATGTACGGAGGCCAAGGACTGCCATGCTCCCAATTATTATTTTTATGCTGTTATGTCGTTCACTATTAAATTGAAGTGCTCATAAGTAACTGATATGCAACTTTTAAAGGACAGTTTGTTATTTATGGGGCTTATTGGAGGGACATAAAACTTTAAATTGTTGTATTTTTATTTTTTTTTACCACCAATTTTGAAAGAAACTTGCCTTCCAAATGTGCGGGTTTGGAAGGCATGTCTTCTTTAAAAATCTCCAAGATTATGGCATTTATCACAGCCAGAAACTGTCTATATATATATATATATATATATATATATATATATATATATATATATATAATCATTGGAATTTCATATTTACATAACAAAAGTAGATACAATTTTTTTTTAAAAAAAAATAAATAAATAAATAATAAAAGATTTTGTATTGAATGATCATCAGCAAAAAAAAAAAAAAAAAAAAAAGCGAGGCAAAAAAAAGCTGCTTTTAATGCAACAAATGTGGACACAGAGTCCCTTGATGTTTGTACTGAGTGTACTCTCTTACCAAAATCCAGAAACTGCTTCATTGACAGGGGAGAGGGTGAAAACTTGGAGTAATAGTCGATCTCTTTTCCTGCGGACACGCTGCTCCTCAGAAACCTTAAAATCCTCATTGTGACGCGAAGTTAGTTTAAACCCCAGCTAATCTATGTTGACATTAGCTTCAATGCTAACGGCAGTGCTAGTTCGCTCGTGAAATCGTAAAACTAACGTCCTTTTATTGAGTTATTTGGTAAAATGTGTGTATCCATTGTCACCGGTAAAATATTTCTAAGTCGCAATTTACTTTAATTGGAAATAGCTGAGAAGCATAAATGTCAACATGATAAGAACATTGTGCGGGTACTCAGTGTGCAGCTAGCTGACCCAAAGAGTCACAGCGGCGTCAAGAGATGATCCGCCAATACCTTTATACTTTGTTGAGATGTTAGCAGATCTTTGTTGAGCCAATATCCGTCTGTTGATTATTTTTAATCAGTATTTTTAAACAATAGTAAATTACAATTTAAGCATTTATGTAGACATGAAAAGGAAAAAGAAAGTACATAAAATAAAGTTAAAGAATAATACGATGTGAAATGTTTTAACGCTATTATAAAAAGTATGTATAATCTTAAAGAAAAATTGAGTACATTATTTCAGAAAAAATAAATTTGTGAATGCTTATTTTTATTAAATTAAATATTTGTTCATTTCTAACACAACACTGTAACTTTTATTATTCTATTTTATACCTGTCTCTAATTTTTTAGCGTGTTTTTGTTTCTGATTCACGACCTCTTTAGTTACGTTTTTAACTGCATTTAAATGTCCTTTTATGATGTTTCTTTTAGCCATGTCTCGATGTTTTATGTTGAGCACTGAATTCCCTTGTTGCTGAAATGTGCTACATAAATAAACTTGCATTGCCTTACCCATCAAGAACACAAAAGTTGTACTACTACTACCACTACTGCCACTACTCATAGTAATGATATTAATAATAATAATAATAATAATAATAATAATAATAATATCCTTTACTTCCTCACTTTAAGATAACCAATCCTTTTGTAAGTACTTTGTCTTTTACATTTTGAATCGTTTTCCCTGTTGGCCTGTAGCTTTTTAATTTGCATATGCCAGGCATTTGTATCAGAAAAGTTAAAATAAAGTCATTTTGTGGGGTTTTGTGCAAAGTAGTCCTGTACTTTTTCTTTTTTGAGTTGGCACACGATTTTTCACAGAAGGTTATTATCTTTTCTAACTTTATTTAACATGAGAAAATGCGCAGAACAAGTCAGGTAATACATAAACAAATACAGAAGATAGAGATTAGCATTGATGCTGAAAATAATGCTACAACATGGTCAGATATAAAAATGAGGGGGAAAAAGTAGAGGTAGCTATATACTGGAAAATCATAAGAGAAAGGGGATTTTTTAATGGCAACAAAAAAGAGAAACAAGCAGGTGAACAAATAGAGGCACAAAACAGCAGTGCAGGAGACATTAAAAGAGCAATGACTTAGATACACATGTAATTTTTTTGCTTTACTATATAAATATCCCATTTGTTTTAGCGACTTGAAGTAGTTGGGAAAGTTATTTCTAAGTGTAGTAAAAAGGGAGAACTAAATCTATTCCATTTACATTTATGAATCTGATATTTACCCAAACTAGTTACAAAATTAACAGTGTCTTAAATGTAAGTCTCCAGACTGCCTGTGTATACTCTTATTTTTTAATGACAGCCAGATGTGAGCAGACAAAAACAATATTACTACTTAAAACTTAAATGGTTTCAGAAAGTTATTATCTTGACATAGACTTGGTACTCTTTGTATAACAATTGGGTAAGCTTTCCCTGAGGTTTGCTTTCTAGGCAGCCAGCCTAACCAATCACATTTCAGATCGAGTCTGATCAGGCTCCTGATTGGACAATAGCTGTATCGACGGCATTTGTGAGCTGTGAGACAAAACTCAGGGCGAACATTGCTCGTGTTTTGGCCCCAACTGTCGTCACTTCCTTTAGTTGTCCGCAGAGATGCCTGCTGGGAGAAGAGCGAGACAGCGAGCCACGTTTTTGTGACGATGTTTTGTTAGTTTCTGTTCTCAGTCTGGGTCAAAATAACGTCAACAAACCTGTGATTGAGTTTATTAACCGCTAAGGTGTCACCGCGGGAGGGTAACTGTTTCCTGTTAACGTTACGGCGGTTGAATCAGCTCGTGTTTGTGACCCGCCAAAAGCGAGGAAGTGACCATTTTGAGAGGTAGCCGTTTTCTGTAACCTTTACTTTGCGTTATCTTTCTGAAAATGAGCGGCGGGTTTAACTTTGGTCAAGCCTCCACGGGCTTCTCTTTCGGAGCCAAGACCACCGCCGCGGCCCCTGCCACGGGCTTCGGGATGTCTAGCACCGCGCCGGCGGCTCCAGGAGGCGGCTTCTCTTTCGGCACTTCAGCCCAGCCGACCGCCGGCACCAACCCCACCAACTCCTTCAGCTTTGGCACCCAGGCAAAGACCACCGCAGCCGGCGGAGGCTTCTCCTTTGGGACCTCCACCGCCTCCTTCGGCCTGAGCGCGGCTCCTCAGACCACAGCAGCAGCAGGTCTGACTTTCATGGTCTTTCTTACTTTTATATCCATCTACTCAAAACCAAACCCCCACACAGCAGAAGCTCAACTGGCTTTGTTTGGGGCCACTTTTTCAAATGACAGGAGTCCAGGGGCCAGCAGCAGCAGCCCCATACATGTTTCAGTTATTTTAGGGCATAGTTTTATAATTTAGGACATTTATAGGACTTTAGAACATTTCTGGGATTTTAAGATGTTTCAAGGATTTCAAGACGGCATGTTTTGTGACTACAACTACTACTACGGCTATAACTTTGAGTAATCTGTAAAACACTTTTGGTTGGCTTTGTGCATTATAAATAACTTTGCCTTGTCTTCAGGCTCCACACCAGCTCCAGCTGCAGGGTCAGGGTTCACCCTGGGCACGAGTTTGTCTGCGCAGACCACCACTGCCGCTCCCGCAGGAGGGGGCTTCACCTTTGGGACCCAAGCTCAACCCCAACCTGCATCTCAGGCCCAACCTGCAGCAGCACCAACAGCCGCGGTGACAGCAACCACAGCAGCAGGAGGCCTCACATTCGGAGGGTTCAATTTCGGAGCAACAAAAGTCCAGGCGACCACCGCGGTCGCCCCTGCAGTTGCCACCACTGCTGCGCCGGGTGGAGGCTTCAGCTTCGGCACCAGTGCTCCAGCCAACCTCACCTTGGGCACGCAGGCCCAGCCAGCTCCCGCTGCTGCAGCCCCAGCAGCTCAGGGTGGGGGATTCACCTTTGGGATTAAACCCTCATCGACCCCAGCTCCTCCTGCATCCACCCAGGCAGCCGCAGCTCCGGGCCCGTCTCTCTTTGCTGCACCCATCACTGCAGCTGCCGCCACTGCTGCTGCCACTGCTGCTGCCACTGCACCTACAACAGCTACAGGCTTCACTCTGGGTGCAGCTCCAACTTTAGCAGCAAGCACTGCCGCTCCTGCGACAACCGCGGCAGCTGCCGGAGGCCTGTCTTTCATGCTCAAACCTCTGGGGGCAGCCACCATCACCTCCACCTCCACCCCGGCCTCCACTGCCACTGCTGCAGCTGCCACAACAGGCGTAGCTACAGGCTTCACACTGGGGCTCAAACCGTCATCCGGCACAAGTACAACAACAACATCTACAGCCACCACGCTCACTACAACCGCTGCTCCTCCGGTGATGACCTACGCTCAGCTGGAGGGGCTCATCAACAAGTGGAGTCTTGAGCTCGAGGACCAGGAGAGACATTTCCTCCAGCAGGCGACTCAGGTGAACGCCTGGGACCGCATGCTGGTGGAGAACGGCGAGAAGATCACGGCGCTGCATAAAGAGATGGAGAAGGTGAAGCTGGACCAGAGGAGGCTAAACCAGGAGCTGGACTTCATCCTGTCCCAGCAGAAGGAGCTGGAGGACTTACTGTGCCCTCTTGAAGAGTCGGTGAAAGAGCAGAGCGGAACCATCTACATGCAGAACGCCGACGAGGAACGTGAAAGAACGTACAAGCTTGCAGAGAACGTGGACGCACAGCTGAAGAGGATGTCGCAGGACCTGAAGGAGATCATCGAGCACCTGAACACATCCAGCGGTCCAGCAGATACCAGCGACCCAGTAAGAGGAGACCTAGTTAACCCTTTGAAACCTGAGCACATTCGCTTGAATTCTTTCTAAAACATGGGAATAAGGCAACGAGCAACAGAAGAAGAAATTACCCAAAAGTTAACAAGAAATGAGTTAAAAGTAGTTGAAAATTGCCTGAAAATTCGATAAACAAATACAATTTAAAAATACAAGGAGATGACCTGGAGAGTGTTCTTAAAAAATATAATAATTTTATAATGTAATTTTGAACATGCAATTCTGATCATTATAAATATCATTTTTACCTAGATTTTTTTTCCTTGCCTTTTTGAAATAATTTTCTAAACCTACTAATTTCCTGCAATTTGTGGAAGATTTCTCACAAAGTTGCTTTTTGCCTTTATTCACTATGTTTTTTGTTTTTTTAAAGAAGTTGCTCCACTTCGCTTAGGGTTTAAAGGTTTAAATTCTTGTGAAAGGCACCTGAACGCAGCACCAGAAAAGTGATGTTGCTCCAGATTTCAAAGGGTTAAATCTTATGTCTTTTTTTTTTTAAATTTTGTTTTTATTGGCAGCCAGAAGATTTACAAAAAAGACAGTTACAGAAACTTCACTTCAAGCCTGTTTTGGCGATAATCACAACAAAATTAATAAAAGTACAAGCCAAAAGACTAGCAGGTTTAGGCAGAAGCATGCAAAGATAGGTTAAAAAAAAAGTATGTAAATGAAATAAACAAATAAAGAAAGAAAAAAACAAGGCAGGGGAAAGAAAATATCACGGTTCAAGTTCATTTCCATCAGATTTCTAATCAAGACAGACATCGTTATTATGTGAAGGATATTTGAAATCAAAATCAGATTCCCACTTTGATCAATTAGGCCCCAAATAAAGTTAGAACAAACTAGTTAAATAAAATAACATAAGAAAAGTGAATGAAATAAAATAAAAATTGCATATTTACTTGAAACTTGGAATTTTGTTTACCCAGTAAGACATTCAAATTTCCAAATTAAAGTTAAACCTTTTTTGACGCAGTTTTGTTGCTTTGGTGTTTATTTTTGAAAATTATATTAACTGCGTCTTTTTTTGTTCTTTTTCAGCTTCAGCAGATCTGTAAAATTCTCAACACCCACATGGATTCACTTCAGTGGATCGATCAGAACTCGGTTCTTCTGCAGAGGCGAGTGGAGGAAGTGTCCAAACTGTGTGACAACCAGCGCAAGGAGCAGGAGAAAACCTTTCGTTTAACATTTGACTGATCTGAAATAAATACGTTGACATAATTTGTTTTTTTTTCACTACTCGTAAAGATGGAAGTCCTTTTTAAGGGTCGAGATGAGTTGAATGTGCAGCCAAAACATGAATCAAAACTCCCGTTCACTTGCTTTTTTCCTTCAGCTGTTTTCATTTGATTGCATAAAGATTGATATTTTTAATGCAAAATCTTTTTATATAGAGAAGTGACACTGATCATCTGTTCCCATGTAAATGCTCTGGTTGTTCTAAATAGTATAATTAAATAAACCTCTGGATCAAGGCTGTGTTTTATATTTCATAATTAATAATCATTCCTGCCATTTCTTCTAGTGCCAGTGTTTTAGTCACTGAAGTGACCTTTTTTGTACACATTCAGTAACATTTAAAGATATACATTGAAAATGGCATTTTTTTCTTGGAGCTGAAACGACAGTCAGTTGAGTTATTGTTTAAGGTGTATAATGTGCAGGACTGCTGGTTAGTGTTTGTCAACAGGAGGAGTTTATTCTGTCAGGTACGAATATCAGAATGGACGACTGCATTTATAAATGTAGTTGAATATCAAGTAGGTCAATCTCTCAGGAACAAATATTAGTCAGAATAGACCACAGCCTGTATATATACGTATTTAAATGTAAACTAGGTCATTCTTTCAGGTGCAGTGGGTATTTCTGTCAGGGGCAAGGACTACTACCTTTATAAATGTAGTTAAATGTGCAATAGGTCAGTCTCTCAGGCATAAATATCTACCAGAATGGACTAATCGCTGTATAAATAAGGAGCGGGTTATTTTGTCAAATGTCTACTAGAATGGAGTGCCTCCTATTAAAATATAATCATATGCGGAGTATGTCATTCAGTCAGGTACAAATATTTATCACATAGACCACAATCTGGGTAAATGTGGGTAAATGTGAAGTAGGTCATTCTGTCAAGTACAAATATCTATTCTAATGGACTTCCACCTGTATAAATGTGATGAGACGTGGAGTACTTCATTCTGTCAGGTACGAATATCTATCAGAATGGACTACTACCTTAATAAATGTAGTTGAATATCAAGTAGGTCAATCTCTCAGGAACAAATATCTATCAGAATGGACTACCTTCTGTATGAATGTAGCTAAATGTGCAGTATGTCATTCTGTCAGGTATAAATGTCTCAGAAAAGACCACAGCCTGTATGTATGGGGAGCAGCTCATTGTATAAGGGACAAATATCTACCAGAGTGGACTACTTATTCAGTCAGGCAAAAATATTTATCGGAATGGACCACTTCCTGTATAAATGTAGTTAAATGGAGAGTAGGTCATTCGGTCAGGTACAAATATCTATCAGAATGACTCCTACGTGTATAAATACGTGTATAAATGTCTTTCTGTCAGGTGGAGTGGACATACTCGCCACCATTGAGACCTCAAAGTAAGAAAGGATTCTCGAGAATATAACAAGGTGCAATTGTACATCACCTGCACAGGTGTATGTGAAGAAATCCTCGTCGACAACATCTTCATCACCAGCAGAGCCGGTTAATAAATCAGATCCCAAATCCAGTCAGAAAAACGGCGACCTCTTTTCCTCCGAGACATTCTGCAAGTGTGTCCTCTTGTTTTTTTAATTGTTGTAATTGACTCTATTTCTACAATAACTTAAATTATGGCTGTGTTTACTCCTCTAAAGCTAAAGTTAACACTTGTTGCTGCGCCACCTGATATTAGTTTTGTTTTGAAAGCAGCGGCTTCCGTGTTGCGTCATCAGCTATAACGCAGTCCCTGATTGGCTGCCGACGTTTTTAGCTGCAGGGCGGATCACTGATTGGCCCGACTGGATTTTGTGTTGTGGAAAGTGTTTGGGTCATGGATGTATTACATGGATGTATTATAGTGAAATCAGAGAGTGCAGACTGATACTTTCTTCCTTTTTTTATTCGTTTTTTTCCAGTTGAAAAAGCATATTTACAAATTCAGTTATGTAACAAACAGGGGATAGGACACTGCAAACACAGCATAAGAAAGACAAAAAGACAAGGACAAAACCATGCAGGACAAATTCTATACAATTTATATGTATACATGCATACAGAAGAGTATCGACCGAAACATCAAAGAAAAATATTTGATGATTAGCAAATGTTCAGTGTTTTCTCAGCTTAGCTGTCTGTCAGTACATGTAATGTTTGGATGTAATTTTCTATTTCTATTTTGAATTCTTGTATTTGGGTTTATTTTGAGTTCATACATGAATGTAATATTTTCCATTTAAAAAAATGAATTCCCAATATTTTTAGTATCAAGTCCATTTTTATCATACGAAATTTTATTTTTTCTAATTGAAGCCTTTCAGTGTTTTAAAGCACTGTTCAATTTCCATCCAAAGTAATTCAACACCAAGGCATTCATAAAATAAATGACAAATACTTTTGATGTCGATATTACAAAAGACAATTTTTATCCATCCTTTAGTGATTATCTGGTTGACTGGATAAATTAAATGTATGATTTTAAAGGATATTAATAACAACTATTGTGCCACCAACAAAATTAAATAAGATTCCTTTAAAATCCTACATTTATTTTGTCCTGTCAACCGAGTGCAGACTTATAGAGTAAAACACAATGTTGAGCTCAGGATGGTCCTAACCAGGTCATTACTGTTATATAGGAGGAGTATATTTCCAATAGTAATGAAATTCCACAGTAGCAATCAGTTTTTAAGCATTTTATTATACTTGACAATTTAAAAAGTTGAACATTCACTTCAAATTAAATCTGTTAAACAAACATTTCAGTTGCATCTTCCCTTTGGATTCCTCACGCGAAGCAAAGAGTCTGACTTCAGTGATGACCTACAGTACAGTGGATGCTACCTAAATGCCACAACAGTGAGAAGACATGAAGAACTGAGGGACCAGAAGTGAGAAACGACCTCTGCTATGGTCATACGTGCACCTTAAGATGATATTGTACCTAAATGTCATTCCAAAAAGGGCCGAAGCATTTTTGTTGGTAAGTACTGAAACTAGAAAAATACAACAGCATTAAAAAAAACTGGACTGATTCACATTCACATGATACTGAGCTGTACCTTGCTTGCATAGACCTTCGGCTTTTAGTAAGACAGTACAACTCCATAAAAACAGTAGTAAACTTTGCCTTTCGTCAAACTGATCGAAGACGCACGTGACTGAAAAAAAACTCTTTGGCTGCATGAAATTATTTTTTATCAAAAAATAAATATACAGTGTGCAGATGTATTTAAATATATACAAAACTTACAAAAAACGTTTCATCATCTATACAGTGTAAAAATTCAAAGACATGAATACGACTAATTCCTTATAAGGAGAATCACTGATGATGAATTAAAAAACAAACAAAAGTTCAGTGTGTTTGTGGCTTGAAACTTAAAAAAAAATAAAATCAGGTTATACCTGTTTGCAAACATCATTTTAACAGAAACATAAGTCATGAGTAACTTTCATCGTCGATCCAAGTTGTCATCCACTGCTTCTTTTCAAAAGGATCCAGTTTGACTTTCCCGTCTTTATATTCAGGAGTTTCCTTCTTTATCCGCACTGCGTGGTAACGAGGGACGCTGTCCTCTTGTTTGGAGCGTTTAAAGAATCCACACTGAGAGGGGAGATTTCAAAAACATGATGCATTATAAAAACTGATAAATGTCAGAAATATTTATGCACGCTGTAAACAACAAGAAGAGAGAAGTGCAGAGATTTTAAGCATGCTTTGCAGTCTTTAAAGGAATAATTAACACCCCAAATGATAGTTTGTATATCAATTACTCACCCCGTGTTGCATTTACTTCATGATGAAAACTATAGAAAAATCTCATTCTCATTTAACCACGTACACTCATTTCTTCTTAAACATACATTTTTGCTTGAACCTTAATATTTAAAACACAGTGTCATGCACGGATGAGTAGTAAACCTGGGCGAGCACATGCGTTTGAAAATGACAACAATACTGTTACGTGGGAGTTTATACCCTACCAGGTGAGCTACCCCCAAGAAATTCAGTTTTTCTCTCAAATTAAATGCAACACAGGTTTAAGTAATAGACATGCAAAAAAATATCATTTTTCAATGAACTATTCCTTTAATGGGTTTGTCTCAAACAGCAAAGCGGTAAAAGCGATGTCAGCGAGAAGCACCTGCAGAGCAGAACGACTGCCAATAAAAAAAGTAAAAATATTAATCCTGTTGGTGAGAAAATGCATTAATTTCTTGGCAAAACTCAGAGACACATAACGTACATCAGAAACCTTGTGTTAACTCAGTATTTATTTTATGCTGAAAGGTTTTTGTGTACATCATGTGTTCTCTGCACAAAGTCAGCTGATTTGGCTGCAAAGTGAGTTTGTTAGTCGCTGCAGAAGTCACAGTCCATGCTGACAGCTTGTTTTTACCCCTGTTCAGAGAGAATAAATCAGGCCTCGGCAGAGAGTTTGTCTTTGTCAGAGGGCTGAACATGGATCTCTGCCTTGTGATACGCAGCATCGTATTGGTCTTTGGTTGCTCTCTTGAAGAAACCACACTGAGGGGGAGGCAAGGGTGACGAAGTGTTAAAGGCAAACTAAATCAGTAATAACAGTCAATAGCTGCTATGATTTCCTCCACTGAAACACCAGAGAAAAATCATCTTATTAACACTAAAATAATTCTCTATCTGGAGAGTCCAGCGTTGATGCTCAAATATCACCTGACAAAAAAACTAAATGTTACTTGTTTATTTGCAGATTATCTACAGATTATTGTATCTCCTACGCTAACTGAATGAATTCAGCTATTCTTTTTTTAGACATATGACCAAAGCATTTTCTCTGTTCTGTACCTTAAATATTTACACGTCTCAAAAAAGTCAACAAGTGACTAAATGAGACTACAGAACGTCATCACTTTGAACATGGCTTTACCGCCTCGTTGTGGTGGCGACGTTGAGCTCATGCGGCCATGGTGTAATTCGTTTATAGCCCAACGTTAGCTTTTTACTTCTGGCGACTGCATTTACGTTTCAAAAATCTGAAAAGTGGTGTTCATTTGTGAAGATTATCTTGCTGAACAAAACGTATAGAAAACATATGTGTTTCATTGCTGCAGAGCTTATTTTCTGCAATAATCCAAAATCCCATAGGCTTTTGTCGAGGGAATCATGATGCTAACTTCCAGACTGACCTACAAATAAACACACTCTATTATATTTTGTATCACAGATGTACAACTGCAAACTTTCCCTTTATTTGTTGCCAAAAACATTTCTTGATATCCAATAGTCTAGAAATGTCAAAGATTATCGTTACCAGAGCCAAAACACGTAAAAAACGAGGTCATCATAATAATATTTAAGAACAAAAAGCTGAAAATCTTATTTTCAATCCTGTAACCAGTGAATAAAACTAGAAAACAAGGTGGATAAATTCATTTTTCAAGTCATCTTTTCAACTTTTTCATATTTTTTACTGCTCACAGACCCTTTTCTGACCTAATATCTATAAATGGTTCAGTTAAGTTTCTGTTTTTTTGTCCTATCTTCATCCTAAATTACTATTTGTGGGTGACATAAAGGTGAAACATCCCTGTATCTCACCTTCCACAGCAGATACACCAACAAAGCCAAAATCAAGACGCCTGCAAGAACAGCCACCAGTATGATCCACCAGGGAACTCCACTGTGCTGCGCTACCGCACCTTCAGGGGACACCGACACTATCACCTGCAACAACAAAAAAACGAGTTAGGAACAAAATGAAACGTGAATTATACCTTGATGGCTGCTGAGTTGCTTACATCGCTGTGAGGAGTTCTCAGGATCATGTTTTTAGCCTGAGTGTGGAGGACGAGCGAGGCCTTCACGATGATATGCACGTTTGAAAGAGAGGCGTAGTCCTGGGAAAAACAGAAACAGCAGCTCAGGGGGGGGACAGTCACACCAGATCACAGATGAGACTCATGGACACGATGAAAATGTGTTACCTCAATAAAGGTCGAGTTCCAGAGACGCGACCTCAGTTCCACTGCTGTACCGTCCAAACCCTGCAGGGGGCACTTGAGCACCACGCATCTGATCTCACTGTCACACGTCTGGGAGGGAGACAGTTATCACATCAGTATATACTTTTAGACACATCCTTTACAAGTACCTCAAATTTGTACTTAAGTGAGGTACTTGTGTGAATGAATTTATTTAGATTTCACAAAATGTGAATATGCACAAAGACTCACCAAAACTTTTCTTTTGCCTGACAGTGAAGACATTTTGCCAACGGCTTTTCTTTCTCCAAGTTCTCGTTTTTTCCTGGATGCAGAGGACTCCTGAAAGTACATTTTAACACATGAATTAAAAATAAAATTAAGCAGACTTCTTTTGGTCGATGTAGATTTTTCTTGAAAAGAGATATGACAATCATAGCATAAAAATACACTTTCCTTGGTTTTCCATGTCCGTGAGAACCACATCTCTGTTCTTTGTTGTGAAAGCCTGCTCAGTCATGCGTGCATGTTAGTGAGTTTTTATGTTTTTGTCCCGCTAGCTAGCTCATCCCCAACGCTCTGCACTGCAGTCATATGTTGGTTACCACTAACAACACCATCCTGACCTAAGGTGGTCGAACTTTGTCAGTGAGGAAGCAGAACTCCCACCCTCCAGTGCCCCCCACGTTAACACCATCACCTCTGTCAACCTGTTTTCACTGCCAAGCTGTTCAAACACCATCACTTTGTTAGTGATGTCAGCGTTAGACACCAAAGCAGAGGCACCTTTCATGGCGATATGATAGACATCGGGCTGCGACATTTTGTAACACTGCTGCCAACTAGAAATAAAAAGAGCGACAAAGTTCCTATAGGGTGGGCTGGATGAGGGGGTGAATGAGTCCAACAAACCCCAGACTTTCACCTGAGAGCCCACTGTTTGTTTCCTGTGTGAATGTTTAACAAAATCACAATGTTTTTTTCTGAACCTAAACATTTGCTTTTTTGTTGCACGAGAAACTGAACGAAAAAAAATAAGTGTTTTATCTATTTTGTAAGTTTCTTTTAAGATAAGACTGTATGCATCTAGCCAGCAGAACTGTATATTTCCTGTGAAAACAGAAGTGTATCTTGAAAAGACACAAAGTGTGTAGCAAGCGGAAACTGGAACGTCAACAACAGATACTGGAGGTTACCTCCCGCATCATAATTAGAACTGACAAAGCAGCGAAATGAGAACGTGTCGGTTGTTAGCACTGATCACGCTATTCGCACTGTTGGCTGCTACCTGTCGGCTCAGCTACCTCCATGTTGAGAGCCGTGTGCAGACAATCCTGGCTCAGACTCTAAATCATAGATCTGCTCTGGATATCTCATACAGTTCATATCGTACATAAAAATAAAGGTTTAAAAAACACTACCTGGATGTGTTTGAGAGAGTTGATCTCAGACTCTGGAGAGCAGAGGACTTTCTCCGGTCCTGTAGAGGTGATCTTCACCAAGTACAGAAGCCATTTACCGTCTTTGTTGAATTTGGGCCACTGAATGTGAAGTGAGGCTTTGACAGAAGACTTCAAAGACTTCCACAAGTTGTTTATCTGAAGGAGAAAGCAATATGTTACCATTTCATAGACTAAGTCTGTTTAATTATATGGCAGCTGTGATGTAAAAATCAAATATAGAAGCAGATGAGAAGAATAAACTTACTCTGAAAGTATATCCAATCAAACTTCCAATCTCTTCTTCTGTCTTCATGGCACTTTCACCCTTCACAACACCTCCAAAAGAAACCTGATTAGGGCTGGCCTCCCTGATGAAAACAAGTAAAAAATCTTTATTCCACATTATGCTGGAGGCCCTGCATATTAATCTGTAGCCAAACTATGGTTTAATACACTTACCCACTGACCGACAATGGCAGTTCAATGATTACTTTCACCTTCACTTTCACAGGGGCAAGATCGTCCTGCACACTAGTTCTGAAAGAAAGAAAAATCATTAATTTAGTGCTAGAATTTTATTATGATAATAGCAACTTATCTCAAAACGCAGTAAAAAGCAGCAGTATTTACGTCTGGAGCTGCAGGTCGATTTCAGTCTCTGTGGTGTCAAGACTCATACCATCAGTGTTCAGGATGATGTAAAATGTAGCCTGGTGCAAGAAAGAAATAAAATTATCTCTCACATAGAAGGACACAAACGAAGCGTCAGCATGAACATGTGAAACGAGTCCGTACCTTTGAGTCTCTCTTAAAAGGATTCCCCAGCTCACAGTCTGCTTGAGAGCCGTTCTGATTGGCTGTGCAGATGATCGGCTTTTCCGCCTGGAAATAAAACATTGTTAAGTGAACTGGTTATACTGGGACAGAGAGGCTGAGTGGACTGGTTATGTTATCCTTTGAGAATAAAGGAGCTGAGCAGCTGAACCTCGAGCAGATTAAGGAGGACTTCAAGGTGCTCAAAACACAGAATTACATCCAGATAGGTGAACATAACAACACACTTTCTAAGCAGCCTAGCATTGTATGTGTCTCTGTGTGTGTGTGTGTGTGTGTGTGTGTGTGTGTGTGTGTGTGTGTGTGTGTGTTTGTGCATGACATGATGTGCAAAAACTGTGCATCTCTCTTTTTGCTATAATGTGTGTGTTTGAGGCTGCAGCTGCTGTTTCTGTTGACTTTAAATCTTATTGTTGTCTTCCTTGGTGATTAATTATTCTCCTGTTAAAAGTCAGGTTATATATCCTAATAATACTCACTTTATCTGCAGTGTCATTAAACTTCTCATCTAATGTCGATCATTTTTGTGTAATTGTCTGAGTTTTGTCTTGTTTTCTGTTTAATTCTGGTGAGGCTATCAATAATCAGTTGAACACACAGGCAGCAAAATGCCGTCTATGGAAAAGGATTCATTTGTTGATTTGAATATAAGGGCTCTTTGGTGTGGCAACATGTTAATGACCTTTTTGTAGCTCAAATGTGTTTTATTTTAATTCAATAACATATCCACATGCCCTCCTTCCAGTCCCACTTTCCCTTTCATAAATGTAACACAGTAAAACAGTCATTATTTTACTTATTTTACTTATTTTACTCGTACTTCAGTTAAATGTCTTTGCAGAAGTATTACTTTTTCTTTAGTAAAATATTCAAATATTCTTTCTATATCTGGTCTTGTTTACCGTGGTCTGATGTGAGCGGACTCCAGAATATGACAGTGTATCTGGGAAAGTCCCAACCAGCTTTGCCTCATAAGCATCATCTGCGTTCATGTTGTCAACCGTCACATGCACAGCCAAGTCCTTCCTCTCGTAACTCAGATGGAACACAGGGATGTTGTTTTTGCTGCAAATACACAAACACAACCACTCACTTCAGGTTAGGTATCGTGCGGGAAAAAAAAGGGGAATTTTCAGCCAGCACTTGCACATCCAGCACATGCAAAGCAACATACACGTAGTGCATCATTACAGTCATGTCTCCAGTGAATGTAAGTTATATATTTTAGCTCTAGTTTGTAAACTCGGCTTGTCTGATGTTATATGCTGCACAGGTTTCTTACTGTTGACCTGTCTGAGCTTGTTTTCTGGCTATTCTTTCATATCAGTGGGTTTTTGTAGCAGTGAGCTGGATGTACAAGCAGAATGAATGTTAATATTAAAATATTTAAAACGCAGACTAAATGAATGATTTTTACCTACTTTTAAGACAGTTTTAAGATCACTTTTTACTCACGTGTGTAACGGGGAGTACACGTCTAGGTTGCTTTGTTTGTAGTATAACTTGTACTCCATCTTCAGGTTACTCCGGCAAACATTATCACTTCCACATCCCTCTTTTACAAAGTTGACCTGCAGCAAAAACAAATAACAAAACCACATTCAAACTTTTCTCCACCGTGAAAAGTTCGCCATTAACTTCATGATAAGTGTCGTGGTCTGAATATTGACCTCAAAGACATCTTTGCTTGGTTGAGAGGAGTCTAATATGGGCATGAGCTGAGGAAGGCTGTTCTTCGTCTTCTGTCGTTTAGTACCCACAATTTCTGCAGACACCTCGATGGGAATGCTACGCATCTTGTCCTTGATGTTGTCCTGCAAATCACAAACAGCCACCATAGTACTGAGCAGAATATTTACTTCGACATGTTTTCAGTAATACAGGAGAAATCTTTCTCTGTTTCGTTATTAATCAATTCTTTCCCACAGACATTTTATTAAATACTAACTGCAGTCTGTAACAAAACTGGCCCCTGACTGGCTCTCTTCACTCAGTATTTTAAGATATCAGTAGTCATGACTACTATCTTCAAATGGTTGTGGAAAATATTTTAAAATACAAATATTCATATGTAATTCCCGAGGAAATACTTTTTTTTAGTGTCAATTCATAGATGCAGAAACTGACTCGCAAATGTCATCTGTCATTTAAATTTTTTTTTGACATATGCAATGATGATTTATCCCGCATTTACTGCAGCAATTGTAGCAAAAATGGATGTGAGCTAATTTCAGTGACTGTTTTTATTATTAATTAATTAAGCTACAAATCATTGTGTCTGAAAACAGATCTCACATATGACAGATATGTTTCACCTTTAGTTCAGCTGCTATCTTAATGCACGTTTTCTGGTTTTGGCCGCGGAGGTCCAAGGTGCCGTTAAACTGGTAGTCTGTTTCAGTGCGTGTTTTGTTGAGGAACCTCACTCTGGAGGGCAGCCCCTGCTTCCTGCGAACTCCATCCGCATCAACAGAATAGCGAACAGCTGCAGTGAAAAGGGAGGCACGTGTAACTGAACAACTTAGCAAATGTTGGATTTGTAAAAAAAAAAAAAAAAAAAAAAAATGAAACCATATCTCTTACTTAGTCTTGGGTTGTAAGATGCAGGGTTTGCTTTGTAGGTGAAGCACGCATCCACAGTGAGGCTAAGGACAGGACACAGATTTTTAGATAATTGCAACAGTTTTGATTATGAGATCTGTTGAAACGTGAAAATATTAGAAAACCTACCAAATGCTATTGCCACATGTTTTGATTGTAAGGTCAATTTCATGTGGAGTTATTTTGACATCTCTCCTGATGCTAATGACTGGCCGTGCCCTGGAAGAAAAGTTGTTAAATGAAGTTACTGATAAAAATCAGTTGGGTTTAAATTAACGTAATTAAGGTGTAATAATTACCGGTAGATCAGAGCTGTGTCCGACAAAGAGCCGACAGCAATGTCTGGATAGGAGTTACCGTCCAGATCCATGTTCCCCGCCAGAGAATATCCAAAGAGTTGCATGTTGTGCTTTTTTCCTGAGAGAATCTGTAACATAGGAGGAACAATTTAAGACAAATTTAAAGCTTTAAAATCTTAGGTTGAGTCAGCTAATGCATTAAATAACAACATTGAAATGTTGTTTTTTTAGTTGCAGGAGCCAAAAAGAGTCACAGACTTTTAGTCTAGTAAGCATAGTAAGCACTTAAGTAACTGGGTTACAGAGCAATATGTATTGATATTAATGATATGCTTTATTGTTGCTTTATATAAACAAATTAAAAGTTTTCAGGTTTATTTGGGCTTTTTTTTACTTTATTTGATAGGACAGCTTAAGCCTGAAAGGGGGAGAGAGGGGGATGACATGCAACAAAGGGCCAAGGCCAGAATTAGACCTGCAGCTGCGGCAGTGAGGACGTAGCCTCTGTACATGGAGCACCCACTCTACCAACTGAGCAACTGGCCGCCCCAAAAGTTTTCATTTTCAGTTTTAGGCCACTTGAGGGCAGCAGAAATGAGCTGTATACAATATGATACATATTTCCTCTGCCACATCTTTTAAACTCCACAGGGACACGTAATGAAAGGTTTCTGTTGAGAAGTCTAAGCCAAAATCGAGATAACCTTTATGACATCACTGTGAGTTATTTTTTCAGTCTTGACAAAGCTCCTCCAGAGCCACAGCTGACTTGTTCTCCCGTTACTAGTAAACTGTTCTTTATCTGCAAAATCAGTCGTGTGCCCCTTTAAAGTTGATACAGCAAACGTCTTAACAATTGTTATCACTGTTTACTGTACACATTCAGCAGTTACAGGGCAACCTTTACATTTAATTGGAGTAATGCTTCTGGCCAAATAGAAAATGTAAGTGCAGCATTCACTTTACTTTTAGCTGTTTTTAGTCTCCACCGACTCCTGAGGGAAATATTTTTCTCTTTGGCTGTTAGAGCTCCACCTGCTAGTCACTAAATGTGTCTGTTCTTTGGTGCAGGGAAGGTAGTGCACGGCTGTTTTTTTGAGCTTCTCACTGAAAACAGCTGCCTGCTGCTGCTGAGAACAGCACTGATGAGCACAATGACACTGAACATAATGCTCTCAAAGACAAGAGTGCCAGTGTTAAGTATTCCAGCCCGGTTCAAAAGGCCTTTCTGAGGAGCTGCAGCGCAGTGGTGTAGTGGTAGTTGATGAGGTGGGTGTGCTAGGTAGATGGGTAGGTTGCCAAGAAAGGTCTGGCCATACTCTCCATATATTCCAATCGATTTTTTGCTGATAAGTGGATATATTACATTATTTATATATCCAGAGAGAGGCACTGCTGTCCATGAGGTCTCTTCAGTTCTTTGATTAACATTTAGTTTGATGCATTTCAGCATTCACTGTTTGCACGTTGTGTTTTTATGCTGCTGTTTCCTGCATTGTCATAAATAAAATTGAAACCAAAAGAGTACATTTCGGGCTGGAAAACCAAAACAACAACTTGAAACTCACTATGTGGTCCATAAAGCTGAGGAGAACAGCAGAGTCAAATAATCATTCTTTCTGTGTGACCAACTCCTTTCACATATGAGCAGCGCTCTATGATTAATATATAAAAAAAGATTAAGCCACTTTAAACAAAGCCCCACAAAACAAACCTGTGCAGGACTGGTTTTGATTCCTCCTGCAGAGCCATGATAAATGTAGACTTTTCCTGCACCGCCGTCATCATAAGGTGCTCCTACGGCAATATCTGCATGAAAAAAAAAAAAAACAGTTTAGAGACAGAGACTGATCGAGAAAACATTAATAAAGCTACAAAAAGACAGTTCGGTTACCTTCATATAAGTCTTGATTGATGTCTCCAATGTTCTCTACCGCCAGTCCAAACATCGAGTCTTTGGTCCCGTTTAGACGAATAGGAGTGATTCTGTCCCACCTTCCTGCCTGGTTGATGTAGACGTAAACAGCTCCTCCAACATCTCCCTCCTTCATGTAGAACTGAGGGGCTCCTACAACTACATCTTGCCATCTAGATCAAAGAAAGGAGACAGATATAAGTATAAAGAATATAACCTTCCTAAATAAAGAAGGCCCATTGATGAAAAAACATTCATGTTATACATTAGAAACAGATAAGATAACATTATAATAAAGTCAGATAATTTCCTAAAATCCCAAAGCTTTGCAGATGTTTCTGTTATAGGATTAAATTCTTTGTAAAATGGGAGAAAAATGTTCCTACCCATCACCATTCAAGTCAACCACAGCCACGTCGTATCCAAATGAGGATGCGAGTCCTGGCCCGTGCAGAGTGTGCTCCACCAAAAGTCTGCCGGAGGCTTCGCTCTCCTTCCTCAGAAGGACCACCGCTCCACTGTGATTGGCTCGGGGTGCTCCAGCCACTACCGTCAGGCCACGTGTGTGGGTGATGCTGTGTCCAGAATCGAGGGAGAATCCTAAAGTGTGAGAAATGTTGTTGGACATAAATATCATATTTTACAATGAGGTAAAGGTTCATTTTTACCCCTTTTTCTCCCTAATGTGAAACAGGGAGTTCCCATGTTTTTTGTCAGTGCTGACACCCATTGTGAGGATGTAGGAAACCACATGCTTCTGCACAGCCCTTTTCTGCCTGTGAGGAGATTCAGTGAGGCTGAAAAACACCTGCACAGATTTATAATATTCTCCCATCTGCATGCAGTTGCCCTGAACAACCAGTAAGATAAGACAAGATCTCTCAAAGCCTCTACATACACTGCATATCAAAAAAACAACTTTTTTTGTATTTCTATCTTTCCCAAATCAACCAGATTCAAAGATCTTTTTAACTAACTGGAACTAATGACATTAATGATGGCTAAGGTCCAGCTCGGCCTGTCACAATAATTAGGTTATCGACTCATCGAGGTCAACAAAAAGTGTCAGGTTTATGTCCATGCATTGTATGATTCTGCCATGGCAAAAATATGTCACCAAAATTTTAGCCAAATGATGCCAGAACAGACAGCAGGATGGGGATGTCACGTTTTTCACAGCACCTAAGCCAACACGGGAAAAAAAACTATCCTGAGACATAATTTGCTGACATAAACATTTATTTATGTTTTATTTATAAAGGATATTGACTATTTCTCTCATTACAACCCCAAAGTCTGAATATTCCCTCTTCATCAGTCTTTGCAAGGTTGTATTATTATGCTACTATATTAATCGTTTTATCGGTGGCATGAAATGGTCTTACAATGGCATTACCATCATTTATGGAAATTGTTTCTGGAGCAGTATATCATCCAATAAAAGTAGTTATTGTGACAGGCCTAGTTCCAGCAATGCAGCACTTAATTATGTAACTAACACCTGTTAAGATCGCCCCAATCTTGTGTCTTTACTGGTTAACGAAAATTTTCTCATAATAATGACCAATCCCAAAGAAAGACTAGAAAATATACTAAACAAAAATAAACTTGTTTTGGCTCCCATTTTTTCCACAGGTTTAGGTCAAAGATCTAAGACTTGCACGCACAAAATAAATATATTTCTCTCAAATTTTCATTGCAAATTTGACATTTGTGACATTTGTGAATCACATGGCACATTTCAAAGTGGCCTTTTCTCAAGACCATTCCAAGTCACACGTGTAGTTAAGATGCTGTTTAATCAGCAACTTGATATTCCACACCTGTCAGGTGGATGGATTATCTTGGAAAAGAAAGTGCTCACTAACACAGATTTTAACAAATTTGGGACCAAAATTTGAAAGAACTATTCTGTTGAGTGTATACAAAGTCTTAGATCTTTCACTCAAACCTGTAAAAATGGGAGCAGAAACAAAAGTGATGTGTTAACATTTTTGTCAGGCTTATTATTAAAACACTATGATAGTACTCTATTAGCAACCACAGTGCAGTGCATCGTTGAACCAACAGTGACAAATACAGTTACGTTTGTTTTGCAGGTAAACACTCACCGAGGTAGCTATTGGCTGGTACAGGCACAAGTTCAGGGTTCAAGTGATGCTCATCTCCAACTTCATATGGGCCATCATCATATATTCCCATCTCCAGCAAAGTGTTGTTCTTCTGCTCCACTCGTACAATGCCTGCAGAAATGTTTATTTCCACATAAAAAAAAAAACAAAACAAAAAAACACATTACTTATTATAACAGAATGAGAAACTTGATTATCTGAGTAAATGTGTGTGTGTGTGTGTGTGTGTGTGTGTGTGTGTGTGTGTGTGTGTGTGTGTGTGTGTGTGTGTGTGTGTGTGTGTGTGTGTGTGTGTAGCTGGTGACCTTTCCAGTTGTAAGCTCCCGGTGCTCCGAACACCACATAATGGTAGTCCTTGGTGAAGGTGGCAGCCAAACCCTGCTGGCAGGATCCGAACATCTCGTGGCCTCTGGCTCTGCCCTCACAGAAATTCCAGTTACCTCCGTCCTCATCAGAGGACGAGTCGATGGACAGGTCCTGACTCAGGACATAACAGCGCCCAGTGATGTCCCGGGACTCCTGAGGTGTGTTCACAAACAAGCGCCTCTGATAGCGATGAGCACAAGTCTGAAATTACAAAACACAGCTGAGTTAAAGTTCCTACGTCGATAGCCGAAAAGACAACACCATGTATGAAGGTTACTGTGAACGATGGTTCAGATGCTTGGTTTGACTCACCACAATCTTTCCCCCGGGTCCCTGGCTCTGAACTGTCACCCCCATCCACTGATTCTCCTTGTTCTCAACACGTACGTCCTCTTTTAAATTTAGTAACACAAAGATGTAAGCACTTAGATTCAATCCTGACTTTTGGAAACAGTACAGCGTGCAGACAGACAGATAAATAACTCACCTTCACTGTCAAATTCAATGCGCTCACAATCATTGGTCTGAGTGATTTCACATTTATAAAGGCCTCCTGTAATGTTGGCTGTCTGTTTCCCCAACGCTCTGGCTCTGGGGGCTCCAATCAACAGCCTAAAAAAAGAAACATATAATCAAACTTTTTTTTTTTGACATTTAATTTCTTAAGGTTTTTTTTATCTTAAGACAAAAAAAGACATACAGATGTCGTTTAGTAGTCCAATATGCAAAACAGATGCAACAGTGAATGTGTCATTTAAAGTTACTAAACAACAGATCAAACACCCACATCCTGCCCTCACCTCCCAACACAAAAGAAAACAAGTGAATAAATACATAAAATACTTTTTTTAAGAAAAAAGGGAGAGTGAGAGTGAGAAAGAAGTAAAGTACAAACCATATTATATTTGTTGCACAATCCAGCAATACTCAACTCCAAACATAACTATAATATCAAATCCAGTTTACAGTTCTCTACGTGTAATTTAATGAAATTTTATTTAGACAGGGACAGTGCACAATAAAACATTAACCTTATATAAAACAAGGAGAGATGCATTGACTCAGCTTATAGCAGAGCTGCTATTTTCCGCCTGTAGTCCCTGGGCAGGTTGGTGTAATAAAAAAATACATAAATGACAGAATTTGATTAAATAAAATACAAAACGTCAGTTCCTAAAATTTAACAAACATTATTATCCTGATATCCCACCCCACCTTAAGAAGAAAAATCTCAAATTTGTGCAAAATTGCAGCTATAAAATTAGGATAATGTGAGATGAATGGCTGCCAGGCCTTATAAAAATTTGCCATTAGATCCTCTCTGAGTGGATCTAACTATCTAGTTACAAAAACAGCATTACATCGCTAATCCAGTGAATGTGGTTGGGCAATGTCGGAGATAGTACAGAGATTTACTTTTTGTTTCTAGCTTCCTGTCATCACCATCAGTGCAGCAGCTTGTTATATTTAGTACATGCATGTGAGCAGATCAGCAGTGAATATATCAGCAATAGCATTTCCTGTCTACATAGAAAAAAGATGCAACATATCGTCCAACTGTTGTCTTGCAGAGCTGATACTGGGGTTACTGTTTCAGATAAGCATTTGTCTACCACTTAATTACAACATAGCTGTGCTACAAATATCTCCACAATATTAAATGTTATTGTAGCTATAATTAATGAATCAATAGCCGAACATGTTACATCAAGTTACATCAAACCACCACATCCCTCTTTTTATCACTCTGTTTTCTGTCTTTCTACATTATCACGGTCATTATAACATTAGAAATAGTTGACAATTTTAAGGACAAATATGGATCATCTTCAAAGAGGTTTAAAAAGAACTTGCAATATCTCAAATAGTTCCTCCATGAGACAGTGAAGGATCTCCTGGATGAATATGAAGGAAAGCATGAGACCCTACCAAGTGCTTCCAGTCAATGGCACGATTCAGTGTGTCAAAGACCAGGCTTTGGTCTTAAGCATCAGAAAAAGCCAAAACCCAAGAGAGAGATGCAGTACTAAAAATCAAAACAAACTATACATACTTATTCCAAGCACATTTTTAGTATAGTAGTGTAGTGCAGTGTCAAAACTGTTGATGTCACTGAATGCGGTATATTTAAACCAGACAGATGACAGACTAAATCTGTAAGTTTAGCTCACAAAGTCCCAGTTTGATGGATGATGAAGAGAAAGTACAGCAGCTCTAAATGTCCTCAAATTGGGAAAACCACAAGGTCAAGGAGTTCTTATCCTCTGGGCAGAGGACGAGACAAGCTGTCTTATAAAATAGATGGAAAATGATTGTTAATTCCATGTTATGTCATTGTTACTGTTCAGAAAGTGCTGCCGTTGCGTATTTTATGTGACACACTAGACGTCTACCTGTTGTGTTAAACATTAAATCCGTCACAGCTTTTTTGCTTTCCAGTCTTGTATAAAAAAGTGTTCCCTCGTTGAATATTGTTTCCCGTCTGTTAACGCGTAGCGCCCACATTGGTGTTCAGGGTTAGGGCTAAGGTTTGGATAAGGATTAGATAAAGGAAAAAAACATATCGACGGGTAAACAGACTTCTACACAATACCGGCATGATGTCTAAAATTACACACTGGAGCTGCAAAATGCCGCTGTTATTTGGTTGTTTGGTCTTTTGTCCCCTCTGGTAGTATTACTTAATAATAATAATAATAAATATCAACATAATACACATAAAGTTATTTCTCTACATGTTTTTGGCTAATGCACATATTGCATATTTCACAGGCAGTATAATTTGGGAAGTTCAGCCTGCTGGTCGTGTACAAAGAGCTGTTGTGTTTAGTGATAAGAAACAAACCTTCAGTACGGGACAGTAGACTATTGTCCTGTCACACGGGCAGAGGAGCAGTGAAGCAGACAATTTGAAGCAGTCCAGTCATAGTTCAGTGACCACAGCTTCTCCCCTAAGCGACATCCTAATTTGAAGATTGATATTATCAGCAGCACTTAACTAAAGAAAGAACATGTGATACAGACAAAAATCAAAGAAATCACAATTGTGCTCCTTTTTGTGTATGTCCTTTAACATTACTTCAAATAAAGATTATTAGGGACTTCTAGGATAAAAGTGAGACCTGTACCAACAGATTTGGAACCTGTAAAATGAAGTATTGCATGAGCTTATCTCGATACTTTCACACACACATGTTGACAACCTGCTGACGGCACTTGTAACCTTTTACACACTGTCAAGCTAGTGAGATGGAGATTGAAAACCCAAACTGCTCAGACTTCCTGTCAGCAGCAGCTGCGATCATCCTGCATAGAGAAGTCAGACCAGAAAATCATTTGTGAATTTCCTTCAAAGAAGAAAACGTAACTGAACTTGGTGATGAAGTGAAACCATCTTCTGTAAACAACATATATACAACATTTCTGTTTATTCCACAACTTGGTTCATAGTTTTGTATTTAATCTTTGAACTTTTTACAACATCTTGATCTTGCTACCAATTCCGACTTGAGCACCAGCCATTACAGAGTACAGAACCAATATTGTTACTTAAAAATAAAAAGTGCTATCATTTTTTATGGAGCTTGGTTATTGTTAAACCCTTTTGTAAAACGTGAATTAATACATACAGAGAATGAATGCCATAAAGCTGTCTTTTACTATCTAAGCTGACATTTTGCTGATGGCTAACATCAAACTTTTTACCAGAGGTCAATACTTCTTTGCTGCTCTAGCGACAGAAGTTGCCACTGGTTGTCCAACATGCTGAGTGGGGTACTGGAGAGGAGAAGAAATTATTTCTGGGAAAATTGTCCTTTTATTTGGGTGTTAAACTACTTAAAGTCTATTAATAAATTAACAGGTATTCTTGAACAGCACTCGAGCACTTTACAATAAAAATTGAGACATGTTTAACACTTAAATTCCTAAGTCATTTTTCAACAATGGGTCCTTCATTTCTGACAGAAAGTAACATAAGCAGGCTTTCCATTTACAGCTTGTGACCACCAAATTTGTCAGCCGAGATGAAAACTGGCAGATTTATCAGCTGTAGCTGGCTAGCTAATTAAGCAAATGTAATTTAGCTCCATCAGTTGGTTAAAGACACCATCTCCAGGTGACTTTTTAAAGTATAAAGCTGGCTTGTTATATAAAACAAATGACAGAACATAGCAACACACTATGACTATTTTCATACTGTATATTAAATTAAGAGACCGTGTGTCATGGCTATTTAACAACTCAAATTTATCTTAACTATCAACACACAATTCTGAGATGTGACGTTGAACTGACTTGCAATGTACTTATTGAGACTTGAGATTTTAGCTTGACTTGGGCTTTTGCCAAAAGACTTATAACTATTCTGCCACTTCTGAAAACATCAGCTGTAACCCCCTGAAAACTTCAGACAAATGGATTCATCAATCACTTTAGTGCAAATCAATTTTTCAACACAGAAAAAAAAAATCTGTGTGCTGCGTCTTAAGTATAATTAGCATTATTGCCAAGAATACTGAAATAAGAAATTTCATCTTTTGTATGAAATTTGCTTTAATGTGATTTGGAGTGAAAAAAGATAAAGCACATAACGCATGTCACAATGGTAAGCAGCACAATAGCATGTGAGCTGACCGGCCTATTTTCTGTGAAGGAAATTTCTCAAAGAACAGAGAGGAAATCCTCTCCACCCTTTTTTTCTCCCTGTGACTCTTCACTTCCCTCTGTAAGTCATTGATCTGTACCACGGCCCCGTGGCTCCTCATTTGTTAAACAAGGACTCTCCCGAGGAGGTCTGATGTCAGACTGAAGACCAAACTGCAAGCCTTCTCCTCAAACAAAGCAGTGACATGCAAATACAAACAAGAGCCTCTACAGGGACAGCTTCAGTTTGACATTTCAGCTGTTGACCTACGGTGGTTTAGCCCTGCACGAACTGCAGAACACTAGACACACTGACGACGTTATCATTTTATATTAGATACCATTTAGATAACATTTTCCAACACAACTCCACTGCAATCTACAGCCTCAGTGTTAAACCAACACATTCAGTGGGATTGCTTTAGATTCAGAGCAGCAATTGATTTAGTCGATCCACAGAAAACTAATCAGTATACATTTTGATGATCAACAGATCATTTTAGTCATTTTCTAAGCAGTAATGCCAAACATTTGCTGGTTCCAGATTCTTGTATCAGGATTTGGTGCTCTCTGTGTGATAGATGATAGCAGACAGAATATCTTCAGGTTTCAAATACGACAGAACAAGCTATTGGACTAGATTATCTTCAGCTGGGATATTTCAACAGGAATTTCACACTATTTAATGACATCTTATTGACAAAATGAATACTTGAGATAATCAGAAATTCATCTTTAATGAAAATATTTGACCCTTCGCTAAACTCCTCCCTAAAAACAGCCACTGTCTGATCTTCCATAAGCACCTGTAACTCGGCACAGGAGGCCTGTCAAGCTTTCACAAGCGATGTTTAACACAACAGCATTGGCCTCGAGTGACAGCAGCACTTTCGTAACAGTAACAACGGCATAACACGGCAATAACAATCATTTACAGTCCCTGACACAGAGCCGCCGATCTTGTCCTCTGCTCAGAGGGTAAGGAGTTGCCGGACCACATTGTTTTCTCAATATGCTGACAAAACCGCTGTTTTTCTTCTTTTGATTAGCTGCTAACGCTTATCAGCTGCTTTTTAAATCCCAGGCGGTGGCTCCCACGCCTAACACATCGTCAAAACATCACAACCATCCTGCCAGTTGTCCTGCTCTGCCCACGAGTTCCGACATGTCTCACAGACCTCACATTGTGATGACATCGCAGATTTTGAAAAGCTTTTTTTACAACATCTATGGATCCCAAATTTATGATACAAAGATTCATAATTGACCTTGTTTGCTGTTTGAGGTGTCCTGTCAACAGTTTCCGAGGGGCACAGTTGCAGCCCTATTAAGATTTCACAGGTGTTAACGTAGGACACTGCTGGAGATTCAGTAACACAGGTGAAGGAAAACACCACCAACAGCGACTCTGGAAAGTGACAGTTGTAGAATTTAGCAAGTAACTGCAGGCTAACATTGACATTTACATGCAACACGCCTATCTAGCAGACACTAGTTTTTCGGTTTGGAAAAAGACTCAGTTCTTTTATTTTATCTCGCATTCTGCAGCAGAAATCAATGCAATGTTTGCTTGAGATGTAGCTACAGATAAACATCAGAGACATTATACTGGGAACATCAAGTTGTCCTGACAAGAGTGGGACCCAACTAAAGCTGCAGGTTATATTCTTTACAGTCAGCACGCACTACAACTGTTAGAAACATCCCATCATGCAGCGTGTCTATCAGTGTGGTGTAAATGGGAACACACAGTGACTGGTGTGGGTTTACACAGTGATCTCACTGGTCTTTGTTAACAGATGTGGTCCAGTGTTCTCACAGCTGTGCACTCAAAGCCACAAGGACAACTGCAGCTGTTCTAACTGTTTCAGTTTACACACTCTCTCTCTCTCTGTCACACACACACACACACACACACACACACACACACACGTGCGCACTTTGATTGGTGCTGACCTGTGATTGGCTGGATATGCATTACAGAAGAGATGAATATTCAATACAGATTCAGATCAATTTCAAGTAAAGAATTAAGATTTAAACCAACAATAAGTCACCTGTTTTGACTGTTTATTAACCCTTTTCTGGGCTACACAATCTCTTTAAAACTTCAGTGTGAAGTTCAACAGGAATGTTGCGACTGATGATTCACTGATGCGTTAAATCTATCAGGTTACATATGCACAGATGGCCGTGCATGTCCAGTCAAATGTCCTTTTTCTCTAGTTTCATTCGGAGGATGTTATAACCTCCATCATTAACCAACACATTATTCATGACCAAGGCATCCAGTTGCCTTTTTGCAAGACGCCACATTATGTTCAGTCTTATGTTGAAACATTAATCTCCTTGTTTCTTCCGCTCATCATAAACCAAAGAGAGAATAAATATGTTATAACATCATAAACACTGCAGGAAGCTAAGTTGTGCTTTTAATGAACCCATTAGGGGAACAACATGGAGAGAGTTTCATAAATGGTTGTAAACAATATGACTAACAAATCACTTTAATTTGTTTTTAATTGCAGTAAAGTGGGGAAGATTTGGCTCTCAGTTCTGACGGGATGAAAGGCCAGTTTGGGTTTACCATAAGAAGAATTTAATCTATCTAGTCACACTGGTTGCAAACATATTAAATTTTTACGCCCCTCTTTTCACATATGATTTATTCCAATCACATTAATGTACGCAGTGACAGCCAGTAGAGTTTTACAGCTGCTAGTGATCATCAGAAACATGTTTCAGCTTTAAGTTGGAAGGTGCTGTTACTGACTTCTGTGTGCTCCGCTGAGCTTTCACTTGACTCGTCTGGCTGATAATCTCAGGGTCACATGAGGATCTGGAGCTGAGATCATAGTCCAGCATGGAAAGGGAGCTGCTGTCAGTTACAATAACGTGCAGATTTTCTATACTGTAACACAGACACAATGCGTTTTCAACAAAGGAAATTTTAAGTTTTTTATAGTTGCCTTGTTTTCAAACAGGATGTGAGAGGAAAACAAAGCAGACAATCATATTAAGGGCTGCAACTAACGATTGACTGCATTATCAATATATTTTGTTGTTAAAGGCTGACGTTGGTACTTTTCAACCTGAACCTTATTTTCTCATGTTTTTGTTTTTTAAGTGAGTCATGGGAACAACAACTTTTGAGAATGGTGCAATATTGAGCAAGAACGCTACAGATGCAGCTGCAAAATAGGTTTCAATCCCTCAGGCATTTTCCCACCATCAGTGTATGTCCACTAAAAGTGAAGGCTCGAAATAGTCTCAGTTTTTTAAAAGTGTCTATCAATTTTATAGAAAGGATCCCTACAGAGACAGATCTTTATGTACAAGGTTCAAATCCTTTTTGTTTAACCAGAAACAGCCCTGAGATCATCATCGCCAAACCAACCAGACTCCATTTAGATAAAAATATGAATTTTAACATCAAAAAACATACTTCACTCAAAGTCGACAACAAAATAAAACTCAGAAAAACTGCCTGCGTTCATCTTTTAACTGTTCCAACAATCACCAGCTCTGGCTTGGTTGAAAGTAACCCTTAAATCACCCAGTTATCTGTGAAAATACGCTGTCTATACACATTACTGTTCGTTTAAAAGGAGTCTTATGGGTTTGGCATTGGCGATTTCAAGGTTGTTTCTAGTTTAACAAAATGGATCTTACTATTTAGCAAAAAGATTTATCTCTGGTTGAGACTTTTTCATAATGTTGGCAGATACTTGTATGGACAATGTGAGTCTGTCAGTGACTAAAACAACCACTTTTAGTGGACATACATTGTCAGTGCTTATTGCCCAAATGGTTACATTGCCATCCATTTTGCTGCTGGTGGCTACAGCAGTATCGCTCACTACTAGACCAACTTAAAAGACATGTTGTCTCCCTGAGTCACTTAGACACAAAAAACATGTAAAAATAGGGTTCATGATGGAAAAAAAATAATATTACCACGTTGTTTTTTAAGCAATTAATTGCCAGTGGAGCTAAAACAATTACTTATTTATTCATAAGTCAGAGAACTGGTAGAAACAGGGGATTGAATGGAAACGATTTATAATCATTTATTAATCATTGGAGCCACTTTTTAAGTAAAAGTACCAAACCTTCTCTAATTCAAGATTCTTAATCATGAGGATTTGTTGCTTTTCTTTGTCAAGTGGGATCATAAACTGAGTATTTCTAAGTTTGGGACCATTGGTCAGACAACGAGAGCATCTGATGGTGTCACTTAGGTCTTTGTGACAGTCATTTTTTTCAATTTTTTTAATATTCTATAGAACAAATGATTTGTTACAGTAATAAAAAATTATCTTTAGGTAAGGCTAGTGTTGTTAAGCCTATAAAATGTTATAAATGCCCATTCACAGAGCCCAACATGATACCTGCAGAGTTCTTGTTTTGTCCAAACCAAAGTTCAAAATTCCAAAATATTTGGTTTACTATCAAATATGACCAAAAAGGCAGTAAATCGTCACATCTGAGAGGTTAGAATCAACATTATTTTTTAGCATTTTCCCTGAAAAACTACTATCAACAATGTCGCCGCTTAAAGTCTTTCAATTAAACAATTAATGGTGCCTTCAATTACTTTTAAATCTTGAGTTTTAACTTAATCAAATGCCAAAAAACCAAACAGATGCAATAATGCTGATTGTCTGTGTTCATGAGAAGCAGCTTCTGCATGCACACATTTTTGTGGGGTATGTTTGCTAAAACTGGAGCAGCTTCCTATATAGGTCAGCATATAAGTGAGGTGAATCTTCACTCGCCTTTTACTTTTACTGGCTGAAAACAAACTATCAGGCCAGTGTCACATTTCGAGCCTCTGTTTGCCAAACAAATATATCTTTCACTCTCTTTACACTAAATGTAGAGATGCCCCTTTTTCAAATGCAAGCTTCTTTGTGGATAAATAAATTCTTATAAAAAAACATATATTTAGATGGTTTGCATGACCAGTACATTCACTATACAATGAGCTGAGTCTTTGCACAATAGCCAAAACACTAGTTAGATAAAATTCCACAAGTTAAGCCTAATCTCTGTGATCTTTGGGAAATCTCTCCAAGTCATGTTATCAGGGCTTCTTATCCGCGATCTATGTTTCTCAGCATGCTGCTGCAGGGTCCTGCTTACTGGTGGATATCACAGTAGATCCTGTATGCAGCCTCACAGGCTTTGACATGCCACCCCCACCCCCCCCATCACTTCACCCTGTTATACTTTGTGTGGCATGTTGATCGGGCTCACTACACTGACTCACACTTCTCTGCATCCTCAGGCCTGGCCAAAGGACATCTTTTCTGTAGTGTATGCACGGTAATATAAATAAAATTCTCTGAAATGCTCCATTGAGTAAACACTTAACAGTTTAGTGTTTACTCTTATTTTGACACAAGCTGCAAACCTTTCTGAGAACTGATGTGAGAACAAGATGCAGTAGTCAGCTTGACATCAACATTCAATTAGGTTGTCATTACTGTTAATAAGTCACACTTTACTGGTAAAACCGCAGTGTGGAAATACACCTGCTTAGTCCATACTTTAACAGTTGTACACAGCACCCCGCAAATAACAGGAAAAATCTAAATGTAACACGTACACTGAAAGTTTAAATAGCAACTATTTCATTTTCATTCTATGAATATTTGTGTACGGGGGTAGGAAGTGATGCAAAACAGGGGAAGCAAGTCAAAAAAAATTTTCAGCACTGTGGGGGGTCTGTGTTTTTTTATTTTGGCTTAGGGGAGGGACATACAACTTAAAATTGTTGGTTTTTGTATTTTAAATACCCACTGAACCCCAAATCTCACTGTCAAGTTTAAAATATTATTTTTTCTTTAATAACTGACAAAATAACACCAATTATCATAGCCAGAATCATCAAATTTCACATCACATATTTTTTTCAAGGAGGACTTGCATTTTGCTTAAGAAAATAGCTGTCTGTTTCGGCGATAAATCTCACTCCGGTGCTATTTGCTTGTTGCATTGGCTCCAATACATTTGGTGTGAATATTTTTCTAAAAATGGTAGAGGGGGTGGTCATGATTTTTTTACATTTGGTGTGAAGATTTTTTTAAAAAAGAAAGAAAAGAAAGTCATACCGCAGCCAACCCCCTCCTCTGATATATAATGAACAGTCCCTTAGTCAATATAAGAATTTAAGCTTCAAATCCACAAAATATCACCAGAGAATATCTTCAATGATCAGCCAGTTATCAATATATTATAACTGATTGATCGACCAACAGATGCAACATTACACCTCTCCTCTCAGTGCCCCTACAGTGTGACCCACATTTGCATCACAGCGATAACCATTGTTTATGCACTTGTTGTCTTTAAGGCTCCTCACCGTTTTATATTCAAAGCACCACAGGGAGACTTCTATTGACAAGTAGAACAAAACACGACAAGCAACAGGGCTTTGGTAGATAGATCCTACAGTAACTTTTATATGTTGCAGCAATGCCTGACACCGCAAGCAACGGCTGAAAATAAATTAATTAGTATTGCAGAGGCAACACCCCCGAATTACAAGGTGTTTCCTGCCCAGGATAAACTTATTTTAGACAGAAATAAATTCAGGATATTAATAGTTAAAAGTTAACACTGACTTGAACCTGTCTCGTCAGGTGCACTTTGATAAAACAGTAGATGAAAGATGAAAGATGAAAGCAACCAGAGCAGTAAAGGTGTACAGTAATAAAGATATCACTCACATGCGCTTATCTGGGTTGAGTTGCCGGTGCATGGCCAGAGAAAACCCGAACAGGCTCCCCGGCTCTCCGTCTTTCCTGATGACATGACTGGTGTCCAGGTTGAAGGCGACCACCAAAGTTGGCTCCAGGAGTAAAAATAAAAGTGCATAAACAGCAGAGGGTCCTCCCTGCAGCAGCAGCATTGCAGCGCAGTCCAGATGTGTGTAGTAGTCCAAAGTTAAGAGCCGCTGACCCCGCTGCTCCTCTCCGCTCTGCCCGGTGCCGTTTGACTGGAGGCGGCCGCTGCTGGAGCTTCACCCGGCGGGCTCTGCGCTCCACAGCGCCCCCTCCGGTCACCAGGGCGAACAGCACCACTGATATGAAGCCGTTAAAGAAAAAAAGGACAGTCAGGTTTTTGTTTTTGTTTTGGATCATCTAAATTTGAGGTGGGCTATGATTACATGCCTTTAAAAAGGCAGTGAATTTAGTTGTTTTCTATAATTTAATCCTTGTATGACAGGTTTCAGCCCTCCACTTTGATTCTGAATAGAGGTATACTTTTTGCGTATATCTGCATTATGGGAGGAGCTACAAACAGTTCTAACACACCTCTTAAAAACTTGAGGTCATTCTCCTACAAATAAACAAACAAAAAACATATTAGAATAAATCACACATCATAATTCAAAAACACAACTGCATATCCTCACTTTGCTTTACTGAAAAGGTCATAGGTTTAGAACTTTTGACTGAGGAAATTAAAGGTGTCATTCAATCAGCAGACATGGTGACAGAATGATATACTTGTATTTGTTTGATTTTGCTCAAACACTTAAACAAATATGAAATGCGCCTTTTAAAATGCATTGACTTATTTATCAATCAAATTATTTTCTGCTTAAAGGTGTACGAAATAATATCAGGGACACATGTGAAAAATATATTTGATTTCTGAATTTAAGATCATAAATCTGAGATTAACGCAGAATTGTGACTTTTAACTTATTAGTAAAATACATTTTTTTCACATGTAGCCCTAATCTTCTGTGCACATGAGATACATGTATCAATATAAAATTCTGCTAGCTCAGGAGATAAAACAAACTGTTCTCTTAAATGCCAGAGTTGCTGATTTTTTACCTACAAATGCTGCCAGAGATGGTTGAGATACATTAGAACCAGTCTCAACCCAGTATCAACCAGTATATCAAACTATATATGACAATTTAAACTCGTGGGCCAGTTTTCTTTTTTCCCTTTTGAATGCCTTATGCAAAGAGTCAAAAACACAGTAATATTTACCACTGAAATTAAGCTATGATAGGCCTATAAAATCTGAATTATATCAAGTAACCTTTGCTATAAAGGCTATGATCTCTTATACAGTATTTTTAGAATTTACCTGTAATATATAAGGTGAAAAATGACAGAGCTAAGGACACTGTAATAACGTTTGTTTTGCTATTTCAGTTGGGTGGAGGCTGATAAACAGCAAGTGTTTCAGTCAGCTGGACAAACAAACCTTCCAAATTCAGACAAGGAGACAACCTGCTGCAGGTCATTAAGAGGATGAACTATCTTTGAAACTGTTGGAATTTACTGGAAAAACCTTGATTTACTGTACTACAACATGGACAATATATTCTAATCAGCTGATTGCAGAAAAAAAGATAATAAAATATTAATGCATCCTTTCATTAGTAGCACCTGCTATGGACCATGTTCATTAATAAGTAATAACTATACAGAAAAGGTTTTGTGGGTTTGTGTTAATGAAACACATCTGAGATCTTCAGTCACCTCAGGACATCCAAACACTGATTTCATGTCAAAAGCTTATCTTTGTAGTTTTGGTGATGTCATGTTTATTGCTCATGCATATTTTAAGGGAAAGTTAACAAAAAAAAGAAACATATTTCCTGTTACCCGTAGCATTATTTATCAGTCTAGATTGTATAGGTGTGAGTTTCTGAGTGTTAGAGATATCAGCCTTAGAGATATCTTCCTTCTCTTGAATATAATGGAACCAGATGGCACTGGGCCTGCGGTGCTCAAAGCAGCAAAAAAAGTACTAAAACTCAGGAGCAATGCCTCTTTCCAGAAATCATGACTCAATCATTACTCAAGATAATACACAGACCTAGTTATGAGCAGTTTCGTGTACAAACATTTATTTATCTACCAAACTACACCTGCCAACCCTATCACTGCACAGAAGGAAGCGTGCATCTACTGCTAGCTCACCTAGCACCACTGAGCTAGCTAACATTACAACTCAGCTGAGGAGGACACCGTTACTGTTGCGCTGTTATGAACACGAGCTTCTTGTCCATGAGTAGATGCACGCTTCCATATGCATGGTGATACGATAGATGTATAAATAGAATTGGCTATAATATCAGAGGCGGGGCCCCGTTCATTCCTGTAAAAGTAGCTAAATGGTGCATGAAGCCAAAAAAATTGATTTCCTGGGTATAAAATTACTCAGATCTTCCACACCCATATAGCAAGAACACCAGACTTTCGCCAGCCAAGTTCCGGTCTAGTTCTCCCCCACAGACTTTACAACAAATGGATCAAAACCTGATAGTGAAACGAGCCATTTTTCGGGAGTCATGACGCTCAAAACCAAGTATCCACAGATTTACAGAAGTCTATTTCACATTATAAGGCTATGGGAAAAAGTCTTTTTGGGACCAACAGCATAACGTGACTCATCCGGAGGTTTTAATTCAATGGTTTGTCCACTATGTCATTACCCTTCCTGGGGGCTTGGGTGATAGGGTTGGTAACTGTAGTTTGGTAGAAAGAAAATAGTTCCTCCATGAAACTGCTTACAACGAGGTCTATGGATTATTTTGAGTAACTGGGTGATGATTTCTGGAAAAAGACATTGCTGTTGAGTTCTTTAAATGTTGAAAAATGCAGACATCTCTATAGCCGATATCTCCAACACTATCCAACTCACACTAAAACAATCTAAATTTATAAATAGCACAAGAAAAAAAATGCATTTTTAATTTAGGGGTGAACTGTTCCTTTAAAAAAAAAATCTTTTACAAAGCGGCTCCAAAAACTCTCTTTAAGGATCACCTTCATAGTTCCTGAAAAGCATACAAGGTGTTTGATGTTTCCACCCACCAGCAGCAGTGATACGAGCCGGCAGCTTTGTTGTCGTCCAAACCTGCAGGAAACATAAAACAGCTTCATTGTATCGCCCGCTCACTTTTATCAATGTATCTGTCCGTGTTTGATGCTGGTGTGAAGTTTGAACCAGACTGGGCCACAATCCCTTAGCAGAACACAACACAATGTGGGCATTGTGTGTGTGTGTGTGTGTGTGTGTGTGTGTGTGTGTGTGTGTGTGTGTGTGTGTGTGTGTGTGTGTTGGCAAGCAGGCAGGCAGCGGCTGAGGGTCCTAACCACATTCCTAATTGCAGCAAATGACTTGGGTGTTTCTGGTGTAAGATATGTGAATGGCATCTCTGTTGCTGTGGGTTTGGTGACAGATGCTTGAGATCTTAACACATCACAAGCTTCTTCACTGACGTACTCAGTCCAGTGACCTCTTCTACTACTGATAATAATAACTCTTTCATTGATAAAGATACGTCGCCTCATTCATGCAACTGGGAACAAATCAATACACCATAGTATTCCAATATTTTGCATGGTAATATTGTATTGATACATGGCCCCCAAGTACCATTTTTTATTCTATAAACTATTAATATTGCAAATACAAAGTAAACTTTTTGTAGCCTACTAAAACAATAAAATTAACTGCTTTCTCAGTCCGCTAGATATACTTTGCTGCAATAAAAATGACTGAAAAGAGATGAACAGACTCAGAACTTTAACTATATAGATAAAACAGATTTTGAAAAAGTTTCCTTTTGGAAAATAAATTGCAGTTGAAAAAGGGTAAAATTTTGCAATATATGTCACTGTAATAATCAGCATATTGCAAAACAATTAAAATTTCAAAAAAACATATATTGTGTTGTGGTTCAAATTTTCTGGTGATATCAGATCATGGGGCCTCTGGTGATTCCCGTCCCAAGGACAGACACAGATCATATAAGGCATGCTATAGCACATATAGCCTTGGCCAATTTGCAATACATTTATATTTATTTTTATCAGGACAGTATGGAGAAAAGACAAATGTAAGTAAGTATAAATACCTATTAGTGCTATAACCTTATATTAACAAATCTAAAAAACAAACATTCAGTTTCTTAAATTGCTTGCAGAGTACGGTCTGTGCGTGTCCCTTTGAGCCAAAAGGTGCCTTTACCTGGTTTCACCCAACCACACAAACAGCACTTTCATGTCCACTTTTGCCCTGGGTGGTTGTGTAACACGAGCTGCGAGAGAAGGGGAGGCTGCCCAGCCTCATATTGTCTCGGGTCAGTGGGAATAGAGAAACCGGAGAGATGATGCAGGTCAAACAGGTGGACCCCTGCAGGTGACGAGGCCTTTCTTCACAGATTAGCGGCACTTTTGTACGAACAAAATGACTTGAGAAAGGTCTGTGTGGCCCCCTGGTCAAATTGCTGGTGAAGATATTAAGTTTCGTTCGTGGGTAGAGAATCAGAGCCTTTTTCTAATGCTGTTACAAAGATATTCCACAGCTTTGATTACTATAAAATATTGCTCATGCTATATAAGTCTTAATAACATTAACAACAGTGGCTTCTTCACAGTATGCTTTAAACTTTAAAGTTAGGAAGAAATGCTTTGACTAAAACATTTTATTGTCAAATGTTTTAATTACAAAAAATCTCTTTCCTGAACATATTTTACTAAATAATTGATTTTTCACAATAGCAGCATGTTGTCAATTGGCTTTGTCTGTCTAAAAAAAAGTATACTTAAAGTAATAGAATATTTTATGTCATTAGCTACTGCGATGGGAGTTTTATAGTTGGACAAAGCCCTGAAATTACAGCCATTGTAATGTACAAACTTTTAATATCATATGTGAACACAAGTTTTGTTTGGATTTGGTTGACAGATAAATGTTAATTATTGTTGATAGGATTTCACCGATTTGCCACCGTCATGCTAAAATTATTAGATTTTAAAAGCTTTGAAATCTGGTGAGACAGGAGGGTCAGCTCCTCGAGTTTCACAGCGATGAAGTCAACATAACAGAGACTGGTGGAGGAAACCAAAGCCCAAAGTTATCAGAGAGGCACGGAAACATGCCCAATATGCACAGCTGGCATGGGCATAAAATCATAGTGATGACTACAATGCAATGCAAACAGATGGATGTTGTTACTTAAAGCGGAGGACATCTGTAATACTTAAATTAAGGCCCAGTCTTATTGATAATGAAATTTCTACAGCACACAGAGGCTTGATCACATTTCATGCTCATTTAGCCATGCTGTGGGGATTTGACATCTTTGATGCAATCTGGACGACTCACGCCATCCTTCCTAAAGCTGCTGAGAGTGGTACCAGTGTTAACGGCTGAATTTCACTCATTTACCACCTTCATGCTGAAATGATTAAGTTTTAAAAGCTCTGAAACTCAAAGCCTGGTGAGACAGAAGGGCCAGCTTCTTCTGTTTCACAGTAATGAAGTCAACATAACAGACACTGGTAGAGGAAACCAAACCCAAAAGTTACTGGAGAGACAAGGGAGCATGCCCAAAATGCACAGTTGGCCTAGGAATTTTTGTGGCTGGTGTGCCAAGAGAACATACTAATGATCACAGTGCAAAATTAAAACAGATGGCTGTTGTTGCTTTAAATGAAGGACTTCTGATAGACTGAAGTCAATGCCCAAACTTATAAGAGGCAAGTGAAACTGATTACATGTCATGCTGTTTTTTTCTACATCTTAGGTTAGAGTTTTACTTTTCTGTCTCTACACAAAAATCTATGATGACATGGTCTAAACAACCCAATTGTCAGAATAAACATTGGCATTGTATGTTTCTGCAAACCACGGATATGTTTAATTTGTATGTTATTATGTTGTGGACAGGTTGAAACTTGACATTTCAACAAAGTTGTGTGTAATGTGTTGAGGTTCAAAAACCACTTGGTTAAGATTAGGTAAAGATCATGTTTTAGAGTCATGCCATAATCATCACTGGAAATGCTGCCAATATCTAAAAAGAAACTGTTTTGGTGGCACAATTGTCACTGGAAACCAGCAATGTCTCTAAAAAGACATTCACTTTTGGTGGCCCAATCACTGATGGAAATGCCATCAGTGTCCTACTAAAAAATACCTAGTATTGGTGGCACAATCGATGCTGCTATGCCAATGATGTCTCTGTAAAACAAAAATACCCAGTTATGGTGGTACAATTGTGGCTGAAAATGCTGCCTGTCTCAAAAAAAAAAACAGTGTGTTGGCACAATCACTGCTGAAAATACTAAAAACATCCAGTTTTGCCAGCAGAGTCACTGCTGGAAACATCACCTATGTCTCAAAAAAGCATTTTAGTAGCATAGTAAAAGCTGAAAAGGCCACCGATATCTTGCTTAAAAATGGTTTGGTGGCACAATCTCCAATGAAAATGCTGTCAATTTCTTGCTAAAAAACACCCAGATTTGTTGTTTGTTGGTCTCAAACAGTGGTCTGCAACTTGGTAGGCCTCTTGCCTCGGTGTCATGCCATCCACCATCTCCTCCACCTCACTGATAAAAAGTAAGCTCACATACATGTTATTAGAAATAGATGATTTTAGAAACATTTATATGATACATATGAAATGTACAAATGTAACGTATTCATGGTTTATAGAAATGTACATTGCCAACATTTTTTTTTCTGGCAACTGGGCTGTGTCTAAAATACATGGACCAGTCAGGGAACTCTAGCAATAAGGAGGTAAATATTGGACTTCCGGAACTACAGCACAATAATAAGACCAGAAATCGTGTTTTGTAAGCAAAAGAAAGTGCAAATTAAGTCATATTAGTGTTGGCTGTATTAAAAAATAAAGAAGCGAGCCCTCTCTCTGCTCTGCCGCTGAGGTGCATGGATGCTGAGTGAAAGCAGAAGTTGTGTCTGCATCAGTGGCTGTGTGAAGCACGGCGTTAAATCATACTGTGTGAAAGAGGGAGCAGCTGATCCTGGTCCTGTTGTGACAGTGCCGTGGTCCTTTGTAGGGAGACCATCCACAGTAAATCTGCTCCACTCCCCTCGCACAAAGGACTGCTTCCATTTATGGGTGCTGGGTGGGGGTGTGTGCCGCTGAATCAACAATGAAGGGAGCGAGACCTCGCAGACCTTTCTGAATTCTTTCTCAGGCAGGCCGTGCAGATGACACAGGGAATTCTGGAGATTCCTTTGTTGGCCCTGCAAAGTGCAAACCCATTTTTGTGTGAGTGTGAAGGAATTTCCTGTAGGGTGTATTATCACCATGTCATGACAATTATGTTATACAGCAGGGGGATTAAATCAAGATGCGACTTTCTTATTTATTGAAAACCATTACCTCAATCTTTTAAAATGATCAGATATTCATGATAGTAAGAGGGTTTTTTTTAGGCACAAAGCAGTCTTTGAATTATTTCAGTGGTTGTTTTGACGTTTACATCATAGGAATAAGAGATAGTGGACCTGTTTCAACCTGCTGATGACCATGAAATCATTCAAAGGCATAAACATTAGGATTAAAGGGACAGTGTTGGAGATATCGGCCGTACAGATGGTGACCTTCTCTCCAATGTAATGGAACTAGATGGCACTTGGCTCAACAGTGTCTCCTTCCAGAAATCATGACCTGGTTACTCAAGATAATCTACAGACCTTGTCGTTAGCAGTTTTGTGTAGAAACTATTGACTGCGCGGTGATATGGTTGGTATGTGTAGTTCAGTAGAAGAATAGTTCGAACATGAAACTGCTCACAGCAAGGTTTCTGGATTATCTTGAGTAACCGGGTCATGATTTCTGTAAAGAGACATTGCTGTTTTTTTGTGCTTTGAGCACAACATGCTGCCATCTAGTTTCATTATATTGGAAAGAAGGCAAACATCTCTATCTCCAATACATCCACCACTCAGCAACTCACACTAAAATAATATAGACTGATATATAACACTATAGGTAAGAGAGAAAATATGTATATTGTTATTTTGAGGTGAACTATGCCTTTAAGGTTTTTTTTTTTCAACATCAGCAATGGATCAATTATGTTCAGTCTTTCTTTTTCTGAGTATATTAAAGATTGCTGTGTAAAATATAGTTTGTTGGTGGACTATGGATAATTCAAACATAACAGGCTGTCCCATTTTGGAGCATCAAACTCTAACCTTACATCTGTTATCGGCTCAAAACTAAACACTTCCTTTCAATTGTTATTCTCTGCCCGTGCTCGTCATTAAAGCCTTTGTTGTTAAAAATAACTTATCCTCAGAGGAAAAGCCACCATGACTAATTCTTAGGAAACACATGCTCAATCATGAACACTGTGCCGAGAGGTTCCAACAACCCCACTCATGTCTGCAGCCATGCGGACATGAGTATACAGGCTCAACCTTTGAGACGGAGAGGTCAAGAAACACTTGGTAAATCATTTCCATGTTTGCAAGAAGCACATGAGGTGGATGTATAGACACCTCATATTTGCTGACTCTGTGTCTGGTTCTAATGCTTAAAAGCATTTTGAAAACAATGGATAAACCTCCCATTGTGTTTGTTTGGAAGCATTTCATGGAGGTACTTAAACTTTTAAGCCAAAGCTGAAAAACTTGCAGTAATGTGATTTGACTAAAAGGGTGAGTTGCCAAGGTGATGAATGCTCCAATAGACCCAGCAGGAGATCAGCGAAGAGAATCCACCGACAGCCAAATCACTCTGCTGAGCGAGAAACCATTACTGCTCCTGTTGACCTCGAGTACAGTAGATAATGAAAAACACCTTACATCCATTTACCATAGCCACGTTTTTATATATTTAGACTATTATTATGTGTTATTTTGTATATTTTATGCATTCAAAATTAGCATGCTTCAAGCTTTGCAAAATTCAAACCACTTTAGTTGTATAAGTTTATCGAAAACTGTACTAAAATGTAAAATATAAATGTAATGACATGTTTTACATGTATTTTTGCATATTTTAAGTTTCCAAAATGAATGCCCTTTCAATTGGTGTATATAGCTTAGGTTAAATACTAATTAAATTAAGCTTGCTGGAAATATGTTGTAAAATTACATGCAATACACTATTGTAAATTTACTTTTAAAAACTAGCATTTAAATTAAGATTGACTTTTGTATAATCATCATCATACTTTTTGGGGAAAAAAAGATGCATGAATGTAAGTATAAATACGAGTATAATAAATAATGAATCCATAAACTGTGAACTTTAATAACTATTTAATTATTTTACAATGTTATATTTTGTTATATTATTTATGTTAATTACTTCTTTATAGTAACTTTGTCATATTTTATTGTAATTTTTCTTTTCTATAGTTATGTCCTTGAGTGTTGCAATATTTTTCCCGTTTTTATTCCTCTTTAAAAGTTTACTGTATGTTTATGCACCAAAAAAAAAAAAGAAAAGAAAGCAACTTCCTTGCAAGTGAAAACCTACATGGCAATAAATCCTTTTCTGAACAACAAAAAGTGAAAGTTAGAGGGGTTTATAAGTCTGATGTCTGTTTTACTCATTCTCACAAAGCAAGAAGTCGAAAAAATTTGTCAGTATGCTGGGTCAAATATGGGGCACCAAATGCCAAAAACATCCTCATTCTGAACCTGCATTGTATTTTTGAGATACACTATTCTCAGAAAGTGAACATGATCTGTCCGGCCGCCCACACATAGACCCTCCCTCCATACAGAACACAAGCAAACATGACTTTCATTCTAAAAACTAAAAGCTGCAGGACAACGTTTGCAGTAAATCTCTGGGAAGTGTTGTTTCCTGCAAAGACCATTAAAACCTCATCATCATTATCATTGTTCTGCACATAATGAATTATGCAGATCACACTGAACATCTCTTCAGGTTTATTTAGGATTTCACACAGTCCTGAAATTGATAGCAGTTTGTACCTAAATAGATAAATAGGTCAAAATTCAGTGTAAGATCCGTTCTAAGTGGGAAGAGTTTACTCTCCCCTCTGGATTCTGTATTGCTTATTGTTCTGCAATTTTTGCACTGAACACTGTCATTGCCATTGTAGACAGACGGTGTGGTCATGAAGTGCTTGATGTTGATTTCTGCTATTGAACTCTGACTTTTGATACCATCTCTAAGGCCTCAACTCACAGTGTGCAAATGGTGTGTCACTGAAAAGACACCTTTTGAGCTTCTGCAACACACAAAAAACAAGATAACAGATGCTCAGGATCAATAACTCCTGAGAATGTCAGGGTTGTTATCTTTCAAAATGACTTCCTGTTCTGTGTACTTTGATTCCTCAAGACAAAATGTCAATAACAGCCAGTGTTGCCTTTTTATGAGATCACATGTTTTCTCACAGCCTTTCGAATAGGACCACAGAGCCTGAAATTATGTATGGGCTGTAATCTGATGATGACTGAAATAAGCCATAATTATATAGAGTCTACTATATACTGTAGCCTATATATCAAGAATGTCTGCAACACGAGTGTGAAATCTTTATTTCGCTTGTTTGCTAACTTTGACTGAATTGTTTGCTCTATTAGTACTTATATACTGTATCCACAGGTGTGACCTCGAGTCACATGACAAAGTTGATGACTCTAGACTTCACTTGACAAAATCAACTGAGATTTGCAACCTAACTCGGGCTTTAACTTCAATGAAATGTGGATTCACATGGCCATAAGCCATTTGACTTTTAAAAAAATGATGCCCTCCCCAAAACCCAAACATTTAAAAGTATGTATGTAGTATGTAGTATGAAAATTGTGCCACAGATAATGTAATTTCCCTTAATTTCCTCAACCAGCCTATGTTAACACTATTCGTTCCTATTAAGTCAACACTTATTTCACTTTGTTTGAATCAGTCTGACAGAATCCATTCAGTTGTGAGAACCATGAAGAACTAAGGTCACATTAGTGAGCGCCAGATGACAAAAAAATTATACCAAATATAATTTTGTTCATGTATAAAAATTATGCAGGAGTAAACAAAAAAATAAATCACAGAATGCAAAGCGTGTAGGTCAAAAATCACAAAAGGAAAAAAAAATTAATATAATACTACCGTTGTTTTAAGATATTTGTAGTTTTAAAATGTCATTACAATTAATGAATAGCACATCATGACTTGTTTAGAACTCGAAACTCAAAGTTTGGCTTTGGGACTTGGGTTTTGTCACACTTGACAAAGGACTTAAGTTCAAAAACTGGAGACTAATTTTGACTTTCCAAACTGTAACTCGGTCTTAACTCTGCTGTAGTCTATGTACAAATATAACAGATGTATTATAGTCAGCAAGTATTGTGTCTTTCAAGTACTTTGAATTGAGTAATTAAAATCAAACTGACAATAAGCAATGATCCTTTTTAGGTCATCTCTAATAATGCGAGGCAACTTTTTCTAGCAGCCAACAAATATATAATAATAATAATAATAATAATAATAATGGGTGAAATTAGGTTAAATTATTGATAGCAGCGCAAAAGACAAAGAGGAGTGTTTCTGTTATGTACAATGTTTTGTCCTTTTATACATATGTGAATAAACAAATATAAAGCAATATGCAGAAAAGAAGCTGAACATAAAGCTGTCTGACTGGTGAGCTACAGGCCAAGTCAAGAGAAGCTTGTGTATAAATGTAAATTTGGAATGCATGATAAAAGCCGCTTACATCTGTGTCCTGTCATTTGGCATCATTTTCATGTCACTGAACACTGGGAAGATCCACTACACCAGCTGCTCTGCAGCAGAGGATCGAAATTATAATCAACCAGCTGGGCGTGACCGTCAAGAACTTAAAGTAGCAACAACAGCCATCTATTTCATGAAAGTCTGAAAGAAAAGGTATGATGAGAACTATGTTTCCCTGTCAACACACTGCTGCTATGAATGTTTTGGCACATCCTGATGATGACTGTGAGCTCTGAGATTGAGGAACTATGTTATGAAATCCTCCCTGAGCACTATCTAAAAATCTGATGACTTGTGCATTCCCTAGAGCAACGTCCTTGTGATTTCAATCAACTTTGAAGCTTCATTTTCCCTGTGAGATATCTCAATATTTTACTCTCAAACATACAAACACACAGGTACTCAATGTGGCATGGGTTACATATGCTTTGAGAAAAGCCCCTTTGTTCCAGTGAAAGAAAACTTGCCTGTGCAAACGATATTGAAGAGTATTAAAAGTTATTGAAATGAATAATGCTTTGTATTTTATGACCAGAGAACCACCTCATCAACTAAACCTTGATGGAAGATAATTGCTCACAGTATTTTCAATTGTTAACTATGAGAATACTTAATTAGAGTCCTTTCCTGCTTCTACGTGACTCTGACTGGATCTTTTTTTTTTTTTTCTCATTCTGGCTCTGATGCCCGGCAGCTGAATACAGAGACTGTGCTCCACTAATGAGCAGTGACATGTAGCCCCACTGGCCCACGGTGGGAGAGGACTGCTTGCCTTTCAGGAAAACAATGGGGAGATAGAAGCCTCCCTGTACTGGATATAGGGGTCTCATCATGCCGTCAATAACAAATGGGCAGAATAAAAGAGAATAACAACAATGTGCAATGAAATGGATCAAAAAGGATAATTATTCTGTTGTATAAAGTTTTCTGTTTAAGAGGTGTTTCGCTGCAGGAAAGGTTGACTTTTATGAAGCTAGACTGAGCTATGGCATTCACTTTTGGTCAAGAGGTAGAAAACCTACAACTACCAGAATGCAATGCGCTTCAATGCTCCTACTGATGGGTGATGGAGGACATAATGTGAGATTTGCCATTTTTCCCACAGAAAAAATATTAATAATAATAATAATAATTAATAAGTGATCTAAAAAAAAATATCACAAACTCAATAAGTTATGTTATTGTCCCTTCAGCTACTTTAATGATATACAGTGAGAAAAAGCATGAAAATTGTGATAAATACTGAATAAATGACAAGTTTAAGAAAGTATCATTCATGGTATTACACAGAATTTTTCCAGAAAAGCTTGTGATAAAAAGATTCAGGCTAGATATTGATAATAAATGAGATTTTTGATAGTATTTGTCATTTATTTTTTCAGTGTATGTTGTATTGTACATTATATACACCAGGATGTTTTGGACTGATGTTGCCATATTTCTAAAAAAGAAACATAGGATGTTGCAATACATATCCTTGATGTAATGCTATACTTTAGGCAAGACAAGATGGCAAATAACAAATGCATAAATACATATCATGCAACTTTTTATTTTTTGAAAACTCTTTATCATTAAAAAATGGTCAGAAATTAAGCCAACTTCCCTGCACCTTATTAATGATTTCCAGCAATACAGCACCCTGTTAGCTGAGGTTAAGAGCAAAAAGGTTATAAGGAATGTAAGTTTTTTAATGAAAAAATACCATGCATGTAACACAAACCATGGCATTATGAATGTAATGTATTTTGGTTAGTTTGTTTGTTTGTTTGGTTAGTTTTTTGTCTTTTCATTTTCTGTATTTATTTTTTATGTGTTTATATGTTGTTGTTTTTTCCTTTTATGTATCTGTATGCATTTTTGGAATTCATCTTGATTTTACATATATGTTATAAAAAACAAAAGAAAATCCACAGGAAGCAATATGGCAGTGGGTTTGTTTGTAACAAATATTAAAAGAATTATAGTTAAATCATATTCTATAGATCTACAGTTTACTAGTGAAAAATTAATGTATTTCATAAAATATCTGAGACACTGAAAAGGCAATACAGTATCACAATATTGGTTCATATTTCATCAGTGCTGTTTTGTTTTACAATTTGATCTCAGTATTTTCAGCTTTCGTTTTTACAATACACAAAACAGTAACGTTATGGCACCAAATTTTTGTTCATACATTTTCGTAATATTATTATAGACAAACACTGAAGTAAAATATGTTTTTGAAGACATTTTAAGTGTAAAATAGGGAGCACTTGCCTGGGTCCAGAACTTTGAATCCACCCTGTCCATTAAGTTTGAGTTGGCTGAAAAAAAATGGAAACAGAGTTAGAATAAGTTATTTTTGATATCAGGCAAAGGCAACACAGTAATGTAATTTTGGTTTATATTTGATGATTGATTTGATCAGTACAGCCTAGTTTTACCATTTAATTTGAGTTTAAGAGGAACAGAAAGGGAAGTGTGACTCCCTTCTCCCTTCAGCTTCTATGTGCATTACCGCCACCTATTGGTGTGGAGCAGTAGATTGGCAGGTGAAAAAAAACAAAAAAGCTAAACTATATTTTCTGTATTATGCCTGTCACTCTTAAGTAATCAGTTAGAAGACATGTATGTCAGCTTATAAAGAAATGGTAAAAAAAAAACAAAAAAAAAAAACAACAACAACAACCAAGAACTTGCTTAAAAGATACAAATAAGTTACCTTAAAATAAGCAACATATAAGAAAAGTTAGAAAAAAAAGAAAGAAAAAGAAGATGACCTTAAGAAAATGCTAAAAAAAAAATCTGTTTTCTTTCTGAAACATAATTTTAGATATAAAAAAGTATAGTATTCTGGACCAAACAAAAACACTCAAAGTCACCATACTTCAACATATTCCTAACAGACAGATGAGCTTCATAAAGATACCTGGATCAACATCAGTTTTGCTGTACTGTTTTCAGACACCTTTCAAGAATTAAAACCTATAGAACCTGAGAAAATACTATGTGTAAAATACTATATGTAATTTTCATGTTTCCTTTTGTTCTTTAGCTTTTATTTATTTATTTCTGCTTTTCATGTAATTTTCTGGCAACTTTTAATTAATTTCTTGGTAATTTTGGGCCATTTCTTGTTGAGTTGCTCATTGGCTTCTTACAGTTTTTTTTTTTGTTTTTTTTTTTGTCTTTTTTTTTGTTGTTTGTTAAAGAAATCAAGCCAGGCTTGATTGCTCAGGCTTCCAAGTGTCCAATATTTGCAGATCAGTCTGGCCAATACATGCAGTGCCACTACAGAAAATTGATTAACTCAGCTTTATTGATAAAAGGAACTATGCTGACATCTTGTGGCGGTGAAACACAGGCCACTAAACAACTCTTCTATCACATGGACTTCAATACAACTACCACTTTGGACACCATGTGAAGTTCTGGTGGTGAGCCACAGTTATCTGAACATCTACACACAGGAGGAGGTAGTTTATACAGAGGTTCAAGTTTCTGTTGTGTAGTTAACGCAAACAAAAGGAAACGCAAAAGGGAAAATGGCTGTAAGTCAGATTTCTAACACTTGGGGACGCTGTTGCTATCTGCTGAAGTCGCCACCTTCAGCATAACTCAGAGTTTAATTTAGTATCAACACATTTAGATCCCCCTTTGACCTGCCCCCAGTGTCCCTCCCTTTCTCTGTGTGGTAAAACCTAATTTACACTTAGTTTTCTTTGGTTTGTTTAAGAGAAAAACGCAATGATCTAAGTACAGCAAAAACTCCTGTGGTTCCACCAAAACTAACTGAAAAACGAGCATAAATCTGCTTTACTGACAAGCGTGAAATTCAAATGAAGAGGGCTAACCGCAATGCCAGTGAAAACTAATTGCGGCAGTGATTTAATGGTGCCTTTTGCTGCTGTGTGGAATATGTTATCCATATGTTGAAGGTGCATTTTATAGATGTATAGCCGATGGCGCACGGGGAACATACACTTAATCTGCAGGATAAAGACCCTGTTGGGCCTGCGGGTTTAGTCATGGTACCTTTCTCTGATTGTTTTGAGATGCTTTTGATGGAGACCTCTCTGCAGACAACCGGGACAGACAGACCTGCACAAATAATGGAGGGTGGACGCGGTGGGGAGTAGTCAGTCGTGCAGCCCTTACTCATTGGTTGCCTCAGACACAGTAGCTCTCCCTCTCACCCTCTCATAAATGCGCTCCCACCACCGACCGTAGCAGATAATCACAGGCCACTGAGAGAGAGAGGGCCACACCTTCCGCTGATTTTGCCACAGTTTACACGGGGGATGCGTTTCGATTCACGAAAAGGTGTCATCAGTCCAAGATTTGAGTCGTGTTTTCAGCTCGCAGTTTCGCAACAATTTTGTGATTTTTGCGCATAGGTTTATACGAAGCTGCTGCGCTCCCAACTCGAAGATGACTGGGGTTTTTGAGAACTTAAATACTGATATGCATTCGAACCAGATTACCTCAAGCAATTACCACAGCTTGCACAAGTCGCAGGAGTCCCCAACTCTGCCGGTGTCCACGGCGACGGACAGCAGCTATTACAACAGCCAACAGCCTGGCCATTGCGCAGGGTCTCCATTTGGCCAACTCGGCTCTTACCAGTATCACGGCAACGCCACGAGCACTGTGCCATACAACGCAAAGTCATACGATCTCGGTTTCAACTCATCTTATGGTGCATACAGCTCCTACGGCTCCAACTCATCTCCTACTCCAGCCGATACAGGTAAGAAGGCTCCTTCTTTTAAAATATATGTCAATGAATTTAATGCTTTTGCTTGAGATTGAACTTGTAATGTATGAGCTGATTCATGTATAAAACATAACTGATAAGATAGTTATGTGGTCCTAAATTATTAGACACACAGGCTGCTTGTCTATCACAGACGCGCACAAAACACTGATAGTGGATGTTCGGTTAATTTTAGGCACAAATCTCAAGCAAAAAAAATACTTTTGATTTTTTTTTCCCTATTGGTTCAATAATACACAAAACGGATTTAAAAAAAACAAATTAATCACAAGTTGCACACATATTTATACAAAGCAGATGACCGTGCAAAATGCGTAAAAGCTCTATGCAACTAAAAACTGAAATATCCTTAATGTATAACGTGAATTGTTTTTGAATGTTCCCTCAGAGAAAGAAGAGAGCGAGCCAGAAATCCGGATGGTTAATGGAAAACCAAAGAAGGTTAGGAAACCTCGAACCATTTATTCCAGCTTCCAACTGGCTGCACTTCAACGGAGGTTTCAAAAGACGCAGTATTTGGCTCTACCGGAGCGGGCCGAGCTGGCAGCGTCGCTGGGCCTTACGCAAACACAGGTGGGTGCATCTAAGACATGGATTCATGCGATGTCAAATATCCACTCTCTTATGTGAAAATAGATATTTTTAATTTATTTTTTAAATGCGGAGATTTCAGAGGAAAATAATGTTAATCAATTTTCTGCTTGTATCCGTTTCTCTCTCAGGTCAAAATCTGGTTCCAAAACCGCCGTTCAAAGTTCAAGAAATTGTGGAAAAGTGGAGAAATCCCCCCCGAGCAACATGTTGCTTCTAGTGAATCTCCCCCCTGCACGTCTCCGCCAACTACTGCCTGGGACTTTCCACAGACTCAAAGAATGAACAGTGTCAACTCCAGTTTACCTCAGAGCAGCAGCCCTCCCAACACGACTGCGCCCTCGTCGTTTTTGGCAAACTACTCCTGGTACTCAACCACGAACTCTACCACGCATCTGCAGCCTCCTCTGATCCAGCACCACCACAACTCCGCCATAAGCGCTGGGACGATATTCTGAAACAAACAACAACATAAAAATCGGGTTTAAATCGGACAATACTGGTGAAAAAAATGCCAATACCTTCATTTTACAGACCTCGTGTTTGCGTCAACTTAACACGCAAGCACCTAGGAGAAATTAATGGAGCCGGACAGGCTCATGGACCTTGCCAGTATTCGCACTGGTAAATGGTAGACACAGATTTCTACAGTTATTTTTGTATTTATTTATTTTGTTTATGTCGAGGGATGAATGAACCACTATTACCCAAAGCAATCACAGCCTGGGCGCAAGCCTGCTTTTACGCGGACGTCACTTTTTTTGCCATTTCTGCAAAAACAAAACATTCATCGCAGGACAAGCTGTCACAAATCAAATGTAGCACAAGTTATTAACTGTATCGTGCCTTTTTCAATATGACCTCATTTTGTTGTGCGTTAAAACAGCGTACCTTTATCCATTCCTTATGTCATAAGTTGATTTCAATATAGGCCCACATGGGGGGTAAGTGTCTGAATCCACGTTTGTAAATATTTTACCACAGCTTTTTTGATAACCTATGTCGCATTGACTCTTTTTTTTAGGCTATTGGTGCAAATCCATTAACCACCGTAAGCTACTGATTGTCCTACCCTCTGATTTACTTGTATCACACTTAATTGTATTTTTGTCTTATTTATTTTAGCAATGTTCCACATATATGGTCAGACGTTATTTAAATAAAAATGTTCTCTGTGAATATGTATCCCTCCTTTTCTTTCCAAAATCGTTTTCAGTGCGTACGTATTTTTTTTTCTTTTCTAACAGCTATTTAATGAATGAATGGGATTAATTTGTGTTAGCTTATTCCTTCTACAAAGACCATAATAACGCATCATTTATTTTACCTGGTTTTGTGTTATTTTATCCCACTTTATTTTAAAGCTATTTTGTAATATTGCAACATTTTTTTTGAGAATACAACTGATGCTTGCTGAGAGCTGTGTGATCTTCCCAGATCAAATGACTTTGTTATTTGTAAAACATTAGCGTAACGTTAGCTTTACCTACACAACAAATTTAGCCTGTTGTGGGAAACGCACCCATTTATTTTGTCGAACCAGGCTGGCACAAACATGTTACAGTGATTTATTTAAACTATAGTTACCTGTAATCTGGTTGTAAGGGGCTGAAACTCGTTGAAAATTGCATGATAAATGCACACATGTAGCTAGCAAAATTAGCATATTATGCTAACCTCTAGTTGTGTCGCTTGGCAACCCTGCTCCACGAGAGCTAGCCGTTAGCTAAGTTCGTCAGGACGGCTGAACTTTAAGCTAGGCGGACGTTTACTTTTTACGCTAGCCAACGTTTTACTGATTAAAAGCTTTTTCTTAAGCACGATACTGTTTTTAATTACTAGAAGGTGCTATCACAAACGTGGACAAGTAAGCTAAGGTAAGTCCTCAAGCTGTCCTGGGTTATTTTACCCGGTTCTGTCAGCGGGTGATTAGCCGAACCGGGGCTCATTCAGGCAGGCGGAGGCAGAGGCCCGGGGCGCAGGATCAGTGGAGGGGGGAGGCAGCATAACAACACGCCTTGGCGTGCGAGAGGGGAAGATGAGGGTGGGTATGAATGAGCACAAGCTCCTCAGACTCTGTGGAGTCAGAGAGCCGCTTTCCAGACGTTTTATGAACTCAGCCTAACAAGAGAAAAAGAGAGGAACTAGGTCCAAGACAGCCCGGAGCTACAACATCATGGAAACATTTCTCACGTCTCACAAGTAAAGCATCTGATATCCGAAGAGGAGCAGATTGACCTACATTATTTACGTGGCTCATGGGGCCTGCACTGTAAACTCACAAGCTGATCTTAATTTTATAAAAATAAAACTGATATAACAGCACCTTAAGGTTTTAAGTAAACCATGCATGTGACTTAACAGACGTTTTATGTATTTTGCAAGTTCGCTGAAGCTAGATTGAGTATTGATTTGTGATCTGTTTGTGATTTAAAAAAAAAAAAAAGAACTGACATAGAATCTTGTAAAAATCTTAAATCAAAGAGAAATATTTAGTCTGAATACTTTTGATTCCATAAAGATTTTTTATAAGGATATAAAATTTGATTGTATAATTTTGTGTGTTTCATGCAAACACTGGTCTTGTCTTAAGATGCTAAGAATGGCATTTTGTTAAAATGAAAATAATCCTATGAACTAATAATTCTTTGTTGTGCTTACTTATCAAATGCAATCAGTTTCAAATACTATACAACTGTTCAGTTAAGTCAGACTAACTTGGTTTGATAAAGCTACCATCACTTAGAAAGAACAAGTTATTTTCACTTGTCATTTGTAAGTTCACTTTGCAAAATGAAATAATTACATCAAAAATGTAAGTAAACCTTACAAATAGATAAACATAATGTAAAGGGTTATATTTACTTACCCTTTTCAAGGCAATCGGTTTCCAAACTGTTTGAAGTCAGATCAACTCATCAAATTTTAAAGTGAGTGTGCTAAATGGTAAACAGAGGCACACGTCCAAAAACTCAACTTATTGCTGCCAGGAAAGTCTGTTTTATTGTAGCTATTTTATCAGAGCTATTTTGATGGGCAGAGGGGAGGGGGTATTAATAATACACAGTCCCATCACTTAGTTCTCATTCATGATCATCACTGTCTATCCCACACGCTTCCCTTCAAACAACCACGGGCCATAAAGTAGGATCGTTTCCTTGTACATAATTAGGACTGTAGCTTGTCAGCGGTTGCTATATCTCCATGATGGAGCCTCCTCCCTGGAGCTGACAGGATCAGATCTCAGGCGTGCAGCAGGTCTGTGCTGTGCTCCAACACATCTACATGAAGAGAGGGCAGTATATGGCCTACCTTTGTGATGACCTTTGTAGATTTGATTTGACTATACTGTTAGAGTGCAGATAGTATAAATGCATGCATCATGACAGGCCTGCATGATACACTGTAAAATCTGACAAGTTGATTGTACGTTAAAAAAATCTAAGAAAGTGGTTGCCTTGAAAAATGTAAGTAAATATAACTTAGCCTTAATTTATGTTTAATTTACCTTATTGTTAATTTTACTTAAAATTTAGTTATATTTACATAACTTTGCTAAGCTGTTGCAACTTTTAAAAATGACGAGTTAAATTAAATACATATTTCTAAGTTCTAGCAACTTCAGTAAACCAAGCTTACTGAGCTATAGATCTGTATTCTGGTTTCAAACTAGTAAATCACATTTGTGTTTTCTTTACCATGTTAACAAAACTGAACTTGCAGATCTCCTAACTTCATCATTGACGAAATCCTCTGTCATGATCAAGTTAAGTCAGACTGACTTGGTTTACTGAAGTTGCTAACACTTAGAGAGAACAAGGCAATTTCACTTGTCATTTTTAAGTTGTATTTTTACAGTGTATGATGACAATACAGCTGGTTTGCCTTTAACTATTCACTCATGTATGCCTTTATTTATGAAGGTAGGCCAGTGAAGTAATCAGCACTGTATGAACAATATATTGATCGATTTTTGCAATGATAATAATAATAATAATAATAATAATAATAATAATAATAATAATAATAATAATAATAATAATAATAATAATGGATGTGGATGTTTTCTGGTTCTTAATGTGACTTCCTTCGTGGATTAGAGCTGCTGTGGTTTATACTTTTGCATTTCTCCAGGCAACTTGTAAATGCCATACCCCCTATCCTAATTTATACCCCGATGTGTAATTTCATCCACATTTGTTCTGGTTTGAGCATTCTGGCTTTCAAATCTGAAAGCCTGCAATTACTATATAATTCTTCGCAATTTTAGATGTCCTAATATGGGGTGTTATTTTTACACAAGACAATTTCCCGCTATTTCAAGCATCAACATTGTCAAAGTTGTATGTACATAATAAATGGGGAATATCAATGCATAGTTTTTAGCCTAACATCTTGACTCGATGATAATTATATCCGTGTGGAGCCTACGCAGAATTAGCCTGAATTGCATGGTAACTGCTGCTTTAAATTTTAAAAAAATTACTCATAATTTCCCCCAAAGATTACCAAGATCTCGAGTGCACAATGTCATCAGCGTAATGAGGAGTAAACATTTATGCTAATAATCTACATTTTTTTCCCCATCAGCTATAAAGAGGGGAAATAAAGCAGACATTTTCAGTCATATTCTGAACTCTGCTGCTATAGCTCAGACCAGCACATGGGACACATTTTGTTGGATTTAAGCGCTTATCTTGTGTCTGCTGCAGGATGCTGCTGCTGCTGCTCATCTGCCTCCATGCTGATTCCTGCAAAACCCTAAGAGGGAGCTTGTCCCTTCATTTCAAGCCGAAAGGTGTGTATTAAATATCTATTTCTTAAATGTTCATTGACTGTAGCGCGACGACTGAATGCGTTTGAGATGCGCAAAAACAGGAAACAGGCTCGTTGCAGGCATAATTTATCCTTTTTTCCCTCCATGCCAGCAAATCTGTGAATATTCTTTTATGATATAAAACTATTTAAAAGACTGATTCTTTACGAGCAAAATCTTATTTCATCTCGTAACTTTGGTTTTAAAAATAAAAGTCTCCGGTGTTCAATGTGCTGCTTTGTGGGGAAAAAAAGTCCCAAAGCAAAGAAAGCTGTTCACACCGAAAGGAAATGTAAGGAAGGGGAGACACACAAGTTGTTCTTTAATCTAGTCGCTGCTCTCATTACTCTTACATTGTGCTTTGCTAATTTTGAAGCCTCTTCGCATTGACAACTCCCTGATGTACACCTGCAAGCAATTTGCCAGCCTTACACATAGGCTAAGTCTAAGGGAACAGTGACGAAATGGCAGCTCACCTATTTCGCTATATTTTTTTTTTCTATTGCAGCAGCACATTTCTTTCAGAGCACCATCTCTTTTGTCAACGCAGAAAGATCCTCCGTGCGAAAAAAAATGCTCATAATTACCTCAGAGATAGGAAACTGCATTAGAATAAATAAGGGCGAAATTACTGTAATTATGCTGGGTTTGATGGGCTCAGCTCGTATAATCAAGGGGAGAATACAGCGAAATAACGCTGACCCTCTTGGATGTGCAGCTGCGCCTTTCTGCGGCTAGGTAGACAGATTTATGTTCACTAGCAGCAGCACAATACATATTCTTTCTTAATGCTATCGAAATATACATAGGCCTATTTTACTTCTGTAGAATTTCTCACAAAGGACCGAGTATGCTCTGAGCTTTGTATTATAATAACAATAGTCAAGGATGTTACAGAAATGTTATACAAGGAGCAGACAATAGATAAACTAGGCCAGAGCATTTCTTTTTGTTTCTTTTTAGTTCCTCTGAAGCAGATTCGTTTTGCAAGAATAAAAAAAGCCAACATCCACATAATAATAGTAGTAGTAATAATAATAATAATAATAATAATAATAAGAAGAAGAATAATAAATTGTGGTTGCATTTTTGATAATGAAAAAAAAATGGAACATGAAACAAATTAGAAAAGAATTAAGTGCTCGGTTTTTGATGCACCTCTATAGACTCGCCTCTTAAAGGGATGCTCTGCAGACCGCACAAATTGCATCAAATTTGTCATTATAATTGCAAAACATGTATATATTCATGGAGCCATTGCAGCTGGAGGAGAGCGAGTATTGCTACAAGTCACGCATTTACAATGAATTTTTCTTTTATTCTATGTTTCTTCTCAGGCACAAACAGTAACATTTCAGATTCAAATACATTGTATGGCTTTCTCGAATATTTTGCCTCACTCTCTGTTTTGTTGGGTGTTCTTTTGTGTCACATTATTATTATTAATATTATTATTATTATTATTATTATTATTATTATTATTATTTTCTCCATGTGTAACCACGTGTTTATGCAGTTTAAATTAACAGCCAACTCCACCTGTGTCAAGGACAGTATGTTTCAATTGTCATTTTCCAAAAATGATAATAAATAAAATGCAAGCCTTTAAAAAAAAATTTTTAATATCCAACCAAACTAGCATGTGATCACATTTTACGATCTAAAAGAGGCGCACGATTGCGTAACTAGAGCGAATGACTAAAGTGTGAAGCCCTAACAAGAGGGCCTTTGAACTTTCCACTTTCACTGATCTCCATCTGATCCGCCCTGTGTCCCGCGTGCTCATCCAGTCTTTTTGCAGCACCTGCCTCGGGCGCGATTATTCACTTAACACACACAATTGATCTCTCCCATTCAGGGCAGAAAATGGGGATTGTCGGAAGACAAATAGAAGGAAGATTATCTTTAAGAAAAGCTGAAAAGAAATAAGCGATGTTGTTGAATGAAAGGTCTCCCGCGACGCGACGGCTAATGGCGGTGATAGAAAAGATGAAGTTTATATCGGCCAGTGGTCTCTGCCTTTTTTAAGTTTAAGATCTGTGTATTTTCCAGTTAATAGCCTATGTAAAATAAAGCGGTAATTATATTTTCACAGATGCATCGAAAGTCTTGTTTAACGCATTTTTTTTTTAGATGCAACGTCAGATTTCTTATTCTTAAGTCACTCCAGAGGTTTGACAACATCTGCAACCAGTGAGCGGCAGCAGCAGGAACCCATGTAGGCTTTATGCTAAACACGACCATAAATCTAAGCGACGAGCCTTTTGCAGCTCACACAAACGCTCTCACACAGTGTCTGCTACAATAACCAACACGATACTGCTTTGTGTCAGCTCACATTAAACCTGCACCATGCTGAAGCCTTTCTTTGCACGTGAGAGGAGGGCTGAGGAGTGGAGGGGTAGGGGAGGTGGTTGAATCAGACACCTTTCTTGACATAATTTAAATCATTATTTTACTGCTTTTGAAACTTTGCACATTATGTACATAAACTTCAGAAACAGATAAATAAATTAAAGTGATCAATACAAAACTAAATATTTTCTATGTTGACTAAACACATCTCGACGAATACAGAAAGCCTAAAACCCTGTTTCACAGCGTATCCAGTACAGCACAAAAACAAATCTGAAAATTATGTACAAAATACAGTGACAAATGAGCTGCTCACCCTCGGGATTTTTTTTTTCTAAAGCAGCAAATTGTCAGGCCTTTTACTTTTTTTCACATAACATCGGGGCACGGCATAGAAAAGCTTTGCTTGCGTTAGTGCAGCATTAACAACACAGTGTTGTTATTTCAAAACACACTTACAAAATGAACACAGACCGACCTCAACAGAAAACATAGTCTGAATAATTTAACTTAAATAACAAACACATATAAACAACATAGTAGCGTTTTGAGGCTTTGCACAATATGCCCTGTGGTTGAATGTGCTGTAAGCATAATGGTTTATTAATTCTCATTATTTGGTTAAAGAAACACCCCTATGGCCTAATAGACCTTTAACTCTTAATTAATGCAGATTGATTTCCGGTCACTTTGGGCCTAACATCTGGTGTAAACAAACACGTGTTTTCTCATGAACAGAATAACTCACACAAATATGATTAAAAAAAAAATAGAAACTGACACAAAAGTGATAAACAGCAGCCAAAAAAGGATCCATTTGTCTACGATTTCCGCTGACTGTCACAGACTTGCCCTTGGGCGCATTACGTGCCTTTTTAGTCTCGGCGCCCTCCTTCTTCTCCTTCTTTCACGCTGCGTGCCGTCATGGGGAGGCCACTGCAGCTGGCGGCACGCGGCAGCAAACTCCGGGGTTGTTGTTGTTGTTGTTGTTGTTGTTGTGTATTATCAGTGCTGGGCCGCGCTGAGGCCCCTTCACCATCCTGATACACGAGCCATGGCAGAGTCGAGGGCTGAGGTCTCTGTTCACATGAGCTGTGACTGTTGCATAGACTCTTGGTGTGTGGTTGGATACCATGAGGTGTAGCTGGGAATGTAAGATCCGGTTGTCCCCACCGAAGTCTTCACGGTGGTCGGCGAACTCCAGACAGGTGCCACCGAGGGAGAGCCGCTCGACAGTCCACGGCCGGTAGCTAAAGCGTTGGTGTCAATCGTGCCACCGCCTTGCTTCATCAGTTTCTTGAATTTAGAGCGTTTATTTTGAAACCAAATCTTCACCTGGAGAGATAAAGGAAATTGTTTGGATTATAAAATTCTCTAAATGGGAGTTATGAATGAATTAAGCACGCAGCAGATTTCATTGTACAAATTAAAGAGAAACAAATGGAATATTAATATCTTGCCCTTGATTACGATATTATATTATAATGTCATTGATATTAACACATTATTGTCCGGGTATATTCAGAGGGAAAAAAAAAATCAAATCCTGGATTTGGTGTCAAACGCTTAACATATTATTATTGTTTGATGTTCCATATAATTGTAGCAATAGGACAATTATATAAATAATGCATTTTGTGAAAAAACAGAAATGAGATTAAAAAGGTGTAAACAAATGTAACGGTGCTGCTGCAGAGTGAAGCTATTTGTGCGTGTGTCTCGTGGACTTGCCTGTGTCTGAGTGAGACCCAGCGATGCTGCGAGCTCAGCCCTCTCCGGTAACGCCAAATATTGAGTTTGTTGAAATCTCCTGTTCAGAGCTTGAAGTTGTAAACTGGAATAGATAGTCCTTGGTTTTCTAATCTTTTTTCCTTTGCCGTTGAATCGAACCTCTCCACCTTCGACCACTGTGTTTTTCTCTGCTTCTGGCGCTGAGAGAAACAGAAAAGAGCAAAGAGAAGGAAAAAAATGAGCAGGCAATTGAAGCCAACGGTGCTGCGCAGCTATGAATACTCCAGCGCAAGTTTTACAGGCTGTACTTTAGGTATAATTACCCTTAATTGCATACATTGTTTATAGCGTTACGCAATAAATAATTACCAAGCCTAATTCCAACATCTGGGTCGTCTTTGCGCTGCAGCGACGACTGTATACAGATGAAAGCCGTGCCAGCACAGAAAGTTCATATTTCAAGATCCAAAGATGCTGTTGCACACTTACCTGTCTCCTCTAACCGTGTCTGTGTGAGTGCCGAGCTGTTTTGGTAGGTCTGTACTGTGCTGAGATATGGACTGGTGGAATGGCTGCCGACGGAGTTTACGTATGGATAACCCAAAGATCTGGGGAACGACGAAGCTGGACTGTAGCTGTCGTGCTGGGTATGACCTGCAGAATGTAAACAGTGCATTGGATAGTGTCCGTGAGACATGGAGGAAGGCGACATTTGTTGACTCGGGGGTCCAAACTCCATGAAAACGGTTTTTCCTGAGGCAGGGCTATTAAGACTTTCTGGGATTGTAGTCATTGTCATCTCTTCTGGCGGTTCCCCTTGTCTTGCTTTTGTTGTTTTCCTTCTATGATCTCAGTGAAGGATGGGTCCCAATTTAAGCCGAACTGATTTTTTCTCTTTCCATTCATAAGAAAATGTAGTTTGTGCCTGTGAAAAGTCCTAGGTATGATGCTGTGGACCAAGACAAACTCGCTCAAAGGTTTGAATCTCGGACTCATGAATATTCATCAAAGACTGTCGCTGATTGGTCCACTCTCTCCAAGAGGGAAGCCGATTGGCGACGCTGGGGCTGGGTCCGAAGAATCTGATAAAGTCAAGGAAAACCACAAAAACCTAAGATATCCTCTTGACATGTCAAGATTCACTATTATTATTATTATGCTACCATTATTATTATTATTATTATTTAAAATTCGTCAAATAGCATCAATTTAAAGCACCAAAATTGAATTATAATGTAAAAGGTGATAACACCTGACCACATTTGCCTCAGCACTATCCATTAAAACAATAAAAATAAAATAAAAAACATTGTCCTCTATATCGCTACTGCGTTCTATAATACGGTACAGTCAGGTTTGTCACATTGTATTGAAAGTGCCGGATGTCACATAAAGCGTCATTAATGTTAAATAATATTCCAGCCTCGTTAAAGCTGCTCTTTCCACCGGCCAGTTTGATTAAAGCTTTTTTTAAAAGCTCTATCCGGATGAAGGTGTATTAGCATAACACTACCGTTCAATTTTCATAAGTAGGTCTGTAATTAGTCATGTATTTAACACTTACAGTGGCTTGAGGTCTCAGTTACACCTGGCAGCACGTGGGATGGTAAAACAGTTGTGCTCTGATGCCAAATGAGGTTAGTTGTGTCATGTATATAGGCCTGGTGATGTTTTAAAACACCAGAAAAAAATGTAAGGACATCACAAATGGCAAATCTAATAAAACAGTATTATAAAATTGACAGAACAATGTGTAATTATAGTCTATTTTTTTAACAACCTAAAAATCGCATTAATTATGAATTATTTTATAGAATTGTAAGAAATTGCTGATTATATTTCCACCTAGATATTCACTATTTTACAACACAGCCATGAATGCAAGCTATTTCCTTATTACATTTAAATGCTTTTCAAACGACTTTACGCACCTTCTATCGCAATCAATTAATGGTCAGAGTTTTGTTAAACACTGGCACCTTTGATTAGCATGAATCTAAGTGAGGATGGGGGTGCGGCCAGCCTCCCACCGCCTATAACAAGAATAATTATCCACGGACATTTGATTTAATTGAACTGACGACTGACTTAACATTGGAGACTTTTTTTTTCTTGAGCTGCAGGTTTAGACCTCCAAAAGCCCAAACGGATTGCACCTGCAGGTAGAATTTAACCAAGCAATATATTAAAAAAAAAAAAAACTTTGCTAAGAGCAACTTACTTTAAAAATCATGTGATGGAAAAGGAGCAGATAAATCCGCGCCATCCGGGGTCAGAGAGCCTCCATAGGACGCACTTGGTGAAAACAGAAGAAGAACAAAGTATCCAGCAGGTCTTCATTTTATTAGGATTCATTTGCAGGCTGCAGCTCTTGTTCTGGTGTCTGTACGGAGCAGAAACACAGGCTGGCTGCTCCATCCGCAGTCCCTCCATCTCCACCTGAATAACAAATTAAAGGCAGTTAAATTCCGTCACTGCGATTATCAGTGTAATTGCATAATTGAACTCAAAACAGAACTAGCAAGTTGCAAAATGTGTTATCAAAATGCAGACGCTGACATCACGGCACATGTGCCACAGTGTGCCAGGCGGCTGCGGATGCCTGAATTTAAAGATTTCTGTGCAATATTAAGGCTATAACGAAAGCTGGTCCCTTGTCCCCCTAAAATAGGCCAATTTGAAGTGATTTCTCTGGAATTACTTTCGAAAAATGCTTCAAGATTTCCTCTATCAACAACGACAATGATAATGGCAGTACAACCAATAATTATCATCTTCCAGAACAGAGGACAGATTTTTATGGGTACTTGGTGGGTGCGACTGATAACTGTCATTATTTTCCCACGATTATAGTATCTGCAAATTGACACGCGGCTGTGAGCAAAACCATTAACAGAATAGAGGCAGAATTTGCAGAAAAATGTAAAATAACACCGCGAGTATACTACTAATAATAGCATTAATAATTACGGGCTTTTTGTTGGAAGTAAATGTAATTTAGGTGCTGAGCAGATATGCAGCATAAATCATTCATTTTATTGCAAAATCAATCATTTACAAAGTGTTTATTCGCTTGCAAACTAAAGGATTAACTATTTATTTGAGTGGTTTTCTCAAGCCATCCTCAGTGTCATTAGGGACGAGCAGGCGCGTGATAATATTACCACTTTAATTTATAATTTGACTCCTGCGCTGGCTGGCAGGAGGGCAGCGCAGGCCACCACAGCGGTCCGTCCGTCCTGCAGCATGGCAGCAGGGCTCTAACTAGCCACACTAAAAATAAAGTCCTCCATGCATGGATGGAGCGCGGAGGCAGGACTCATTAGGAGTGAGTAGCTCTGTGGCTGAGGGTGTTTTAACACCTGCTGCTCTTCACCTGAGGGTTAGTGCAGAGGTGGAGAGACAGAAAGAGGAGGGGGGGATTGTTGGAGGGGTAAACGGGCCAAGATGTCACAGACTTCATTTCAGGCCGGTGATAGAAAGCCCTCCTCAACTGCCATGCCAACCCACATTTTCACAGCCACCAAATATTATCCCGACCGCGGTGCGTTGGTAAACTGTGTATCCATGCTGCGTGAAGGCACAGCTCCATGTGCACCCTGCAGACTCTGCATGTGAGCACTGATTAATTATTGTCATTGGAGGTGCAGGGAGGGTTTTTTTTTTTTATTCCCCTTCCTGATAGAGAAAAAAATGCAGGTGTATATGTTTCTGTTTTTGATGTTTATTTTTCAGCTTTAGGTTTAATAATTTATTTAAAAAATAAAATAATTTTTTTTTGGTAAATATATTTTATTGATTTTCAGAGTCCTTATCACACAAAAAGGGTACAAAAACATGTATGTGTCTTCATTTCAACCATTCACCCCCCAGCTATTCCCTCCCTGCCATCCTGCCCACCCACCCAGGATTACAAGTTTAAAGAATAATAATAATAAAAAAAAAGTAATAATAAATAAATACATGGTTTAATAATTTCTGGAGACATTTGATCATTTCTGGCTTTTGTGTTTGCAAATGAAGGGAAGAAAAGCCTCTATAGAATTAAAAATTCAACCTTTTCCCCTCATCTGTTAGATGCATAGATTCAACATCATGATGCATAAATATCCATCTCAAATACATAAATTCATAACAAAAGATAAATGGTTCCCTCGGTCTATAATGCTTCGTCTTTTTTTTTTTTTTTACATTAATACACCAGCTCATCATGTCTGAAACTGCCCATCATGGACATTATTACCACATGACCTGAGCTACAAATGCAAATGTAATTCGTTGAGTGACTTCCAGCAGAAATGTCACACTATATGCAGGTTTATTTCACGTTTTAAAGGCAGTGGATCAAACAAGTGAAATTGCCTTTTGTTCTGCTTCCTCTCTGGCTTGGCTGCTTGCTGCCATCCTGTAATTTGCAGCAGCGTCAATGAACGCAAACTAGATGCACTACAATTAACTCGATTCAGCGTCTATTTTCATGTTCAATGTGGCATCAAAATGTGAATTGATTGAATTTGTTTACCAACTTAAATGTAAACAAAAAATGAATCACAATATCTGAGAAACAAGATTGTCGTATTGGTTAATTGATTGCATTATCACAGAGGTCAAGAGGGACACGGGGAAAATAAAATTAGGTTTTTTTTCACTGTTTGAATAAAATTATCTTTTTTTTGTTTAGTCAAAACAAAATTTAATGTCTCACAATGATTTACTGTGTTAAAAAAATATTGGCTACTTTTGTTTGATACTCTGATTTGAATATTTTATCTTATTACCTACAAGTAAGGTCACACTCTGATTTCTGAAATTAAAAAAAGAAGAAAAAAAAGAAAGAAAAGAAATTGCTTTTTATGTTTATAAACATCAAGATATATCAATAATTTGTCATTCATTTAATTAAAAAGATCTGTCAGTCAGTTTGATTCATAGCAGTCTCAACCCCTGTTTCAAATCTCAGTGTTGGAGGCTACTATTTCTTTATATTTGGATCACATATTATGCCTTTAATAGACAGAATAAATTATTGAAAGCAAAAATATTTTTAATGTTTTATATAGAAATTAAACAATAAAAAAGGTGTTAATATTAATAATGATTGTTTTGTTTGTTTTCAGGCATTGACAGAAAGGAAACTGCATCATATCAGGAAGAGGTTTACTGACCAAATACTGCTGGGACTCCAAACTAGACTTGTTGCTCTGAGGACGACATACACCGATGTTGAATCGTGAGGCCTGCTGATAAAAATAAATAAGGAGTTATTAATAATTAATATTTTTTATAAAGCATTTTTTCTCCTTTATAAATCTACATAATTCTAGATCAGACATTGAACATTTAGAACCTAGGTGACTTTTTTTCCCCAGCAAATGAATTCTGTAAGTGCAAAAACTTCAGCAAAAAGAAGGACTCTATAATCAACACGTGTAATAAGACATTGCAGAGCTCAGGAGTAATATTTCAACTCCTTTTTCCCCCCTTCAGTGTTCAGAGCAGCTCTCTCCTCAGAAAGCTGGGGGTCACGGTGTGGAAAAGCCCCCAGCGAACTGGCAGAAATGCTGTCCCCATTACAGCAGCAGCAGGGGTCAGGCCATGGCAGCAAGCATCCAACCTGCCCGAAATTGGCTGCAAAATGACCAATTACCTGAGTGAAGGCTGGAGAGAAAGGACTTGGAAAAATATGGCTTTTACTTAATTCAGCTAAACTGTAAAAGAAACTAGTGTCACATTGACGCTTCATACTTGCTACATGTTACAGCATCCTGTAACACCTGTTAAGAGAAGATCTGTGCATCAGATAACCAGAAAATCATTTTTAGGTATAATAGAAATTTAATCAACTCATTCGTGTAATGATGTGATGGAGCTGCATTGCAGGAATAGAATATAACATAGCTATAAGCTGGGAAATTATTTCACCAACACTAAAACAACGATTGATTAAATACTTTACATGTAGGTCTTATTGAATTAATTTCCCCGCAAATGGAAAACATGCAAATTCGCCAATTAAGTCATTTGCCCATGGAGAGCCGGGCTGCTTGACGTTCAGCTGCCACTGCGCCTTTAGTCTGAAACCCCTTTTTAGTTTTTGTTAAGAGTTAAGTCTCCAACAAAGACAGGAAGGAGGTCAGCACTCAGCCAACACCTGAATGTGCCTCTCTTTTTTTGTGCTCCCCTTGATCCCCACAGTCTGTGCCTGTCATTAGTCTTAATGATGGAAAATTGTCATGTTGATACAAGTCTTGCTCTCCCCCTCTCTTCTTTGTATAAGTAGAAGGTGGAAGCTCCATTCGTAACAAAACCGTGGACACTGCATTTGTGCCGGGGGAGAAAAAAGGCTGTAGATGCTCTTTCCATAGCTGGGATAATTATTCCTACTGTGACCTTAATGATTCGCTCTGTTCATCCTGCATCTCATCCACGCGCCAGGCCCTCAGCAGAGCCCTGTGTCAGGGAATATGAAAAACCCATATAATGAAACCATTTTGGCTGATGGAAAAAAAGGGCTACTGAAGCTGCACTTGCTACAAAGACGGCTCAATTATGTGAGTAATTGTGATAATTTTCCCTCCATTCACTGCTTTCTCTGAAAGGTAAAAAACACAGATGCTGAAAGGGAAATTACTTGGACAATATATAATCTGTGAAATGGTCACAACAGAAAAAAAGATGACTGTAAGAAAGTGTAGGACTATAAATAGGTATGTTAATGCAGGGCACATAAACACACCCTCAGAAGCCCACAGCACTGTGCAGGCTCATGTGAATAGAAAAAAAAAACATGGAACAAATGACCACTGAAAAAAGGCATGATAAAAGTAGATATGCAGCTGCCAGAAAATTAAACCTCCTTCTCCTTCCAATTGACAAATTTCAGCTCCTGAAAATGCACCCCCATAGTTGGCTATCATTTGTTGTTCTCTGACAGGAAAAGGATAATTACCTCTCTCAGAGGCAGGAGGACTGACATGCCCTTTAGACTTTGCCATGAATGCAGAAGCTTGATAGAAAGCTTGAGGAATAATTTTCTTCTTTGCCTTTCCTTTATGTTCAAGAGCATGTTTTGTTCCGGAGAACTTGGAGATGGCAGTATTGTAGAGTGCATTAAACCATGGGTGTTCATACTGTAAATATGACATCCCTGTGTCTATCAGCTTCTCCATTCGGGGGAAAAACTCTGAAATGCATTAAAATTTCAATTTCATCCCGCCGGGAGACAGGCGAGATAGTGAGATATGCATTACTTTTTCCTTTCACAGTGGGTATTGGATTAAACATTTCCTCTAAGGAAAAAAGACGCTTTTTTCTGTCAGACAAGAGCGAGGCCATAAATTCAAGTTTTGGGGATGCAGAAATGTATTGTATTCTAGGAAGTGCGTAGCCTGAAGTCCAACTTCCATAAAGTTATTATTAAACATAATTTCAGCTGGCTATACATAATGGGAGAGACGTAACGCAGCAAGAAAATTAAGAATTGTACATGATGGTAAACAAAATGTCAAAGATGCATCTTAGAGCTACTTTTTGTTGTCACCTACAGAAAATAAATTTGCTGTTATGTTACATTACGTGGAAAGATGTGAAAAATTACCGTAACAATTTTATTTGATTATAATATCGGCTTTTAATTGGTATGGCCAAAAATGAAATACTGCTATATGGCCTGGAATGAACATTTCCAGCAGATATGACAGGCAGATAAGATGATGCTTTAATTATGCAACTTTGATACTTTGAAATAGGTTAAATTTACCCTTGTTTTGGCTATTGTCAGGACTGTCTTAGGGAGAGCATCATCCAAGCCTGTTAAATTGGGAGGAATTTTATAGTTTTCTTTTTCCTTTAACATAAAAATAAATATGGCATGTTTAACATATAACCTAAGTCGAACTAGTTTGACTGTTCTGTCTGGAGAATATACATTTTGCAAAATACCGTATTTTGTGTTACAATAAGAGTAGGCATAATATGTTAATTCCACTAAAGGCAAGATTTGATGTTCTCTGGAAAAACGTGCATTTATCAGTATCGGCAATCGGCCAAAATGAGTTGGAAAATATCGGCATATTGAATATCGTCAAAAATTCAATATTGGGCACCCCTATTACACACAAAATTCCATGACTTTTCCTAAACTTTCAATGATTTTCAAGGCCTGGAAAATGTAATTGTGAAATTCCATGACTTTTCCAGGTTTTCCATGACCGTGGGAACCCTGCATATTTGGAATATTTAGTACTATACTGACAGAACTTGGATGAGCATTTTTATTACTTCATAGATTGTGTTCTGGTTGTGGCAGCCTTGAAATGTAATGTATTGTCTTCAACATATGTACTGTATATCTGCATTAAAAAGATAAAGCTTAATTCACTCTTCACCATGTCTTGTGAGAATTCTTTGTTTCTATATTTGGGAAATGTATCATTAAAACGTTCAGCCTACAGATACAGACAGTTAGATACAAATCGGTTTTGTCTCACATGTTGTTATATTATGTCCACAACCTTTTCCCCCAGAGTGCAGCCCCCTCCCCCAGAGAAGCCTCCCACATGTACGGCCGCTGACCCTCAGGCCCTGCAATCTGGAATAAATCTTTCCAGACAAGCCGCGCAACATTACAGCCTTGCAGCTCAAATACTTGTATCACACTCAAATGATGAGTCTCTGTCACACACCATGTCATCTGTTTCACCCCAACCCTCCAATAACTTCCGTCCCATTGAGCAGCCTCGTGTGTTACGGGGGCCAAGGCAGCCAGAGACCCCCTGGTCCTACCTGATTGTGCCTCCTGTAACATGGAGAAGCAGCTTGGTCCCAACACAGGCCTATACTAAGCAGCGCTTTTGTGAAGCACACAAATACACACGCGCACACACATACCCACAAACCACCAATCTCAATTCAGTGCACCCCACTGTGCACTTCCTGACAGCCTCCAGAAATGTTTTCAAGTTGTCAAGTCCCTACAGTAATAGTCCGGGAGCAGAGAATACAACAAAACAATAATCATATGATCATAAATTTAGGTTATGTAAAGACTGCCAGAATAAAACTGTTTGGGTTGCTTCTCACAGGCTCTTTCATTTGCTGTTTTCACTTTGTTTCACAATGAAATCTGCTGTCATCTTTTTACGGTTTGGTCACTTTGACACTGAAACAAATTGGCTCCTTCAATCAAATTCTTGTGATATTTGAGCAAAAATTCATTTTTTTCAAGCAGGTTTTTATTTAGCTCAGCAGTAGTAAAGGCCTGTATGACAATTATGAAGAGGAGGGAAGGCTATGTGTTTTGTCTTTTTGCATTTTTTTTTTTTTTTTTAGAGTAGGGGAAGGGTCTGTCAGCGTTTTCTCATATTTTATGTATTCTCACACATATCAGGCTAAAATATAATTTGATGTAATGTTTAACAACCTAAAAGTGGTTAATTCAAAAGCTTTCAGTTTGTAAAAAAAAAAAAAGCTGTATTGTTGGACATCAGGACACACCATTTTACTGTGATTGCTATAATAATAATAGCTAATTTTTCTTCATGGCTGTGTGAAAGTTACTGCTTTGTTAACATATTAAGTTTTAAATAGCAGTACATCATCAAAAGTATTTAAACCTCTGAAACCTGAGAACATTTCTTTCAAATACATCCAAAAAAGGCAATGAGCAATTTGGTAAGAAATGTCCCCCAAATTGCAAGAAATTTGCAGATTAAGAAAATTATTATTTTTTAGAACAGGGAATTTTTTTCCCCAAAGAAATATATTTCTAATTATCATAATTAAAAATGTTCACATTAGTTATTATTTATTGATATAATTCTAATGTTTGTAATGTTGTAAAGCAGAATTTTTATAGGTTATTTCTCTTTTTAAATTTGTTTTTATTTCCGCTTTGTTTGTTTGTTTTTTTGTGTGTAAATTTTCAGGTTATTTTCTTGTACTTCTCCAAACAGGTTTAAAAGAAATCAGGCCAGTTTGCCCATGTTTTAAAGGCTTAATGGCAAACAAATAAAGTCAATAATGCACTATTGTTTATATTAGAGAGGGGGTGTTGGAATCTTTGGCAACGCTTTATTTGGATAGTTCACTTACAGAGAAGAGTATTTCATTTCCACAGTTTTTTAGTTGAGATTCAACAATTCAGCTGTTTCACTTTGTGCATAGATGTTTATCTAGAGAGTTCACAGTGTGTAGCAACTCATGAACACCAAAATATTCTCTGAATAATTTAGTTGAACTTGAACTATTCACTCAACCTATGCTGCATAAGTTGAGTGAATATATTTCTGAGAGTATGTAGATGTGTTCATGAATTGTCAAATATACACTTTAGGTAATCTGTTGAACATCTACAGTATAAAGCAAAACACCTGAATTGTTAAATCTCTAAAAATTACTGAAATGTTACAAATACCCTATCAAATATCTGTGGGTGGACTATTTCAACAAAGTGTCACCAAATCTTTATCTGAGTCGAAATGGTGGTCCAATGAAAATATGAAAAATGCCAGAGGTTTTACTTTTTAAGAACCTGACAAGTAACTTTCAGCTTACCTCGTCACCCCAATCATTTCTGTACATCCGTGATGCATGTGATGCTGTGCATAATGCAAAAACAAAGCACTAAAATTACATGTTTCTGTGGTCTTGTAGATCTCTTAAATGTATATCTATGGTCAATTTTACATACTTTATTTCATTTTTACATGCTCCTCAGTTGAGTCTATAGGTAGTGTTTTGTATGTGGTACAAATGGGAAAATATGCAATTTGTGATTTTATCTAAATAAAATTGACTTATTTTGTTGTACTTTTAAACCAAGAGGTGTCACTCTCATCTTATATGATGCATTTTGACACATTTACTGTAGGTCAGCTTTCTGTTGAGATGAAGAATAAAGTGAAAGTAGCGTTAAGTCACTGATCCAAAGATCCATCTAATCTGTTTCTTACATATTCATCCTAATAGCTTCTAGCTGACTTCAATGAGGAGATTAAAGGCTAATTTATTCTTAATGTTAGATACGTGTATGGACACTGATGGAGCCCTCTGTCTGTATTCTGCATTAATTTCATCCTAATTTGTGCATTTTTTCTTAAAGCTTACTGATGTGGTTGATACGGAGCAGTACCAGCGGAAATCGTGAGGGCTGTGTAGCCCATTACAAGTGGGATATGGCCACAGGAGACAACAATAACATTTAAGAAAATGTTGGAATGGAACAAGTCAGTGACTTAGGGAAAAGAATTCTTTGCCCACATGTTGCGATACATTTAATGGCCTCACAGATCGCCGTCGTCTACGACGCTGCCTCCTTTAAAAGCTACATTATTACAACCTCCTCCACCGTCGCCTCGTTCGTTGTTGTCTGAAACTTTTGATTCTACCCTATAGTGCCACCAGCCAACATAAAGGACACTTAAAGGAGTAGTGCTGCTTTCGAGTGGAACTCGTAGTTACGTCATGGGAATCCATGTACACAATATGGCGTTCAAGTGATAAAGTCATGAGAGCATAGCTGCTAGGCAACAGCGACGTGGATGCTTCTGTCAGCATAGAGATGCTACTGAGGCAAAAAATTAAGCTGGCAAGACACGTAATGCAGGTAAAGCAAAGGCTTAGTGTCAGAGGAAAACGATGAGGCCGTTGGGAATATCGAGATTTTCCTCAGACATATTATGAATACTATGACAACAACTCTATACAACTAGAGTGACAATATAGCCGAAGAATCAGAGTCTGTAGCTCGCACCATTTCTGAAAATGTCATCACACTTCGTGAGCTCTAAGCTTCCAGAAAATTTCCCCTTATGAGGTCATAATTACCACATTAGCAGGGCGTTCATATGGACTTATGTCATGAACAAAGTAAACACAATCCCAAATGAACACACCACATATATCAGCCCAAATGTAGATACATGATTGCTGTCAGAATGACCTTTATGACCTATGGTGCACACAAATCCATATTTTTTGTGTAAATATTTGATTTCTTTACACTGTCTCTTAGATTAGAACCAAATCATCGGGAGTTCTCCCCCAAAATTTTAGAGGCCTACCATTCTTTCAGCTAACACACACGTGATTTACAGATACAAGCATAAATGTAGGGTCTATACTATTGCTCAGACACTGACCCTTAGACAGAGGTGGTCTTATTTTGTTCTTCATCGCCAGCACTCTGATATAAACCAGTCTGACCTACAGCTGTACCTCACTGATATTACTAGCCAGGAACAGAGAGCTTCGTCTTCCAATTACACCGCTGCACCGCTGCCTGAAGCTCAGCCATCTATGGAGAAAGCTAAGACAAGGCTGTCAGAGATTTTAATAAATGTAGGGAACACTGCATGGGAAAAGTGTTGCTGTCTCAATAGAGTGACACAGACAGGCCAAGGCTGTCAATGGAGCCCCTAATGACAGAGTAAGATAATGACAGACCCCAGTTAGAATCAGCAGGAAGAGGAAGATCAATCTGCAGCCAGAGAGGGAGGGATGTGAGGAGGGGGACAAAACTGTGGGCTCTTTCTTTTCTATTTTCTCAGTTTTAGCTCATCTCATACATATATCTTTCTGCTGCAGCTGGCTCGCGTCGTGGCGGGGCAGCTCTGCATTAAGCGCACAGTGGATCAATAGCCATTACAACTCCCTCACAGCCTGACACATCGCAGGGCCACAGTTGACATTTCACTCAGGGCCGCATTGATCCCCAGTGCACAATATTCCAGCCCCCAGTTAGTGGCCGAGCCTGGGGTCTGGCTGGAATTGAAAAGCGAGGGAGGGGGGTGTAAAATGGCAGAGGGGTGGCTAACCAGCTGCCTGCGCTACAAGTAAACAGCACACCCCTTGATGCATTCCTCATTTTCAATCTACTGGTTTTCCTGCCACCACTGGCAATCTGAGAGGCTGTATCAGAGGATCAAAGCATGACCTTATGTGAATTATTTATACATGCACTAGATCAGTGTATATGTGAGGCAGAAATAGCCACACTGACATCATTGTTGATAGCATCTCTACAGCATTTTGTAGACCAGTGGAAACTGGTAAAAAAAAAAAAGTCTAAAATAAGCATTTGGTGTAATTAAAAAATGGGAGTTTCCAAGAAAGCTCAAAATAAACACGGAAAAATCGCAGACAACACAAACAAGTTGATTTCTTTTTAATTGCCTCCTGGGACTTAAGATGCTATCTCTGCGGTCAGATCGACTTTGAAGAATAACCATCGAAGCTGGTAGAATGTGTTTAATTCGTTCATTCAAATAGTAGCTGCAAAAAACAGTAATAATTCTGACATTACCGTCGGTTCTCTCACAGTCACATTAAAGATGTCAAAACTACCTCATAACAATAGATATTAAAGCTATATTAAGAATTCACACAATGCTATCTTTGTGATATAAACCCACATGTCTCTCTGTCATTGCTTTTCATCATGACGAAATCACTTCTTCAGAAACAAAACATCATCCTCATGTCAAGGAAATGTTTCAGGACTTGTGCACAAAAGGTTGTGTGTTTGCTGTGTGAGTTGTTGAAGCGTTCTAGTTAAATTGTGTCGGAAGAAAAAAGAAGGGATCTTCTCATAACTGCTCTGCCAGCGAACATGGCTCCTGGGTTTGATTTCTAAATTGCACTTCATAATTGTAAGAGAGGGGAATTCCCGGATAAAATGGGCTACAAGAGATTAAATACCTGTCAGGTGTAGTGTGACTGCATTGTTCGCTGTAAGGTCTGATGGAAGGAAATTTCAGCAGAAAAGAAGAAACAGAGAAAAAGTGCAATTTTTTCTGGACAGTTTATCTGAATGATTTTAAGCTTAATAAATGATGCATGTTTTCTAATTGTTGCCTCTACAGTATATTTAATGTGTGTGATTAGGAAATATACATTGATATTCAAACTATGCACCCTGAACAGATGTGATATTGAAAATCTCCCATGTGAAACCTCTTCGCCTCCTAACATGTCTAAAATCACATAAATAAGCTCAATCAAAGGAATTCATACTATAACAATATCACTTGCACAGTTCTACAATTGGAGGCATGAATGCATCATATTACAGATCTAATGCCATAATTTAATTCTTGCTCTGGGCAGAAATTTCATTTAATCAATTGTTGCCACCTGGCTCAATGTTTGCACCAACACGGGGGACCACCCACTAAATCAGAATGTATAAAGTGATTTAATAAACATTAAACAACAAACAACGGATGCACATATACCCTCACACCTTATGTATCTCTGGACCCGGAGACACCATACGGCAGAGAAAGACCTGCAGCTGCCTCTGAATAAGATCCTCATCTTTAATTTCTATGTGGTCGGCCCGGTCGGATACAATGCCTGTCGTCACATAGTCTGGGGTCATTATGTACTGGGAGAAGGAGGAAAAAAGAAAGTGTACATGAAGATGAGAGCAGGTCTGCAGTCACAATGCTTCCATTTAACATGACGGGGTCGGCAGAGGAGGAGGGGAATTTGGGGCAGCGTCTTGCCCTCTCAGCCCAATCGTGCGACCCAGGACAGCCCTGCAGAAAGACACCGGAGCCCCCGCAGGCTGACAGAGGACTCTCCCCATCAACACTCACATAATGCTGCTTTGGCACACACTCACAAGTAAGACAAGGCTTTACTCCGAGAGTGCCTGGCACGAGTCCAAGTAGCTTATGGCTTTTTGCCAGGGCAGAGGATACACCTAATTTTTATAGTCTGCACATTGTTTGAACTGTATAACAGAATTTAATACAAATGCAAACCATAATATTTTGTACACTGCATTTTTAGGGTCAAAATCTGTGATTAAAATTTTAACGATGGATCTGAGAAGTTGGTTTTAATATGAGTGAGCATTTTCTGCAAGCAACATTTCAAATTTAAATGTTTCTGTCAGAAATCTTAAGGCGACACTTGATTCTGATTCCCCTCTTCATCGAGATCCACCTCTTTTGTCCTGCTCCAAAGTCACTTGTTCGACTGGTCAATTACTATGTTTTTGTCCCTTGCAGCCTCACAAAGTCAAATAGATGTTTTCGCAGCTCCGTCTTGTGACAATGTTTGTGTGAATTATTCAGCCTTTGCTTCTATCAAATAACAATAACTCGAAATACCCTAATGCAGAATTGCTATCATTCAGGGACAAAACTCAAACTCACTTTCCAGCCACAGTCATCTTTTCTTGGAAAAAATAAGGTGTCAATCTTCCCAACTCCAACACCATTCACCTTTGTTATCCACGGTTGTATTATGATGAAAACACAATGCTTTGATGTACAGTAGCTAGTGAGATATTGCACGTGTGTGTTTTATATTAAGAGCTTAAGGATTGAGTTTCACATTGAAGATGACTGTTGAAAGTCACCTCTTGGACAGTGAAGGCAGCACTCTGCCCTCACTTTGCTCAGAGGAAACACCTGCAGAGAGCAACACATGTTGGTCTGCAGGGGAACCTCTGCTGTCTATTTTGCACTGATGAAATATTCCCAAGCAAAGCGGACTGTGACCTTGTTCTGATCATATGCAGCTCTGGATATTGTTTAAACGTGCCACCGGGGAAAGCCTGACGGAAAGGCATGCAGTGTTAGCGGAGCAGGTTTTTTTTGTAGTGAGCATCAGCAGCACTGTAAAATCTGACAAGTTGTCTTTATTGGAAAAAAAAAAAAAAATCTAGGAAACTGATTGCCTTAAAAACAGTAAGTAAATATAACTATTTTCTTTACTTCATGTCTACACTGTAAAATCTGAAAAGTTGATCCTACCTGAAATAATCTTGGAAACCAATTGCCTTTAAAGAGTAAATATAACTATTAGTCTACATTTATTTACTTTATATCTATGTGTTAGGTTTACTCAAAATTTAGCTGTATTTACTTATTTTTTTAAAGCTGTTTAAAAATGACAAGTGAAATTACCTTGTTCTATCTAAGTGTTAGCAACTTCAGTAAATCAATTTGGGCTGACCTAACTTGATCATGACAGAGAAGATTTTGCCTATGCTAAAGTTAGGAGATTTGCAAGTTCTTTTTTATTCACATGCTCAAGAAAATACAAATATGATAGAAACTTCACAAAATTAAGTAAATATAACTAAAATTCAAGTAAACTTAACAATTAGATATAAAGTAAACATAAATTAAGACTAATGTTATACTTACATTTTTATGTCAATCAGTTTCCTCAACTTGTTAGATTTTACAGTGTATTTGTTAGGATAAGTTTTAAATTAAGTCATATTTACTTAATTTTTCAAAGTCATTGCAACTTAAAAATGACAATTTTAATAAAATCAGTCTTTCAAAGTTTTATCAACTTAGAATCTATTCAATCACATTTGTTTTTCTCAATCCTCTTATCATGATTAAGTTAAGTCAGACTAACTCTGTTTACTGAAATTTCTAACTCTTAGAAAGAACAAGGTAATTTAACTTGTTATTTTTAGGTTGCAACAACTTCACAAAATTAAGTAAATACAGCTAAATCTTGAGTAAACTTAATTAGGTATAAAGTAACCATAAATAAGACTAATAGTTATTATATTTACATTTCTTTTTCAAAGCAAACGATTTCCAAGATTATTTAAAATATGACATATATGACTCGTCATATTTTATAGTGAGCTTGATGGAGGGCAACAAGCTAAAGCCTGGGAGGAGCTTTACTGTGCAGCAGCTCTGCTTCTTCAGGTTTTCTGTGTGAGAAAGTTTTCTCCCTCCATGCAGCCTGGTTAAATTAGCCCCAGAGCCAGAGTGTGGACAGCAGCTGGAGTGCAAGAGTCAGCTCTGGCAGTGGTGATAATCAGCAGGGAGGATGTGGAGAGAGAAACCCTCAGGGAGGAGGGGGCTGGCAAGGGGGGTTGGTGGCTGTGATCTTACAGGCCCAATCAGAACCCAAGTGGAGCCGAGGCCTCATGCAGTGTAACAGCACACCATCGTGCTGCAGCACTCAACATCCTGGACACAGAGCAGGTCTCCTCCCTAACCGGCTGCTTAACCCTTTCAGAGTGTGTGTGCGTGGCTCCCCTGGCCCTCATTCGCTCATCACCGCACTAATCAGCCTCAGAGACAGCAGCTGCAGGGAGCCCCACTCCTAACCTGGGCTGGAGAGGCTGTTATCCTCAGTGAGAGGAGTGCAAATACAGAGCTTAGTGTTCTCAACAGGGACCACAGAGCATCCACATGTCTGACACTGGCTGCTTCCTCTATTGTGTCACATTCAACTCAATCGGCAGATAAACAATGTCAGCAGGTAATGTGGTTCTTTATTAGACAGCAGGGTTTTGAGACGTACTCAAATCCTTTACTTCAGCTAAAGTAGCAATAGGCTATTACAACGTAAAAATACAAGTGAAAGTCTTTCATTCCTAATGAATGACATTTATATTAATACTACACAAGGGTGTAGTTTTATTCCAATATTGGGGGGACTAGGGATGTCCCGATCACGTTATTTTGCCCCTTAGCCTGATGTGAGTCATTTAATATAGAATATCTGTCGATACTGAGTCCCGATTCAATACTTTTGTTTTCCTAGATAATACAGCTGCACAGTGCACACTTTAAGAAGGCTTCTTTAAAGTTAATACAAAAATATCTACATCCATGTTAGTTAGTTATTATTGTTTATTCTGATGACCCCCCTTCTATCTTGTTGGCTTCCTTGCTGTCTCGAGGGAATGTCTCTGGCCCTATTAAAGTCCAGTGTTTGTTGCTATGTTGCAGCCTGCGTCTCAGTAACATGAACTATCTGTATTCTGTTTAGTGTTTATTTTAGTCATCTGCACATCTTTTGGGCAGATTACAGTTCATTAATAAATAAGCCATGTTGGCTTTTTGCTTGCAAGGCTTTTGTTCCACTTCACAGTGGTGAGAGTGGCTTTAGTAAGCTGCGTACTGGTCTCCTCTGCTCTGTCCGAGTGGGGCGGAGAAACACCATGCATTAAAGAGGAAAGGAAAACATAAGACTCTCGCACTGAGCTGAAATGAAACGTTATTTACCAAAAACTTTGGTAAATAACATAAATAGACAATATCAGACTGCGTTTTAATTTATGGTGTGTGGGGTTTTGTGGCAGCTGCTGCTTAATTAAGTTCAGCAGATATATTTATCAGTCATTTTCAGTCATTTTCTATAACTGCTTGTCCTCGTAAGGGTCGCGGGGGGCTGGAGCTGGAGCCAATCCCAGCTGTCATCGGGCGGAAGGCGGGAAACACCCTGGACAGCTCGCCAGACTATCGCAGGGCAGACAACCATACATGCTCACAGTCACACCTAAGGGCAATTTAGAGTCACCAATCAACCTGACCTGCATGTCTTTGGACTGTGGGAGGAAGACAGAGACCCCGGGGAGAACCCACGCAGACACATGCAAACTTCGCACAGAAGGGCCCCCGCCCACAGTCCGATCCCCGGTCCAACTAGGTTTTGAACCAGGGACCCTCTCGCTGTGAGGCAACAGTGCTAACCACGACACCACCATGCCGCCCAGATATATTTATACATATACTTATTGATCATATGTATAATCTGAGTTTACAAAGTACAGTAACCAGTAGCTACTGCTGACAGATAAATGCATTGGAGTAAAAGTACAATATTCCTCTGTCATGTTAAGGGGTAAAATATTCAAGTAAACTACAAGTACCTCAAAAGTTTATTGTATTTTTGTGATGTTCTTATTATCTGTCCATTTTACTGGTCAGCTCTGACCACCTGTCAGCAGTAAATCAGTGGGAGTTTAAATAAAGCCCTGATTAATGTTTAGGAAAAAGAATAATGTACTGTAGTAGTTGTTTCTACAGTGCTGGTAAATGCGGCATATCCTCACTAAATCAGACTTCAGGTCAGGCCAGCTCAGAGGTTGCACGCGACCAGTGGTTCATCAACGTGTGCGTGACACATGGACATGATGGAGGGTGTGGAGGAACGTCCGGACAGGTAGGGTCAGAGCCAGGTCTGATTACACAGCTGCTGATCCTCCACAAGAACCCAGAGACAAACCAGCACCCCATTCCTGCTACAGTCCTTGAATACATCCATCCTCTGTCCCCCTGATGAAACAGACCCGACCTCAGATACTGCACTCCACACCGCCTCGTGGTCTGGGATACAAAGTTTAGTCACAAAACTAACTCAGGTTGACTTTCTGTGGAACAGTTTGTTTTTGTGTCACCGTGTAAAGGCAACAAACGTGTTCAAAGATCACACCAATGAATTACTCACAGTCTCTCCATAATGTCTAGTCCAAGAAACACTTCTACCAAAGAATTGAGTGATACTGGCAGAGCCGATGCGATCTCAGAGACCCAGCTTGACATGACATGAAGAAACGATTTTATGTTGTCTGTCAAATATACGGGAAAAAAAATCAATGCAACTTGACAGCATTACATAAAGAGCTTTTGTGCCTTGATATTTCTTTTCTGCCTGTGTACTTTTGTCTGGGGTGTGCAGAGTCGTTCTCAAGGCCCAGGGGGAGCAGAGCTGGCGAGAACAATGTGGGAACCCAAGGAGCAAACTGCACATGTTGTCTTTTCTCTACAATTTCTGCTGTGACTCCAAAAGAGGCTGCATCTTTACAGACCATTTCATACGGCAACATCATCCATCACTGCAGACATGTCTGACTGCACCTTCTGCACAAGTCCCCAACATGACCCCTGAATTCTTCCAAGATGAAGACGTTCAAAATCAACAGTGCCATAGTTTTGAAACCCTTCAAAATGCAGGATTAATGAGCAGAATTAAGATTTAACACAACATTGTTTTTTCCTAATCGGACTCTCTCTTCATTATTTTCTGTGCTGCCGAGTGCATTTTGTGGCTTTGTAATGAGCATTTTTGTAAATGAACAGTGATACATTGTATAAATTGCTAAATTGACATTTAAGTGCACAACTGCATCAAACTCGCATTTAATTTAACCAAACTAAGTGCATCCATCTGCAGATCATTAACCACAGGAGCTAATCCAAAAATCAAAAGTACTTGGTTTCAGAGAAACTGCAAACTACACAGCTAAAATGGAAGTGCTACCTAATGTGAAAGCTAGCCATAGATAGCATTAGCTAACACTCAAACAAAATTACATAGGCCACTGATTTCTCCCCTAGCTGTTGTTTGTAATTGAACAATATAAATTAACATCTTGATAATTCAGCACATTAATGCCTTTACTAAATGAATCATTAAATCCAGTCGTGAAGGAGAAAGAAATATGCAGCTGAACTCGTGCTAACTAGCTTTGCAGAGTGATTTGGTGTGGTTAAGCTATCCAAATTACATTTTATTTATGTAAGATAGTAGGGACATTCATAACCTTGATTTCTATATACATGTAAATATCGACAGTAGTACTGACAAACATAGCAGAGTTTTATTTAATATACACAAAGTTATTAAAGTTAAGCTAAAGGAACACATTTAGCTTGATTGTGGGTATTGCAGTTATAAAGTATTATGTTAGCTCTATGGCAATGATGTTTTAGGGTTAAACAACAGGAAAAAAGTCTGTCCACCGTAGCTCCATTAAGTGCAATTTATTAATGTCCACAAGTGACGTTTTGACCTAACTCTCTTCTTTAGACTTCCACTTTTCAACAATGTTTTAGGGTAAAATTATAATCCTAAAAACACATAAAACATTGCAACATTTTCATCTGTTGTACATTTGTCTATCCAGCCCAAATACCCATTTTCTCAACACTGCTGTATGACATACAGAAACAGCACACATGGGAATATGGGAAAAAGGTTTGTGGGAAATGATCAACCACTTTCTGCAGCAGGATCCATATAATCTGATTACGCCTAAAATCTGAGTTTAGTGCAGATGACAAGGCGACAAGCACTACTGACTGCCCAGGTACAACCAGGGGGAGCTGGGTGTGCCTGTGTGGCCCTGTAACACTCCAGGCCTCACCCTGCAGAGCCTCAGCCATGGCCGAATGCAACAGCCTCCCACTCTCCCTCTTGTCTAGAAGAGGATCAGCGGCAGCTTAGAGCTGCCCGGGCTGGGAGGTGAACAAGTGGGGCTTTGAGGAGCCCTCTGCCAGTCAGACGGAGAGCTCCAGGCCTCCAGCCCTCAGGGGTTAACCTCTCAGACTGCCAAGCAAAATACTGCAAGAGTCTCGCAATTACAGAGACAGTCAAAGGCCACACGCAATTTCCAGAGCTATTTACACAGTTAGAAGCCCCCCCCCTCCACAACTGACAAGAATAGGCAGAATTAAGATGGTAGAAAGGTAAGGTAGGCTCTTAAATACACTTTGCTCTCCTATAGCTGCAATCCATTCACAAAGAAAATGATGGTTACGCAAATAAAAGAATATGTCTGCAGTGCGTGAGTAATGCAGCATATAGCCTGGAACACAGAGATACATTCAAAAATACTTTTTAAGACTCAGAGAGTTTCGGGTTTATATAAAGGGTGATGAATCTTTGGGAAGCTTAAAATGTTGGATAAACTTAGTTGTAGGGGTTAGATGTTCTGGATAAAACAACAATATTAATTATCTAAACTATTTATTATATTTGTACTATTCATTCCCTGCACTTGCACATTTCATATCTAATGAATACGTTGAAACTTTACGTTTCTCTATGTTTCAAGTTTCAAGTTTATGTTGTGAAAGCACTGTGGTTAACGTGTGGTTAGGTTTAGGCACAAAAACCACTTGCTTAGGGTTAGGAAAATATGTTTTGACTTAAAATAGCCAGTTTGGTCACCATACATGACTGGAAATGTCAGTGGTCTCGAACACTGGTCTGCTGCTGTCTGCTGCTTTGCAGCCGTCTTGCAAGGGTCACGCCATCCACCATCCAGCAATTCAACTCGTATACATGCAACCTAAATGATATCACTTGAAAAAATATTGATATGATAAATCTGAAATGTGAAAATGTCACATATCTGTGGTTTGCAGCAACAAACAAAGACATCATTTTATCCTGGCGACTGGTCTGGTCACAGACAAAGGTTGGGAACCAATGGTCTAAAACAGCCAAAGATCATTAAGTGATGGTGCCATGGTGAAGTGTCATATTGTTGACTGTTGACAAATTATCAATAAAATATTGGACACAATCCCACTTATTACAGCATTATAGTAAAAGTAGTTTACTAAAATGAAAAACACAAATTTGAATTCCACCTAAAGTAATGTAGCAACTATCGCGGAAAATTTTAAAAAAAACAAATCAGTTTTTACTTAATGTAGTAGCAGCATTACACTAAAGCCTGAATATCTGCCGCAAATTGTGCTTTCTGTTTACGACACCTGTGTGTAGTGGACATAAACAAAGGATTACATGCTCAAAACAGCTGATCCCGATAAATAAAAAAATGGGATGATCAGGCCCAATACCGATCCTTCTGATATGATCTTAAAATCCTTAATGTATTTTGTTATACTTTAAGTTTCCAGTGACCATGCACTTCCCCTTTACATCAGTGTATCAAGTACTTGGTCCTGCTGTGCAGCAGTGTATGACGAGACTGTGCAGTGAGTCTGTATCAGAAACAGTTGTACCTCCTGGCGGGCCGGTGCAGTGGTGCTCTCAGTGGACTGTGGGGGCCCCAGCATCCTCTAACCTGCACAGCTGTTCTCCAGGTCTAGAGCCTCTCCAGAGCCCGACAGTTCCTTCTGCTTTGGGGACCGCCCGCCCGGGGGGCATGAAGCACTAATAATAACAACATCCAACATGCAGGCCCAGGGTCAGACGCAAAGCGTGACCCTCCCCATCACAGCACCAGAACCTGGACAGGAGCCAGGACACAGAGCCACGCTGCAGCCTGGGAGAGCAGGGTGAGAAGGACGGGGGTGGGCGTGTAGGGGGGTGAGGGGGGTGTGTGTCTGTGGGTGGCTGGAGCTTTCAGGTCTCCTTTCACTTCCTGCTTATTGCCCCTCCACCACCATTTTGGGGGTGGAGGAGGGTTTGCAGAGTGGGTCATTATGCAAGAGGGTGGGACAGGTTTTTGGATATATCTAGGAGCTTGTAGTCACATAGAGGCTCAGATTTTAAAATGTTGAGGCTAGATAATAACTGATAAATGTCATTAGTCGTGGAATGTACAGATGTACATTTAGTCAATTACTGTGCTCAGGTATGGATTTGAGGTACTTGTACTTTACCTGAGTATTTTCGTTTCATACTACTTTATACTTTTACTCCACTACATTTTAGAGGGAAATACTGTACTTTTGACTTCAATACATTTATCTGCTAGCTTAAGTTACTTTACAAGTTAAGATTTTTGCATAAAAACAGGAGAAGAGTTTTTAAACATATTTGCTACAAATTAAATTACCAAACAGTTTATACAAGTACAGCTGCAACAATTATTAATCAATCAATCATTGATTCCCAGCAAATTAAGTGTCGGGTTCGGGATTTTTTAATGTTTTTTTAATGTATTTTTTTCCTTGAAGTTTGTTCTGCATTGGGCACTTTTACTTTTAATACTTTAAGTACATTTTCCTGATTATACTTGCTTAAGTACCATTTCAAATCCAAGACTTTTACTTGTAACAGAGTATTTTCACAGGGTGGTACTAATAATTATACTCGCGTAAAGGATCTGAATACTTCTTCCACCACTGAATGTCATACCTGAAAAGGATAATGTGCCAAAGGTAAACTGCTGAAAATAGCATCAAGATGAAAGCGTTTTGCTTCTCAGCACCTGTGTTTTGCTGTAGCTCACCCACACATGTAGCACTGAACCGAGAGAATGCAAGTATCTTAAACGACAGAGTCGAGAGGCACAGCAATATCAGCTCATGCATTGAACTGGAGCTTCTGGATTTAGCACTCATGTCTCTAACTTAAATAGATTGTAAACTGTTTATTTGGATTCCAAATTAACAGAGATCTTGGTCAAAGAATGTTAACTTACATCAAAGAAAACTGGAACTCATGTGCTTCGCCCTGTACAAAAACTGAAACAACAAATTCCTGCTCTGAATAACAATCCTGAGTTTGTTATGCTCAAGCCTTCAGAGCACAAACACAGAGCTCCGCCCCAGTCAGGTCTTACAGGTCGGCCAGCGGTGCACTTGTGGTTTCTCACACACTCCATACGAGGGGGAATACTTGGCCCTAATTAGCACTGAGCATCTGGCAAATGTCAGTGTGTGTCTGTGTGCAGCATTCCTATTTACTTAGTAAGCCCGCTGGAAAAAAACACTGTGAGAGCATTGCAGCGTTTCAGACTGGGGTCCTGGGAGTGTTTTGTTATCCTATTGTGAGTGACATATGTGTAATTTAATAGCAGTCTTCTCACTATCCCCTGATTCTTGTGTACGGTTAAGGTTTACCAAGCATTTCTCATTCTACTGTAGGTCGCATACACTCCCACCAACATATCCATTACTGTTAGCTTAGTAGAAATACTCTGAATGGCCTTCGCTACTGGATTTGATTTTGTCATCTATTATTTCAATCGTTCTGTTTGCAAAGGATAATGTTCCCAAAGGATAATGCTTGTCCTGCAGCCAAATAATATTTTAATCACTACTTGTGATTCTGGGGCAGCTGTCGAAACTGAGAACATCACATGTGAAGAGAAATTTTAAAACTGCACATAATCTCACTGGGCTTTTGTTCCCATTGGGGATGTCAGTTTCGGTAGATTTTGCTTTTCATTGACCGACCCATTCCCCAGTAACTAAACGTTTAATTTTTAGGGAGAAAAAAACAATAAAAACAGTAAGGAAAAATACAAGAAGCCTATCCCATTCTGTTGGTTTTGCTGAATGACAGCTGGCAAGTCGCGTTAGCATGTGGAAACATGCACACTGCCCAACCTCCGGTCTCCACTGGTTAGCTAACGTTAGCTGCTCTGCACTGCACACCACCTGGGTCTGAAGCTAGCCAGCGGTGCCGGTCTCCTGACAAGTAGCCCCTTTGAGTAAGCAGCTTTACTTTTGGCCACAAAACCCCTTAAGTATTTGTTAATACTACTACTTTTTACACAGAGATCACAATAGGGCTGCCAGGATGTCCCTTCTTTATGCTGCCTTTGCATTTTTACACAGAACCAAACGGCGGCAGGAGCATGCTGCTCCAGTGTGTGATTATAAACTGCATGTGGCACTGCAGAATCATAAAGGTGTGACAGGCATGAAAAATACACAGCACCGGCCTCTGGTGTTACATAAGACATACATGTTGGCAGCGCTTTCTAAACAATAACAAAGGCATAACATGGCAACAGCAATCATTTGCTGTTTCTGTTATATGGTGGCTGATCTCATCCTCTGCTCAGAGAGTAAGGCCCTCCTGTACCTCATTGTTATCTAAATTTGCTGACATTTAAGGCCACTGTGGTTCTTCTTTGAGTTACCAGCTACTTTTCAAATCTCCTGCAGTGGGTGGCACATATAACGTGTCGTCAAATTGTCACACATCCTGCCCTCTGTCCCGTCCTGTCCTGTTGGCTGTCCTCTTTATGCAGATATGAATTACGGCACTGTTACCTACCATGGCGGCTTGAAGGCAAGACCACTCTGTCGCCCCATCACCAGATCATACCTTATATACAGAATAGCGAGGTACCACAATGGCACAATATTGCCGCTTTAAACAGGATGTGTAAAAGGGGCTTATGTCAGCACCACTAGCCATACTGAGACTGCTAACTGAGCTATCAGAGCTGACAGTGAGTTTGTGCTTCAAGATTGAGCCACTTAATGCACTTGATCAACCTGGGGAGAGACTGCATGGTGGGCAACGGAAGTATTATAGGAAGTCTGGATACAGCCATGGGGGCGGGGCCCCGTTCATTCCTATGAGAGCTGCTAATTGGCCCATGAACCAAATAATGCTCTTTTACTGGGTGTAGAATCAGTGTAGAATACCCAGATCTACTGGCCTATAGGGCATGCACATTAGACACTTACAGCAGCCAAGTGTGCCCAAGCGCAGCCAAGTGTGCCTGAGCAGGTAACCTCCACCAGTGGAGCAACTGACTTACGATTTAGTGCCTCACTAGCTTGAATGGCGGTGAAAATGTTAGCGAACTGGATGGCTTAAATGTATATAGTGAAATGAGGCGTTTCACAGGAGTTTTGATGCTCACAAAAAAACTATTTACTGATTTAAAGATGGCACTTTCCCGATGTAAGTCAATGGGGTAAAGTCTCTCTGGGCCAGTGGGCATCACGTAACCAACACTGACAGTGTAGTTCCACTTTTGGCCACTGCTCAACCAGTCAAAAATGTTCTCTGTGGTTAACCGCTGACATTCTTAGCTCCCATTTAGTAGCAGAGAAACAACCTGTCATCACATGTTTAGCTACTGATATTATTCTACCCGCCCGAGTTATGACGTAAACTAACCACATATTCCCTAAGATATACTCATTGTACACTTTGTTCCAGATTGTAACACTCTACTCTCCTTATACACAAAGCTGATAGTATTCCAAAACGTAAACACCTAGGTGAAATCCATGCTCCTGGGGAAACAACAAAGACAGCAGTTCACAGCAGTTCAGTGCACTCGCTACGAAGCTACATAACAGCAACAGACAAGTGGAGTTCAGTCCAGTCAGCTTGATCGCAGCCTCGATCTCCAACCTGACAAGATTACACAGAGGCTTCCTGTCTCCTCGGCCGCACTGAGATACCATCTCAGTCTGACTTCTCGCTCCCCTCCCATGCGGCTAAGTCCCAGCCTCAGATAGCAACAATTACAGCCTAATGGGACAGTTTTAATTGGAAAACTACATCTAGGAGAGCACATGTTCATCCAACTCCACAGCACGGCTCATTTAAGAGATTAATACGCAGGCAGGTCGTGCAGTACAAGAAAAGTCAGTGTTAAGATTTAGTAACAGCTAGTCAAGGCGGCCATTCATGTGCAGATCAAAACAAAAAGCCCACTCTTAATGTTTTCTGTTGATTTTTTTTTCTACAGAAATAATTTCACAATTAAATCCTCCATGCTGTGCAGCACATTGACACTTGAATGTTTCTCATTTTTCCAAATATTAATAACTCATTTTCTGTTAAAGCACACATTGAAAATTAGTCCTCCATGGATTTTCAACAAACTGGTAGATGTTATGTTGTATTTTGGTGCTGCACATGGAGTAAATGAGAACCAAATGCCACAGCAGGTTCCAGTCATTGATGATTATATGTAGTATGATGACTCAAAACTCACTGGGCCATTTGCATGTGTTCAAGCCAATTAAAAAAGCACAGCAAAGAGAAAGAGGGAGCGGTAAAAAAGGTTTTATCGGGCTCTAATGAAGGACAGGATTATTTCTACAAACATGCATCATTTGTGACAAAAATAACAAGTTTTGTCACGCAGCTGTTGGCTCACTGTCAATCACGATAACAAAATCCAGTGCTTTATTCGCACTAACTGATCTATTTTTATGTCGTCTGAATAGAAATCTGGCTTAATACACGCTTGATTCAAAGTGCACCATGATCCCAAATCATTTAGCCGACAAATGTAATCACAGACTGCAAGTTCTGGTCGTACACAGATGGAAATCAATTACCCTGAATATTGCTGAAAAACCATGGCATTTTCAGGACTTGTTCATTTCATGCACATCTGCCATTTATTCTAAATCATGATGAACATTTGTGTTGTTGTTTTTTTTATCGAGGAGATTAAAAATGTCCTGTGTAAAAACATTTAGTTGAAAATAATACCCCAACTGTTGCTGCTATTTTTAGATTTACTGGAACAAATACGGTTTAAATATGCACCGCCAAAGGAATCATGTCATGTTTACAGAGCGGGGAACCAGCAGACTGGACTCCAGGGACTTCTACTAAACTATCAACACCACCACTTTCATCACATCCTTCACTTGAGCAAATTACCATATCAGCAGCATGATCTGAAAGCGGTCCAAGAAACCGCAATCTCTGCTTTCTGACGCACAATTAAAAGATGTCAAACTCGGTTTCTTTTTCACTGTTTTGGTTCTGGCTGTCAGCGCATCAAACATTATCTTAAAGAGGACTCATTTAGCAGAGAAAAGGGACCGGCCAGGTTCACTGACGGTGAAGAGGGGGCTCAGTAGCCTCGGGGTATGTGGGTAACCAAGGAGCACAAAAGAAATGTGAACATGATAAGAAAAGCAGTGATGGTGGGAGGGTGGGGGCGGCAGAGGGGGAGGACTCCAACTTTCCTGCCCGGCTCTCTCCTGGGAACCTGGGGGCTAAGACGTTGGAGCTCCTCCACATAGGTATCATATTCAGCAGGTCCTTCAGTGCAGCTGGGCTCCGGTCCAGAACTGCCTGACTGTCTGTCTCAGCGGAGAGATGCAGAGGCGCCATAAGGTAACAGTAGCAGAAACGCCAACAGGTGAAACCGAATATTCACCCCAAGCTTGATACTGTTGTTGTCATTTCATAGAATAATGGCACTAAGCCTTTCTACCCGCTTTAATGTAAGTTACATGGAATTATTTGCATGATTAAACTTGCTCAAACATGGTAGAGAAAAGCAGGGAAATACAAGCATTAATGGATGTTACTCCCCTTTTATTTCTTTTGAAATAAATGAGAGAGGGTAGATTGAAATCCATGACAGTTTCAGACATAAATCAACCTCCCACATCTCCACTCTGACACAACATAATAGACAGACTGTGTCCACCTTACAAAAGCGCAGCGACTGATGGCCCACTGCTGGATCCACTGTAATAGCCTCGACTCCTGAAGAAAGTGGGCTGCCTTCTTTAGATTTCAATCCACTGCACCTGAGTGGCTGCTTGACTGCAGATGGGGAATAAGCTGAAATATTCAGCCTGGATGTAGCTTTGTTTTTTTATATATAAACCTGACATACTGTATATACTGCTATGACATCTAAAAAACACCAATCTTTAGACAGATCAAGACAGGTGATGCAATGGCTTTGTGATCTCTGCCTTCAATATTTAGTTTGGACTGAAAATACAGAAAAAAAAATACAAATCTAAAGAAAGTAAACTGCTATTGACAGTTTATAAAAAATACTTTTCAAAAACACCTTTTGAAATGTGCATCAAATCACAAGTTGTGCTGCGAGTAACGATTATTTTCATCAGGGTCCCCACACCTTCTTAACATCAAACTGAAGGACTTTTTAAGGCCTCAGCATGGCATAGTCTGACATATGCATCAAGGTTGAAATACTGTTACAACACTAAATTTTTATGACAACTACCAGATTTCCAGAAGCTTACAGACAACAATATAAGATAGAACAATAAGATAGGGAGGCTTGAATGTGTGAACATTTCTCAATTGACGTGTTACATTGATGGCAGATAATATAAAATATATTTTATTTGTATTCCTACCCATATTATATATATCTGAGCACTTTCAATGACCAATGTCTATTTATGTCTATTTTAAAAAACTTTCAAGGCCTTGATATTCCTATTTCAAGGAACAGTGGGAACCCTGTTTCATTATACATTAATCTGCTAATCAACTGTTGGTCAGACCAACAGTCCAAAATCCAGAGATATAGGATTTATTGTAATGTAATGTCAAAGAAAAGCAGCAAATATTCACATTTGAAAAAGTTGGAACTATAACATGTTTACAATTTTTGCTTGAAAAATTACCCTACATGGTCGACTGACAAATTGATTAATTAACTAATCATTTAAGCTCTAATCAGAAGTGAATACTTTATACTTAGCCAAAGAGTTTTGATGATGAAAAATAAACATATCACAGGATGTTACAAGTAGGATCACAATTGTGCAATTACAGTTTATTCTGAAGTTAAATTACTGCATTTTAAGTGCAGTGTAGTGGCAAAACGGTTATGCGTCTATAGACTATTTCTTGGTTCGAACTCTGCTGGTTGCTGAGCCACTAGTCTAACTGTGCAAGAAAGAAGGTGAGCGTGTCTCCCAAAATGCACCTAAAACAATCCCCTTTATACTTTTGAGTATTTGCAGACAGGTGCAAAGGGACATGAGGGCCCAGGATAGACTTAGTGTGTGAACTGTGGAGAGAATAATTAAGCTTCTGTAAACTAAACTGTGTGGTCCGAAGGAGCAAAAGGGGTTTCACAGCCTTCTGACAACCGCACAGAGGCCTGCAGATCGTCCAAACAATCCATATCCACACAAGTTTGTTCTCCCGCTACACCAGATATGCAAGGACTGGAGTAGGTGCATCAACATCTTGCACAAAAACCTGACGATGGCTCTATTAAACAGTCTTGTACTGCTGGTGGAACTAATGAGACAGCACATGTGCCTACTAAACAATAATGCCACTTCCCACTAGCAGGTCAGTCGGCTGAGCTTGTGCAGTGCAATGTGAAATGTGCACTCACAGCAGAAAAAGCAGTGAAAACTACAGTGAGATGAGGCCCCTTGTGGCCACGAGTGGATTCAATCAATCTGAATTAGAGATGTGAAGAGTTCCAAGGTTTTGTCTTGTTTCATGTGAAGAGGGAGAAAAAATTGAAAATTGACCCGGCAGCCTTCATTTAGTGACAATGTGCTAAAGTATCATAAAGTATGATGGGTATTCATCACAGTGATCTGCACAAGCGGGGGCAATACAGTGGCACAAAGGTTTTCAATTGAAAACCATAATACTCATTAGTGTAACACTCAACATCAGCGGCAATCAGAAGTTGCATTAGCCGTGAGAGGGTGGGCCTGGACAAAATTACATCCCTAAAATGGCTCAAATATAAAAGACATACTGGAAAATGCATTAATCAGGCCAGCTGGGATCTATAGCACGGGATTATGCACTGACAAGACTACGTATATCGATATATTGTCTCGCTCATATACTAGGCCTCATTCAGGTGATATTCAAGTGGTGAACTGTTCAGTTTCTACAGCCCTGACAAGAATGACTACTAAAAATGTATGTTTTCTTTACATTGTCAAGTCATTTATCAGTTTAAGATCAGGAAGAATATGAGAATATCTACAAATACTAAAGAAAATACTGCCTCATAATGGGCCTCAAAGCAGAATACAGGAGGTGACTAACAGCACTAACAGAACATTGTGATTTTCAAGCAATCACAGAGCAATTTAAATATACTGAAGTGCCTTAAAAAACTGAAAGAAAAATTTCTTTCACTGATAAAGGGGACAGGAGCCCAGTGGGGTCTGTCATTGGGTTTAACCAAAAAAAAAGAGGAATTAAATTAATATTTCCCATTATATTGCATTATTCATAAGTATTTTATGAAATAAATTATTTATTAATCACATTAGATTAAGCAAAACACTTTGACTCATATGACAATAAACAAGAGATCCATATTAATGAGGAGCTATGGCACCATATGATCTAAAATGTTGGACTCCCTGCCATGGATGAAATAAGTAAAACCATCCATTATGAAACTGATCATTAATACTATTTTTTACACCCTTTAGACTGTTTAAAATGGGCCTAACCCAGTAAAAAAATGTTATAAATCTAACAAGGATATGTCTAGTGTATTTTTTGAAAACTTCATAGGGTTTTCCACACATTTTCATAGACAAAATGTCAAATCTTTTCCATGACTCTTCAAATACAAATAGTAAAATTTCAATTTCGGAAAAGCATGTGCTCCATATCTGTGGCACTTGCAGTCCCGGTTACGATACTTTTCTGCACACATGCACGCGCACACACACATACTGTACAGGAGAGTATGACTTCCCATAACAAATTCCGCCACACTACGTCACACATCCACTTAACCTGTCTCAAAGGGGAAGATTTGGCCAGTAACAGTCAAGAAAAATGAGAAGAAAGCAAATTTTCCATTAATATCGAGCAGCAAATTAGTTGTTTGAATTAATATGCCTCACTAAACATCGTACATCCTTCGACGCGACAACTGCACATTCAAACGTCGGTGCTAAAATGATGTATCCCGAAGCTCTAAGTCGACACATATTAAATTCGCTGGTATGTTACACTAAGTGGAAGGTTACCTCTGGATGATATCTGTGACATTAATTTCACCACGGGCAACTGAATTCCTTGACTTTTCCAAGACGTTCAATGATTTTGATTAATTTCAAGAAATTTCCATGCTTGTCAACGTGATTGCGTAAATCCATGACTTTTATACAATTTCCTTTCATAATACATTAATTCATTCGTGCTACTAAATGAAATTGAAATTACTGTGTTTCAATACACAATGATAATAAAATATCTATCTGAAGAACACAAAACACCAAAGACAAACCATTTCCAATATAAACCCAACTGGGAAAAAGGTGTCAGTTGTGACATAATGGGAAACACAAAGAGAGACTGCTAGTAAATATGACATGTCTAATACTTGATAATAGTCTAATGTTTTATGATTGTCCCTTGGCACCGCCATTTTTGAAACAGTGTTGAGAAAACCTGAAAGGGGCTACAACAACATCCAGAATACCTAACGCGAAGTTACATTAGGCTAACGTTAGCGAGCTAAAGGTAGCAATTTTTAACGCAGCAGCCAGTGTAATTTACCTAACTACTGCTACTACTGTATGTCGTATCAAGAAGTTTTCGACTCTAACAGAAGCTACGCGAAGACTGCAACTTTGTAAGTACATTTTAAAAAGCTGTTTCAGTTAAAAAAGAAGTGAGCTTACCGAACCTCCCGCTCTTCATCTCCGCTTGAGGCGAAAGTTACATTAGCCGCTGCTAGCAAACGCATCGGGAGCCGAATTCCCGGTCGAACAGTTGACGGGGGAGTTGCATTGTGGGTAATGGAGGCGCTAGATTTTGAAAGGGAAAAGAATGTGTGGAATAAAATAAAATAAAATAAATACCTTTACAGCCATTTAAGCCATGATAGCTTATACCAAATCACACAGACTGAATCATCTCTCTAACTGTTTAATGGATAGTCATTGACACAATATTTGTACAAACATTCATGGTCCCTGGAGGACAAATCCTTTTGACAAAGACTTTTGTCTAATGATGTTAGGTCAAAGTTTTCATTTATCCTGTGAAATATCTCAGCATTTTGATGGAGTGACCCCACAATTTGTATCAATATAGGCCCAATTTTAATGTTGCCCATATAGGCCTCTTAACACTCACAGACTTATTTGTCACCTAGAAAGTGTTTTGAGAGCTAAAGGCTGAAAGGTCTTGAAAGGGTGTAGATGTAAGTATACATGCAACTTTACACAACACCCATGCGCTAATATGTGCATTGTTTGTCTAGTGTGTTTGTTTTTTTTTGTACAACTTTACATTATTATGGTATTCTACTGTCTTTGTTAGACCTGCCAAGGGACTGCAGATGTGAATTAGCTCTAAACTATCATCTGGTATAGTGCATCAATGGTAACATTTACATTTTAAAGTGTACATTATCCCTTTTAAATAAATAAATGCTAATGATGCCAAAACATTTTGTGGAACTTTGTATTTTATTCTTATCTTTGCTTTTGCTCCCTGTTTGTGAACAAAATAGTAATGTTGATGGATTACACCTATTGCAAGCATTTTTTAATGTATTTTTTTTTAAGTCATGCCATCTCAGGAGAAACAACTACACAGTTCTAAGCCCTCTTGGATCCAAGTGAGCAATGTGTACTTGTAAACCTGTTTTGTATTGTAGATGAGTAGCTTCTTCCATGTTTGTTTACCATTTTTTACCCCCACTTCAGGGCTTCCCTTCACAGTGTTATGGATTGTGGATTAACTTCTTCAGCAAAGTCAGCAGAAATGTGAACTTTTACTGAAAGTGTGCATAAAAGTCTGCAAGAAAACCCTCACACACTTGACCATTTGACAGTGACACAGCTCTAAGCCCTCTTGGATTTAACAAGAACGCACCCCGAAGTCTGTGAGCTTGGACTTTGGTATCGAGCCATTCATCGTTCCCATGTAATCTAATAGTTTTTGGTGATCCCCTGAGGTCTACTCCTAAATTTTTCATTCTGTCTTTAGGTTTATTGTAGTGCCACCACCAGGTCTACATTTTTGGATCAGTGTAAGCTGTCTGGACAACTAATGGATAGATAAGTGTGAAAGATGGTAGCCATTCATGGTCCCATCAGAATGAACCCTTTTAATCAGGTCAAAATTTCCAATGCTTTGGTTTAGGACAGAGCACCAGAATAAGTGCCATGCCCTGTATGCATCTGTATTTTGTGCAATTTACCATAGTTTACACTATAGCTGCTAAACAACATGCCAGCGTTATCATTGTAAGCAAGTTAGCAGACTATCAAAGACGCTTGCGTGGCTTAACTGCAGTGAGTTTTTAAATATTATATATGTACAACATCCTAAAGGTATTAAGTATCAGCTAGCAGTATACAGCCAGGTGCCAAATTGTTCAAATGCACTGCTTTTCATTTACGTAGGTGTTTATCAACGTAACTTTTTCCTGTTGTCTTTAATTTTTGTTTGCTTGTCTACTTTGTGTCCAAATTAAATGCAAGGTTGTATTTTTCAAATGTGTCAATATGTTGTAAATGAAAAAAAAAAGATACTGAATTGTAATTTTTTATTTTCTTCACTACAATAAGAATCACACAGTTTGAGCAATATACAAAACGTTTTTCTTTATTTTCAGTATGAAGTGCTTCAAAACACACACCGGGAACTGTTTTGACAAAAGATCTTTAAAAAATGTCTACGATGGAGAAGAAGCAGGGTTTCTCTGCAGGGTAGTGGACCTCCTATCACCTGTGAAATATTACACATCAGTTAATCTCACACAATGTGATTAAACTCAAGAAACAAACTGGAAGTCTCAACCCTCCAGCTGCAGCATTCTCCTCTACTGTATATCAATATCAGCTGGAAAACAGACAGGTCTTCTCCACTGCAGTCTATCCACTGACTCAGCCACAATAAATCTAACTCTTTAATTACAACTGATTTTATTACATCAGAAGAGTTTCTTCTTGGTTGCAGCTAAAGTCTGTGGTGATGTGGGCTTTGTACAGACAGGGCAGACCACCTGTGTGTTAGAGAGGGATGGGCTCCAGGCCAGCAGCGTCTCAGAGTCACATCAGGCCTGTGAGGCAATCCTCTCAATGATTCTCCTGTAGTCTTCCACAACAACCTGATAACTCTTCTCCAGCTCCTCGTGCTGCGTCTGAGTGTCCATCTGATCCATGTGGGACACCAGCTCCTCCGGCCGCAGACACTTCCTCATCTTCGCCAACTCCCTCTGATTCTTCTGCACGACATTAAGAGCACAAACACACGCAGGTGAGGTGTTAAATCAGTACGGTCAGTTTCTCCGCAAGCACATAAATCTGGTAAGTAAGAGTATGTTGTGGCTCAACAAAAAGAGAAAAGCCATGAGCCTTTGTTATGATCATAAAGCCTTCATTCATGCCACACACATGTCCAGCTCACTTTAACATAAAAGACACCAAGCACATTGAAATTCTAACTGAAGACCCGATGATTAGACAATGGGTTTATTTCTAATAAAGGTAAGATAGGTTATCTAACTGAGTGGCGGCAATACTGAGTACTGATTTACATTAAGGGCGTTTTCATATTAGGTACATTTGATTCGTACAATGCCAGCGTACATTTTTTTGTTGTGTTGTGATGTAGAGAACCAGGCGAAGCTCTGCTCCTGGCAGGAGGAGGAATCGCTGATGTCAAGCATGGAGCTCCCTGCCTCCAACGAGAGTGGCGACTGCAGTTCCATAACTGATTTAAAACTCGCAGATGTGTTAAATAGCACTCCACTTCAGCCGGTGTTCACACCTAATGTGCACTGTACTGCAGTACACATAAAATTAACTTAAGACCACCTTGTCAAGCAGACTCGGGCACAGATCAAAGTACCTAACTCGAGTAGAGATGCAATTATATTAAATTCTCATATCATGATAATCATGACCAAAATTACTGCGATAATCGATATATCGCGATAATGTTGAAATGTGCTGGAAAATGTTCAAAAAGTACTGATGCACACACTGAAATCATAGGATGTTTTCAGAAGGGGGAGGGAACAGGCTGCATGTTCAGCGTTGCTGTGTCTGTAGGTAATTGTTGCTGCTAACTTTGGCTGAGGCATTACAGTCTGACAGTTAGTGTCCAGAATTAACTTTTTGATTCGCCAGCCAATTTTGTAGAAAAAAATCTACCAGCCAAGCATATTTTTTTACCTGTCAAAATAATAAATCACCTTTTTGTTTCGCATACATACATCTATTTCAGTAGCCTAAATTTAATTGAGATAGTAATGAATGCACAAGTATAAAATATATTGAACATCTCATCACCACAGCCTCTGTGTGTAAAAGAGTTTCCTCTGGGAAGTTGTGATGCAGTGTATCCGTCTAGGGCTTTTATTGTAAAAGGTAAGGACGGAAGAAGTGAAGCTACTGCAGTGTCGCTGTCAATATGAGAGCCGAACGAGTTTGCAGTGTTGGTTCAAACAACGGGGCCTCCGTCTTAATATCGCATAACCTTTATCAGTATACACGCAGCGTTAGCTCCCAGCAGACCAGCGGCTGGAGGTAGTTTAGTGATCAGCTGATGTCTCGTGCTGTAAACAGAGCAGAACGAGTAGCGCTCGAGACCGCTTCGCCGCACCGCGCAGGTGTGTGTGACACGGAGAGCGCGCGGGAGCGGCGGCACAGGGCAGCAGAGCCGTGCGCCCCTAAAAACGCACCGGAGACTCTGCAGAAGCAGAGTTCAATGTGACTATTTTGGCGCTGGGCGGGTGTTAATTTGGGACCCCCAACAGCTTTCACCGTGATTTTAAAGCACGGTGATCACCATAATTAAAATTTGAATTATATTACAAACCGTCGGAGAATTTAACCGCGATTACCGTGACAATAAACCGGTAACCCTTACATCCCTAGGCATAGTTCACAGTGTTCAAACTAATCAAACGCACTGGACTATGAGGTCGAGTGTACTCGGATCCAAGCCCGAGTCCCTAATGTGAAAGCCCTCTAAAATAATTGCCAAATTTCAGAACCTGAGATTGTATCTGGGTGAGAGTATGTGCTATGTTCTGGCTGCGATGTGGCCGCCTTAGGGCTGCAGAAAACCTGGGTGGCAGCCGGTACACAGCACAGTGGAGCCATGTGGAAACCTATAGATCACCAGTGTATCTGAAGCATTTTTCACTAACACACAACAGATACGCTCTCATTTTAATCTATGCAGCTGTCTGCACCAGCTCCATACAGGCTTGTGTCTCAACTGAGTCTCATGGGTGTACCTGAACCTGGACATTTATTCACTTTTCTTTGCATAAACAGCATGCCTAATAAAACAGGAGCTGAATAAATATATTCCTTGAATTTTTCCCAGCAGCTGTAAATTTAGTCTTAAAGTAAAATTACACTATTTTTGTTAATAAAGACAGAAGAATTAAAAAAAGAAGAAGAAAAAAGAAAAGTACTGTTGGGTAGTGGTACAAAATTCCTGGTGCCAGTATCGGTTCAAATGTGAATGGTAGCTTACCCTAAATAAAGGGTTCTCCCATTGCAATTATTCATCAAGTCTGCTGTTTAGTTTCTTCATAAATGCTCAAAGAGGATGAGGGTCTTTATAAAGTCAGGTTTATTACTCTGAGGTATGAACCTTTGTAGTGAAATGAAGAGTGCTGGAAGGTTTTGGACAAACAAATTCGCTTAGTTTTGTGCAATCTACTGCCTGAAAAATCCCACACGCACATGAATGCAGACGTGGTCACTGGGGAATTGGGGGTAAGAGCAGAAATATATAATCCCCCTCACATTCGCAGAGCAGCGGCTTCTGCCATTCAGCTAACTACATGCTAAATCTCCTCGGGGAAGGAAAAACGCTCTGCATCTGGCTGCCAGATCTTTCCTTGCCACTCTCCCAAGGAATTCCTACTTCCCGCTTCACCACATAGGTCATTTCCACGTCAGACTCTGCCTTTTTTTTCAGACATGTGGTTACCCTGCTGACAGCAAATTCTCTAATGGCTGGTATGCAAAGTCTCAGTGAGCGGCTCAAACATAAAATGTCACAAGCAAACAGGATGTCGGGTGTTATGTTGGTGCATACAGATCTACTCAGTGTTTCCCACTGTCAAGTGTGGTAAAACAGAATCAGAGCAGCTTATGATATTCTGTTCAGCAGACTTAAGTCTGTTACACTAAATCTCTGAAACTCAAAAAAAAAACTTGCACAGAAGAACATGAGCAAATAACAAAAGCGATTTCATAAAATTGCACTGTTTTCTCGACGAAGTTGGAAAAGGGCTGCAATAGCAAAGCTACAGAACTCTGAATGGAGGCAGCTTTTTGACAAAGTGCTTCAAACGCACTTTCATGAAAATTATTTCTCCCAAAGAAATGCAAATCCTGACTAATGACATGTGCCTGAATAGAAAAAAGCTCCAGCAGCAGCAGAACCACAGACGCCTGGTGCGCCCTATTGTGGATGTAACAATACGGCACTAGTAATCTATCAATTTTAACGGCACTGAAGATCAAATTTTCTGCTGTTTTAAAAGGTAACATAATAAACAGTGACAATACAGAGCTGTAAGTCCTTTAAGTGTGCGCTGCACACGGGCCACTTTGCTTCCTACATTAAACGTCTGTAATGGTTTGCTAACAAAAGGTAGAAGACTGCACACTGGATTCTTGTTTGATAGCAACAGAGTAGACATTCAGGGTTATTTTTGAATAAATCAGGAAATCACTTTTTGACCCTGTTCATACTGGCATGTAAACTACTCTGAGGCTGTGGTGACTATGACCTCACCCTGTATGGTCCAAATAGCCTCTTCTTCACCTCCAAACGGTACTCTCTTGCTTTTTCTTCATCACTCATGTCTGTTGCTCTCAGACGCAGGATTTCATACACTCGCCTTGCATGTTTCTGTAGAGAGGAAAACAAAAAGAACCTTAATTAAAATAATTTTTACTTCATTATTCTTATGCACAAAACACTACAGTGCATCTACGGGACGTTATGATATATTGAGCCTCTACAGAGTTCTCACAGACATTCAAAAACAAAATTTAAAACATTTCCCATGATGTTTTAAAGACCCATTATATATTCCTTGCCCTAAATGCCAGCATATTGGAGCTACGTTACATCATCAGCTACAGTAAATAACTTTGCCATTATGCTACATTACATGAAAGGTTATCCATACAAGATTACTGTAACATTTCACAACACACAACAAAATTCCATGACTTTCCCAAAACTTTCACTATTAACTTTTACCAATAACATGACTTTTTCAGGCCTGGAAAAAATAACTGTAAAATTCAATGAGTTTTTCAGGTTTTCCATGACTGTGGGAACCCTACAAATACATATACAAATAGTTAAATGTTCAAAGACGTTTTCTCAGGCCCACGCAGTCTATTTATGTCACAGATTCCATGCATTGTTAATCAGTGACATAAACCAAGAAAGCATCTAAGAGCATTCAGGGGAAAGCAGCAAACTGGATTCCTAAACACAGAAATACAGACTGTTGTACTGTGAAAGAATGGATAATACATTTTGGAATAAGGAATATGCGTTCATTTTTAACTTGTGACCCGCAAATAACATCTGACTCTAACTCAGTTTTGTCAAAAATTTGTTACACAAATGTACTCTACTTCAAAAAGACCTTTAATAAATCTGATATACTTTCCAAACATACTGTGGTTCTGACATCTTTACCGTGATGTTTTGCTGCTTTTCTTAAAATCTTGAAATCAATAACTGTAGAATAAATATTTTGGGGTTTGTTGGTGGGACAAAACATGAAATATACTATAGACTGTTTGAAAGAAATGGACACAGCTGCCCTGACGTCATCCATTAGTTTGTGGACTACTGTTTCAAAGCCTTAAAGTTTGGTATTTTAGCCGTCACCATTTTGGAGTTTTGGAGCCAAAAGTGACCATATTTTTAGACTGTATATACAGACAGACAACATGACCGCTCCCTAAAAGTGATGCCAAAACATCACGATTGCCCCCTGGTGGCTGTCTGTAGTACAAGCCATAAACAACGCCCACCCCATGTTAGCCAACCGAACATAAGCTTAACTTAAAAATTAAAGTTAATTATATTTTCCCCCAGAGATGGTTTAGGTCATTCTAGGTAGTTCTTATTACCCTGATGTTTGTCCAAACAATCATTTTTCTTTTAAATTTGGTTTGTTTGGTTTTTTTGATGCTATAAAAAGTGGATTCAATGACATGACTAACAGCTGTGACATCACAATGACATCACAAGTGCCATATGGCAATGTCTGTATCCACCACATTTTGTCTACATTTCTGTAGTAGTAGGAAGTGGAGACATGTTATCTATCATCATATACAGTCTATGCCACATTTGGACACGAGGAAAGAGCTTTGGACTTGTCAGTCACACGGTAGCAAAGCCCTAAAGCATACCTGCCTTATTGTCCATTTTACTAAAAATAAAATTAATTAAATAGGACCATAATTTACAAAATGAAAAACGTGCTGGTTTGAATAAGACTTGAAACTAGCAATGGAGGCCATAAGCTCTTTAGTAAAATGTTTACTGAGGTAATAAATCAAGCGAGAAGTCTTCTTAAAAAACTTCCATACAATCGGACTGTTTTCTGCAGCCAGTAAAGTTGCCCCCTGCTGGCCATTAGGTAGAATGCAGGTTATACAAAATATCAGTGGGCAAGACTATTGATCAAGCAGACAGACATTTCTTCTATACTGCACAAACTATTATGACTTAAGAGACACAATGTTCCATGCAATAACTTGTTTAAACCCTGACAATTTCTGGTACTCAGATGACCAAAGCAAGAATGATTGTATAATTTCAATGTGTTTAGGTTTGCCAGTTTTGTTGGAAATGTCTGGAAGAGAAGGTAAGAAAATGTAATTATTACTTATTTTCATTAATTCAGTGCTACACAGTAAATGTCTTTGTCAGTGATCCATGAACTTGGTCTTACACAAAATAATATTGTAAATATGTACGCTGTGTTTGTTGCTCTGCTCCATTTTCTTTCTGTTTAATGTTTAAAAAATGTTCATGTCAGAAGGCTATACCACTAAGCAATAGAGGTATACTGATTGTAAAGCCATGGTTTTCCATCCTACAAGGGTGACTCTCTTTTAACCTGGCTAAATCGCCATGGTAACTTATGCGCCAATTTGAGCTGATTATGTTCTGAGTTTCAGCTTGACATCAGCTGAAAAGCACCTTTCACAGCTTCTTTCAGTAGTGTCTCTATAATCAGAGTTAGCAAATTAACAATACAGATTCTCAAACGAGAGAAAATGTTAAATACACTTTTTTAAAAGTGTTGAGCCGTCAATGTTAGATTAATGCTAAACAACGCCATGCAGTTACAGTAGTGCTTACTGAAAACATTTTTTTTGGTTCACATTCAGCGCGTCATTAGCCTCATTTTATGTGATCTCGCTTAGAGCCTGAAGCAGAAAGCCTGGGTTATCAGGAACAGCTGATTATCACCTTTGTGGTACCTGTTATCTCTGACTGAGGCTTCAGGGTTTGTCGAGCCAGCTCAGTCAACGAGAGCCTGACTCTTGTTAAAATTGCTTTGTGGTAAAGCCCTCTAACTTGTTTTGATTTTTATGGTGTCTTGTTAGCCCATGTGGGCTGGGCATAACTAATTGGATGACACAGAAAAAAAAAGAATTCATTCATTCATTCATGAAATAACCACTGGTTGCAGCCTCATACAGCACCTTGTTAATTTTCAACTTGTCTTGTGCCTCTTTGACCATGTCAGCTGAGAAGCCAAGGTGCAGCTTGTCCGCAGCGAAGGACGGCAGGTCTTGACAAAGCTTGACCAGCACATAGTCTCTCAGCTTCACGTAATTCTCAGAGGGGTCTTCAGCTGATAACAAACACACTCACACAATTAAATTCACACAAACATAACTTAGTTCAACGCTGTTTATATTGTGGTCAGTGGATATAAATGTTTGTGTTGTAGAGCAGCAGGGAAAGTTTTTTTTTTTTTTTGCCTGAAAACAACATATTTTAAATCTTTTCACAAGTTTTTGCAAGAAGCTGCTCACAAACAACAAAGACAAAGTATTTCTGAAGCTCAGTCGAACTGTTAGCAGGAACGTTCTGCCTATTCAGCTGCTAAATGTTAAGTTCTTTCTTGAAAAGGATTCCTCTCTCAAAGGACGCCTCTTTAGTATTCATCCTCTGTCTCCATGCAAAGAAACTATTTCGATCCAGCTAGTTTCAATAGAGCCTCAGCACATTCTGGTATACATGCCAGTCCTCCAAATTAACTCAACCCCTGGATCCAACGACTGCAGACAGAAATCATTCAAACTGCTTGTAGGAGACATGAGGATCTCAGATTAAATGTTTATCCACGCCTTCTTCAACACAGTAAATGATGCTAAAAAAAAAAGCTGCTCACCTGTGATGTCTTGCACTTTAGGCAGGCTGCAGTAAAATCTGTGCACAGCCTCCAGAAGCTGAGCTCCGTGACCTTCTCCTTGGAACGGAGGCAGGATCAACATTTGGCTGTTTAATTAAAGGGCAAACCCAGAGCCAATGAGAAAAACAGGTTTGTTCAGAATTAGTCACAAAAACAAATTTATGTGACAATCCGAACAGAAATTCTGTAATTCAAAGCGTGAAATAATGGATTGTTATCCTGATCCATCAATGCAACGAATCAAATCACATCAAAAGCTTATCTATAAAGTTGTTTTCAGATACAAATCACCCTGGTTTGGTAATGAAACAAAATCTGGTTGAATGGTTGGCTATATAAGCCAGTAATTTGGGCTCTTTGGGGAAGAGGATAAAGAAATGTATAATTTTCCACTCCTTTTTCATACAAAAGAATGGGCAGGCACGTGCTGCCCCAGCAATTACCTTACACGTGGTCGGGTTTTGTCTGGGTACACGTAGTAATTATAAACTGTCATGTAGCCAACAGTTGCGTAGAGAGTCTCCCCATCTTTATTGTACTTTTCAAATCTGCAGATAAAACACAAAGGCAAACAGGTCAATTACAGGCACACTCCCATGCAGTGTCCATTTTAGCCTCTCTGTTCTTCAGCCCTCACCCCCCCCCACCACCACCACCACCACCGCCCCCTCCCCAACGTCAGCATGTTAGAGCAGCCAGGCCCCGATTGGTACACCTGCTACAACCTGAATACATTATGCACTTAATTGGAGTACTGCAACTTAGAGGAAGAGAAGGGGTTGGAGGAGGGACTGAGCTCCTCAAAATCACTTCAGTCCATTTTGCCCATTGTCAGTATTAATAGTTGCCAGGGTAAAGAAAACACTGGCAGAGGCTCTTTTTACTGTTAAGACATTGTTCAGTGTTTCAAAAGACAACAGTATTCAATTCAGCTCTTGCCCCTGAAAAATCTGAAAAGGGCTTTTGGCACAAAGGAAGCTCTTGCCTGATCAACTATTCTCCTACAGGGGAAATATAATCAAACTGGCCTGGTAATTGGTCACAAGCGCTACAAAGGGGGGCTTTGTTTTTCAATGACACAATAAAGGCTTTAGGGTAGGGGTGGGCGTAGAGGAGGGTGTGGGGTGGTGGGGGTATGATGTCAATTAAGGAGGGCACTCACACAAGAAAGAAGTCCCAACGATCGTCGTCCGCGTCGATAAAGCTGGCAGTCTCTATGAACCACATGAGGAAAGTCTGCAGGCGCTCGTGGTACTCTTGGAATCCCGGGCAGGTAATATCGGCCTGGGGACGAATATGAAAAAGACAATCGTCTGAAAATCGTCATAGTCAAATATCATCCGTGCAATTCAATCATAAGAGTAATGATAAGAGCAACGATAAAAAGTTGCAAACTGATATTAAAGGGTAAGTTCACCCAAAAGTAAAAAAAATACCCTTAGGGTCATTCATACTTTCTTTCCAGCATGCATACAGCCAATAGGTGGCACCAGAGTCAAAAGTTTCCGGAATACCAATCGTGGCAACAGTGGAGGAGGTCCTAATACGGTAACCTTTGACAGAATAAACAATTGCCGACAGCGGTGGACTGATGCCATTAAACACATTGCAACATGTGGACAAAGGCTTTTTCCACGATATTACAGTTTCGTTGGGTTCCATCATTTTTTAAAATATTTTTGTCGTCTCCTATAGTTGTTTCTCGCTTGAACTATGCTACACTGCCCCCACGATCTCGTGTTACCTCTCCATCTCATCCGCATCTGTAAGTTTTTTAGAAAACGTGCACAAACACAAACAAAATGAACACAGAGTACAAACAGAAGGCTGTATATGTATCTAACAATGAGCATAAATAGGCACTTACCCGTAGCGCAATTTATCAATCTAGATCGTTTTATTGTGAGTTGGTGGGTGTTTCAAATTATGCCGCTCACCGACTTTCGGAGTGTTATCAGACCGACTGGATCAAAACCCGATAACGACATGAGTCATTTTGCTAGTGCTGTGATGCTCAAATAAATGTATCCACAGATTTCCAGGTGTCTCGTTGTACGTTGTACTTCCACATTTGGCCGCTATGTCAAATTGGCTTCAAGCCCAGTGCTGTTCCCAGGGGCTTGATCACAGCGCAGAAGGAAGCATGCATCTGCTGCTAGGACCAGTATGCTTGCAAATGTTACGGCTCAGCCAAGGTGGACACCATCAATGTTTACATCTCAGCATGTCATGACACAAGTCCATGAGGAGATGCACACTTCTTTCTGTGCAGTGATTTGGTTGGCGGGTGTAGTTTGGTTGACAGAAAATAGTTCCTATATGAAACTGCTCACAACAAGGTGTGTGAATAATCTTAAGTAACCACGTCATGATTTCTGTAAAGAGACATTGCTGTTGAGTTTTTCAAATGCATTTTGTGGCATTTTGAGCACCACAAGCCGAGCGCCAACAGGCAGACATCTCTATGGCTGATATCTCGAACACTTGGCAGGACATGCCAAAATACTCTAGATTGATAAATTGCACTACAGGTAAAAGAAAAAAATCGTTCATTTGGGGTGAACTCTCGTTTTATAATCTGTGGTGAGGTAGTGATGTCTTTACCTTGTGAATCTGGTATGTGAGCTCCCCAGCCTCCTCACTGTGGACTGTGTACGTGTGAAGCAGGGTGCCAAAGGGCTTGAAATTGGCGTCCTTCTCCAGCAGTGAGATGAAGTCGTCAGTGTTGCAGGTGAAGCCAGCGGGAATGATTTCCCGGATCTTCCCTTCGATATCATCTGGCTGCATAACACAATTTGCACAAATTTAGTTGTGCAACGAACAGTTGATTAATTTACAATCTAGCATGATTTTGTAAAAGTCATTATCATTAAGGTGACCTGTGCAATGCATTTTAAAACATACTTTATGCATACATTATGTATGTAACATACATTATGTATGTTGCACAGTACTTTAGCCTGGTGAAGTTGTTTTATTCTAAAATATTTGCATTTTTAATTCTGTATAAATATTTGAAGAATTAATGTTCTGCTTGTATTTTAGCAAAGACACAGAAATAAACTTGTATAATCATCATAAATCACAAAGTTTAAGGTGGCCTAAGACTTTGGCACAGTACTGAATACTCATAGAAGCATTTGTTGTTAAATAAGAAAAGAGGTGAAAAAGTGGTTAAAAAAAATCCTATACAATAATAAAACTGGCAGCATGTATGTTTTGTGGCAATGAAAAGAAAACCATTAGGCAATTAAAACTGTCAGCTGAGCAGAGACCACAGCAGCTCCCTGCCCCCTCCCCGCTGAAAAGACCACTTAAATCAGTACATTTACTACTTATGTTAAACCATGAATATGTGATGAAGTTGCCACAATAAAACGCATTTCTGCCTCTCACTGGGAAATAAAGTCTTATGAATTGATCTCAACTTAACAAACCTTTGGGCCATCCATAATAGAGGCCTCTCCTCTAATCCTGCCAAGTGAACCCAATCAAATGAATTTGCCCCTGCGTTTTTCAAAGAGCCTCGGAGACAAAGGGGCCCTACCCTTGGACTTTTTACTCAGTGCAACCTGTGGTTAGTTCAGCTGTAATGTTTGCATTGTATCCATTTCCACAAGGATTGACATGAGAACACTTTGCTAAGCAGCCCTTTCACACCATTTACATGTGTGATGGGCATTATTTCAGCACAGAGACCCTTGCTGCTCGGCATTGAAAACTGGGAAATGAAGAAGGTCTGAGCAAAATGCACTACAAAAGGCTAATACAACATACTGCTAATTCCCCCTCCCTTTCAGACATCAGCTAATATCTAACTGGAAGTAATGCACCTGCAGCTGAATGCCTCTTAACCATTGTAATTGTTCAGCCACATTTCTAAGGAACAAGGACCATACTTAAAAGGCCATGGACAAACAAGTCCCTTTGTCCCGAGCACTCTCCTACGTACTAGACACTAAATTGCACAGCCTTCCAGAATAGATGCCTTAGTTTGGCATGAATATAAGTTAACAAAGTACCTTTCGAACATTTTGTTAATGTCTTTGATTTCTAACAATGAGCACAAAGGGAGTACAAACTACCTAATTTGTTGTGTTGGTGTTTTTTTTTTAATCTCTTTAATCTACTCCACAGACCAAACCATAATCCAAAATCTGCAGTCATTTTTTTCTGTTTAGAATTATTTGCAAAGTATTGGCTTAAATGTTTAAAGACAGGGCGTATTTACACAGCCACACTGATTATGAATGTAATAGAAATAATGACATATAACTACTACGGGCATTCAGCATTTTCCAGCCCGTGTGCACAAAAGGTCTGGCACTAGAAATCAGCGTCCAGCACTACGCCGTTTTTGGCTGATTTAAAAGGGGAGAAGGTGATGTGATGATGAGAGTCTTGTATCAGCGTAGCAGCTGCATAAACTCCATCTCTGCCTCCCCTCGTCTCTCTCTCTCTCTCTCTTCTCTCACCAGCTGCACCGCACCCCGGCCGTCCACATGCACTCAGAGACAAACACTCTTCAGATGCAGCCTGAACTCTGCTGCTCCCCTCACTCTCTACCTCTACACCAGCTGCACTCAAACCCTTAACAAGGTGAACACTCAGGGGTCAACGCTCAACACTAAAGTAGCAGCGCACGCAGACAGTAAGCCAGCCATCACATTTCAGTTTGAATATCAGCTTCAAACTATGTTCCCAAAAAGTCTAATGGCTCTCTTAAGGTTTAAAAACAGTCAATTGGTTGCCATGGCAATTTTTTTTTTGAGTTACCAGACATGAAAGTAATGTCTAGTCGGAAGGAACCATCATTGTTGCATGAGGTTATTTATAATTTAAGTGCGTCCAAAGCAGCAACAAATCCCATAGTTTATAAATTGCTCCCAGTAGCACCAGTTGAAGGACACATTGCCCTGTAGGGGAGCCCCTGCTGTTTCCACACAGGACAGATGTCCCAGGGTTGAATTATCTGATCTCAAAGGGGCCCTGGTTAATTCTTGTATTGCGTGTTTGCTGCATTGACAAATTCAGGAAATATTCAAAGCTGCCAGAGGTCTTTTGTGAGGTCTCAGAGAGGGGACTATCGGGACATTAAAGCATTTCGCTTCACTGTCTGTTTTTGCCCAAATACTGGCTGTTGATATGTAAATTTTTATGTGTGGCAATTAAAAATGGCCTAAAGTTTCACGTACTGATCAATGCAATCACTAGAAGAACATTAAAGTCTGGGTAAAGCAAAATTAATATGCATTCTGTTATTAACCGCCCAGCCGAATTTGAATGATTACAATATTGCCAAGTATATACATTTAGGTTTCAAAGTTGTGAAAAGAAGAAGAAAAAAAAAGTATTCTCTGCTCTGAGCTGTTGGGGGCGTGTTCGCCGAAGGAGCTGAAACAAAGAAGAGCCACTGCAAAGTCTCGGAAAATACATCAGTTTCAAAGTAGTACAGAATTATTATTATTAGTTACAATGAACATAATAGAAATGACAAACACTTTATAACACTTGTTCATTATTATACACTTATTTCATTTCATTAATGAAGTAATTTTCATTAATGTAAGTATGTCTAGAAGGTCTACCTTTAGAAAATAACTAAACACACTGTCTGGTTGCATTTTATTTTCAATACTGTTGATAAGCACATGATAGCAGTACAATACAGTATAACACAATATGATACATGATATACCTTAAAACTGGGATACTGCTGCAACCCTAGAAGAGATGGACTCTCGTTAGCAGCTAACTCAGCAGTACAGTAACATACATGGAGGAGCTCCTGTGCATCAACAGACACACGTTAGTAGGTAACTCGGAAACTCTGAAGAACAAGTGCTGCTCCACAGCAACAGACTGTTGTTCTGCAGTTAACGTTAGCACAAAGCACATAACAACAGTGAGCTGTAAAAAAGGCGACTGATACTATGCACTCTACCATTAGTAGTATTGCATCATCGAGCCATGATTTCTCACCTGCCCAAAAAATCCTGGACATGGAAATAGTGAAAAGCTGTTTAATGGTTTGACTCTACAATAGAGTACTTCACAGTTGCCAGTCTTTTAATGTATTTTTATCATGTATTTTCTGACATGTATAATGCGTTGATAAAGAAATGACTAATTTTGCTTTATTTAGACTTTTTAACTAATTCTCAGGCCATTAGTGGAGTAATGAAGTTAATAAATGAATGAATTATTGCAACAAAAAAAAAGGGTTGTCTCACATAAAAAAAACTGAATATAAACCCACTGAAGATTAGATTTCAACCTCAATGATTTTGATTGTTGATGACTTGAGCTACAATTCGCCTCCTGGAAATATATGTACATGATATCCAACCGTGTCACATTACTCCTCCTGCTGATTCAATCACACAAACCTCTGAAAATCAATGCCTCACGTTAAACCCCACGTACAAAACCTTTTTAAAACCCTTCTCTTCCGACAGAGAGGAGTAGGATTAGCGTAGTGGCGCAGGGGGCCATGGTGGGCTGAGATTTAGTCTAACAAAACAGGAGATCTCTTACAGGAATAATGTCACCACCCAGAGAGGCTCCGAGTTACTTCAGTTCATGAAGAAACAACATTATGGTGCCAAAACCTGTCCACAAAAGAGCACCATAGGTCCATCCAGCCCCCGTAAAGAATAATTGATCATACAATCCTGCTGTTACTCAATTATCGAAGCAACCACTCAATAAAGCTGCCCAGTATTTATCTGTTAAAGTTACAGTTTGATTTACTAGACTTCAGATTATCATGGCTGTATATTTCAAAACATTTTGACACAAAAATTAATAAAACAAAAATCTTTTCACTTTTGTTGTCTCCTGCTGTTAGTTTTCCAAAAATGCAAATCATGTGACGCTGGGCATCAAAAAAAACGAAACTGCAAAACTGCACTCAGAATATTTCAAATGTCTTTTCTTTTTTTCATTTTTACCAACATGCTACAATGCATTTTAACATAAAATCACCAACATTTTTCCCTCCATTTTTTACCGTTTCACAATAATGAGTCATAGTGGTCCTGGCGACACAGAGATGTTCTTCCTGTGATCTCTCCATCACCATGACAAGTCTGTGGTGACCCAATTCAGACTGCAATAAATCTGGGTATGACACTGGATGACCACCTCTGTGACACTCCCTTCTGCAGATTGATAATCACAAAGTCAGGATTTGTACATTCCTCACCCAACAGTCGGCACTGGTTCTGGTCCAGGCTCTTGTTATCTCACACCTAAACTACTACAACTCCCTTCTTGCTGATGTGCCGGCATGTGCCATCTGACCTCTGCAGCTCATCCACTGGGCCTTTTCCATTGTCACTTTTGGCCGCGCCAAGTCAAACCATGCTGCACCGGTTATTGCTTCTATTGTCAGTTTTTGATTTGTGCTTCTGTTGTAAGCCGCATCAGAGATGGACCCTCTCTTTAGTAGGGCCAAACGGGTGCCCAACTGCCTCTGAGCAGGTAGCGGTGACATCTAGTTGACTGCAGCAAACGCCCAATGACTCTCTTCTCCCCCAAAAACAACCGTGTGTTGAGATTCCACTCACCTCTGTGAGATCACACAGGAAGATGCTTCTGTAGCTTCTAACTGAATCTCTGAAGTTTAGTTCCTCTCTTGATCCCCGTTTTTATCTTAAATAAAGTGTTGACTTTCAGCTGCATTAGTCATGTTAAGTTGCTGCTAATGAAAACACAGTCCCTTCTTTTGCTGCTTCACAATAAAAGCTTTTATATATAGCATGGGACTTTTATTGAGAAAATTCCAGGGGTTGCCCCTTGAAAGTTGGAGATTCGAACCATTAGTTGGAGAACCCCTCAGTCGACTGAGATTGCGTTGAGTCAGAAGTACTTCTGGGATGTTTTAGTCCCAGACTTTGGAGCAAAGTGAACGCTCCTGACTTTCATACTACTCTTTATTACAGACTGCTGCGTAGACGAAGGCAGCAACACAGAGGGGAAGAGACTTCCCCACAAGGCTCTGTCAAAATATTATCTTTTCTCCTTTCCTTAAAGGTGGTGAATTTACAGCTCACAGCAAGTTAATATCACACAGTCTCTGGCTTTTGTTTGATACGTCGTTCCTGCAAAAAACGTTGTTGCACATTGCCGATCCACTGTTAGCACCATTAGCTTGTTTACTTTATGCCGCTGTTACTCTGAAATCTGAGCGTCCTGTTGAGCCCCATTCAAATTTCAAAACTTTATATGAATTTAAAAAAAAAAAAAAAAAGAACAACAACTCTAAATCATTGAATATTTGCATTGAACAGCCAAATCTAATTTGACATGTCTGAGTTGGGTACAACCCTAGAAAAATCTAGAGGAAATGAAATGTGTTTTTATCAACAAATTAGCGGAACTTTGTAAGAAGCTTTTCGTCACTAAAAGAAAGTCTACTGATGCGGCAGAGAGGAAGAAAAAAATCAGCCACAGCCGCAATGAGATGTGAGATTAAGAGCTGCAGTCAACAGGTTCTTGCTGCACATCTGCAAACAAGCAGAGATAAGCAAAGATAACAGAGGACTTCAGCCGAGGATCAGCCCGCTGCTTTTAAACGTCATCACTCAAGCCGTCATCAGTTAAAGACACACTTTCAAGCAGGTAGCCATGTTGTTGTAGAGACGCAGATCCCATCTGCACTGAACCAGAACATGCGTGTGGAAAAGGGGCACAAAATGCTGCAGCAGGTCTTCAGTTACCCAGCTCCTCCACACCTGCTCCTGGTGGCTGCTTGAATTCAATTAAGACACTAGTGCTTGCCTATCCAGGGCTGCGTTTAGCCCCCACAAAACATGGTAAAATGTCTTTATTGACAGAAATGGTTGTGCGTTGAACACCCTGTTGTGTTACACAGACTCACTGTTGCTAAATACTGCAGGGTATATTACATTTAAATCAAAGGGGCCTTACTGGCATGGGAAAAGTTATATCTACATTGCCAAAGCAAGTGTGGAGTACAAACAAAAGAATCTTTGTACAATAATTAAAGATTTCCCAGAAATTGGCTGACACCTCTGACACACCCACCAAATGGGACAAAACATATCTCAAAACCCGTTGCACACTATTTTCAGGAAACATGTCGTTCAACCTGAAAACTGTAGCAAATCGGTGCACACTGATTTGAGATAGAAAATGCCCGAGGCTCATCCAACATCCAGAACAGTGTCGAACGTTACATCCCAGCCCGTCCACAACAACTCTGCTACAGCCAATCGGCTTGCTACTGCGTCAATAGGCAGGGGGGCCAGCTACCATAATGGTGGCGCGAACTCCCCATTGACAACAGAAAAGGACAGCGCTTCAAAAACCACCAGACGACCAAACAACTGTTTTTTACAACACCCCCTCTTTAAAGCATAATGGAGCAGCTTTGGATAAAAACATGATATTTCTGTAGGAGGCATGGTGTTTTGATCACACCTTTGTTCTTGTGCATGTTCGAGGCCTATTTTGTTCATACTAACAGACAATAAGCACCACATGGTTACCCGTCATCATTACAATTACATAAGAAAACAACTGTGACAAATATAGTAAACAGAGACCCTGATTACAACATTTAAGAGTGCTAGAACTTTACATTAAAAGGAATGAATAAATGCGTACCCTACCTCCACACAATCAAACGTGTCAGTGACTTTTGAGGAATATTTCACTTTAAAGAGGGTGCTCAGGTTTCCGGCAGTGTAGAAGAGCTGTATCTGAAGACCTTTGTATCCGAAAGCGACCTCGCTGCAGACAAAGTAATGGGATTGATTAAAAATAGTAGAAAGGTTACACATGTTTGCCTAGGACAGTGATTTATAAACATAAAACAATAAAACAGATGTTTTATACAGTCTGGGATACATTCATATCAGGGGGACAATAACAAACCTTTCATAATTTCTTTTTAATGACATTTATCAAATATAAACCTGGAGCGAATGATAGATGTGTACTGTACGTCTGGACAGTTTATTCATTGTGTTGCATTATGTCTTTCACCAATACATCACAAGCAGTTCATGGCTCAATAGATTTTATCATTATGCAACTGTGTGATTGAGCTTTACTAGCAATTACGCTTGCTGAAATAATTAATGCCCCAATTACTGAGTTCCCTTTGAGCTGATTGCAGCAAGTACAAAAATAACCAATCCTAGTTTTGACTAATTTGGAAATGCAATTTAGAGCATAACGGCACGCTACTGTAAGCCTACACACAGACACAGGTGTCACTGCCAAAACCATAGTAAACAGTAAATGGCAATGGCTCTTTGTTCATCACATTAGGCTTATAGTTTGACTAAAACAGCATGCAAGACAGATCACTGTTCATGTTCGCATGTTTTTGCCGAACTGAAACTAAACTTCCCTTCATCCTCTACCAAACTAACTATGTAACAGACTTCATATTGGCAGGTACTCACGACTACAACTGAATTGAGAAAATACAACATTTGATTTAATACTAGATGACTGAAACATGTAAAACATGAGTCAAAACAGAAACTCTGTAGTGTTGGCAGGCTTGCTCTTAGGAAAACAAACATGACGGCTCAGTTTTCAGTAAATACTCAATGGGTTCAGCAGGTTACAGGAAACGGCACATATTTATTGGTTTTTAATGTCATGGTGATGTGATTAAATAATACTCACTCGTCCCCATAAACCTGGTGGCTGTACTCAGGGTGGAATGTTGTGCCATCATCCTCAACATCCTCCGGAAAGCGAACTGGGAGGAGAAGAGAGAGTTCAACCAGTTTAAGTGAGGAATTTTATCATATTTACTGACACAACATATGACATAAAGCAAAAAACATACCAAGCTTCAAGCATATAGCTTCATTGGTGTCACACTTGTATTCAGCCAGTTTCTTCTCCATGGTATTTACTCCTGAGGAAAAACGTAAACCACATACCATGTTGAAATTTCTCAGTTTTTTACAGATGTTTATAAGAATAATTTAGAATAATTTATTTCTCCATTCAATCTACAGTGGTTTAATGGTCATTTTAATGATTAATAATTTAAATGTTAGCAGCAGCTTGTGACATCGCAACATGTGGCTAGCTGGATATGATTCTGAAACAAATGTGATTATTAAATGACTGCATTTAGATTCTGATACAAAGTAAAGCACAGAGATGAAGACACAGTTGGCTCTAATGACAAGTGTCCTGTAAATACTTCTGGAGTGGGAAATTATTTATGCCAACATGTAGATTCAACCTCATTTTAACAGCATTGGAAATAGCTTTGATGGAAAAATTAAGATACTCTTATAACTGATGTTACCAACAACTTCTACTGAAACATGCAGAAGAAAACAGTAGCAGCTCCTGCTGACTGATCATAGTACGAGTGGACTCTGTAACCCCCATAACCCCAACGTGTTGCTACATTGCTTAATCTGCACACATCACGGAGTAACATAGAAGCTTTTTAAAACTGAACAACTGTACAAAAACACATGACTTTGACATCAAGTCTAGATAAACTTAATTGTTCCTGGAGTGAAATTCGTCTCGGGCAACAATGCCACACAAAAACTGCAATCACAGCACGCTCCAGACAGCAACGCACATCCAACAGACACAACAGAGAAACAGAACAAACAAAAAACATCTTGGTTAAGATCACTTTGACCAGGTGCATGCAATACAGACAAAAAGAATTAAAAAAGAAAACAGAAATCAAAACAGACAAGAAGTTGGATTATCAAAAGTACAAAAATATATCTGTATACAGAAAATAAAGAGTAATAGAAATAAATCAAGGGCTCGGGCTGTTGTAAATCATATTAATCTATAATGCACTTTCAATGCAGTTTTATTATTCATGCATTTAAGGGCTTTCACATAGGACAGAAAATCATTATAAAACACATTAAACCTATGTTTCACTGTCATATACTTATATTTGTGTAGATACAATTTTTCCAAGTATTAGAATATTATAAACATAAAAGTTAGTTTTGCCATTATCCATAACAATTCCATAAACAATATACTATTGAGAAAACTTTTCAAGTTGAACAACCTTTGGGGACAGCCAGTCGTGTATATCAATCCAAAAAGCATCACAATACATACACAGGAAAAAAATAAATGATAAGAGCATAGAAACTACTGAGGCCATAAATGGTGGACAAAAGTATAGATCCTGACAATTTTAGCTGATCTACAAGGATGAACTACCAGTGATTCTTTAACATGAGTAAATAAGAGTAAATTATATCAGAAAATGCATCAGAGGGAATGTAAGTATCCCAGCATTCATCCACACAGGCACACATTCAACTCGACATCCAAGCGTTACATAAACACACAAACACACAGTGTGCTGTGACAGCCTGATAGCATGCTACTAATGTTAGCAGACAGGCCCCTGCTGCTGCTTCACAACGTTAGCTTAGCCAGCGGTGTTTTAACCAGATACAGAGACGGTTTACGACTCCGAAGAGATAAAAACAGGGCGAGCGCCCGTTTTTCGCCGAATATGCATCAACGCGAATACGGCTTTATTAAAGCATGAAAGCCTTTAGCCACTTACCCGCCATTTCTGCACACTGTTGTGCGGAGTGTGTTGTCCCAAAAGACCCGCGGAATCAGGACGACTTCCGGGTCCTCGTGTTTCCGTTTAAACAGGAAGTTGTTTTTTTCATTAACGGTTTTTGTTCATTTCAGTGGAGAGATTTTTAAAAATTGACTTTGCCACAAACGAAACCGAGTAATGTTATTGAAATTGTTTTATTTCCGACAAAGACTTACTGAAAACACAAGAGGGTGAGTTCAACACAAAAATACACCGTTTACAAACAGAAATTATTATTAAATCATTATTAAATAAGGACTGTAGCTAACGATTAAATTCGTAATGTTATGATAACTGTAGAGCTAGCATAAATCAGCTGCGGTTATTTTTGTGTGTCCTCACTGGATAAATTTACAAACTGACTATTTAGTCCATAAAATAGCATAACCAGAGAGGAGAAAAATGTCTATCATAATTTTCCAGGGCAATAACTGACGTCCTCCAGAGCTAATGTTAGCCTAAACTTTACAAATCGTTGTATATATATGTATATATAAACATCTTATAACAAATTAAATAATGACACAAGTAGGTACAAACCAGACAGACTAAAATAAATAATAAAAAAAACCAACATCAGATATATAAAATAAACGAGACACAAGTATGAACACACACACAGTAGTAATTAATTATCAAGCTGTAAGATTTGCATAGATTAATAGTTTTGGTTAGTTTTTTATTACATATTTTATACATATTTATATTGTATATATATATATATATATACAACATAAATATCTATCTATCTATCTATCTATCTATCTGTTTATCTATCTATCTATATATATATATATATTGAAAAAAGTGTTCTAATGTTTCTACCATATTGTTACAGAAGTTGCATTTGTCATTCATATCAAGGATGTACAGTATCTACAAGTAACAGAAGTTACAGGATAGTATTTGTGTATAATATAACGGTTTGATTTTGTTGGTTAGCACATATTTGTAAGGAGTCCAGTCAAATAAATATTCGAATCCTGATTGTGAATTCCATTTTGCTGTTTGACATTTTATTGTATTGTGTTTGTATGATTCTGCAGAGTACAAAACCTAGCAAATATCAGGTTTTGCTGAGTCAGGCAAGTGATTTCTTATGTTTACCTCCTCATCAAAAATTAAAAACAATTTAAAAAATATAGTTTTTGTTGTGCAACCGTGGGACATTTTGCACACAACCCCACCTAATTTTGACAAGTTAGTGAAAAGAAAGAAACTTTTCTTTCAGCAAGTGGTAAGGTTAAACTACAGCGATATCTCAATAAAATAAACAGAAAATTGACTCTTCAGGGGAAAGTGCACTTGTGAACATCCCTCTGTGCCCGGGTAATGCTGTGCTATCATCCTGGCCTCAGCTATTCTGTCCTCCAGGTGCATCAATGAGTGACCTACCCAGTCATGTTTAAGCCACTGTAATTTTACCTCTACTCCACTGTCAGCACTAGATTATCCCTTTCCTGAACAATACCATACTTTTTACAATCCTTAGGCAACAAATTGTGACTGCATGGAGGCAATACATGCTGCTTGATCTCTGAACTTTAAACTACAGTCGTTTGGACTTTTTTTCTGAATGAGAATATCCCTCAATAGAGGAAGGAAACACAGTGCTGTAGTGTTTGACAGTTTTGATACAGTCAATCATCTGGTGGACATTTGCGTCAAAATTCAAGAGTGTTTGTCTGCATTGGCTCATTCAGTGGCATGAATATGTCACATGCAGTTAAGCAGCAGTGGCTCTGGTCATACAGCAGTTTAGCCGTTTATCACATGGCTGGTGGTTTTGAATGTTGTGTAATGATAGGAGAGTGACAAAAGAGACACTACAGTCACTTCTGCATTTCACAAATGAGCATTTCATGTGGTTAGATAAAGTGAGTGTTGCAGGGCTAGAGATAACAGCCAAAATTTGTTGGCAGAGAAGGTGACAAACTACACTGACTCAAGATTCATATTTTACTTATTTAATTTCTATGATTATTTTTTAAAAAAATGAGACAATATCTCAATTAGAAATGTGGTGCATTATACCTCATTATATTTATATAATAGCTGTAATAAACAAATTATTTACTAACAAAAATTAGATCACAAATTATAATTAACTCCTGGAGGTTTCGCTGTTCCTCGTGTGACCAATAGCTAAGCAATTAATATTAAAGTGTGCAAACATTAGCACATTGATAACTTAACTAAACTATGCTTTACACTTGAATGCTTGCTTCACATATAGATGCCTGAGTTCATTTTATTGAGTTAGGATAGGGAACAGAAAACAGTGACACTGATATCAGTGACATAAATATAAACTAGAGACCCTGGATTACGCTGCATTGTCTCCTTTAAATCCCCTGCGCTTATGAAGACAATATGATTCCTGTAGGGAATGGTGGGCCCCGCCACTTAAAATGAGACCTACCATAGGGAGTGAGTGGTTGTTGCCAAATTAAAGTCACCCATGAATTATACAAAAAACATGTATTATGTATATTATGTAGTGTATCTATTTTATACAGAATCTCAATTCCCATGGGTTGCTGTTGTTGTTTACTTTAACTTAAGAACAGAGAGATAATTTTGTTAATTTTTTACATAATATTTGATCATATATTTACTTTATATATGAACTTGCATAATGTAGTGTTGTATATATATTTTTTGTACTGATTGTATTGTTTGTATATTTATCGAACACATACTGTTGTCTGTTTTTATGTAGTATCCTATGGACCTCTTCCTGTCCTCAATTAGGGCATTATTGTTATTATTATTATTATTTACGTTGACATATACTACTAAAACACTTGTTGCAATTTTGCTGCGGTCATATTGTCAAAAATATCTTTATTGCAAAAACACCCTGAAATATCGTGATATTATTTTACGGCCATATTTTTCACCCCACTCCTAACCCTCCACAAATAACGAACAGTCCCTTATGAGATTAATGTATTATCGGCATATACAGCTCGTTTTATAAAGTAAAATATTCGTAGTTTTCTTAAAGTTTTTTTTTGCCATTAGCCACATCACTCTTCACACCTTTAGCGAATGCATCCTGTGCTCTGAATAGTTTGCGGTCCTGTTTATTGTCTGCAGGCACAGTAAGCAGTGTCCTCGCGTGACCCGTGCAGACAGGAAACGCTGTCACACATCTGCTGACCACCGCCTCTCTGTCCGGAGTCTGCCTCTCTCTCGGCGGCTCCTCGGCCGTAAAACCGCCCCGCCGCAGATAGAAAAGGACAATACTTGGCTAAATATATATTTGGTGTCTCAGACCTCGGCGGTCCTCCTGTCATGCCCGCTGCCATCCTCGTGCCCAGCGCCTGCGCCAGTCCACTGCAGCTGACGTCACACCCAGCATGGCGGTCAAGGTGACTCCGTCAATATTTCTTATCAGATATTAATTTTAAAAGGCAGTAAAGCGACCGTCGGATGCGGAGGACAGCATGTCTGTGCGGACGCGTGGGTTTAAAGCTCTTGTCTTAAATGCAGCGGAGTCCCCCACTCGTTTATTTCTGCATCTTTGCATAGGCGCATCTCTGCCGGCCTCGCAGAGACAACTGTAATTTATTTCCTCTGTTGCATCTGTGTATGAGAGAGACTTAGTCTGAAGCGGTTTTATTTGCGTTTTTTTTTTTACATGCAGAGTGATGCAGCTGTTGTTACAGTCGTCTGTGATCGATCCTAAAAATCAAAGCTAAACAGTAGCAGCCTGAACTTCAGTTTTATTTACAGATTGAACATATGGCATAGTGTGGCACCACTGTGATGATCTGAGTCTGGATTTTTTTTATAGCATATTCCAACTTGTGTGTTATAGGTGCAAGCAACAAAAAGAGCCAACCCCAATGAGTTGAAGACTATTTTTCTGAAGGTAAGACTCACACAAACAAAAACATTTGGAGCTTTAACCACCACTGCAACCACAAAATTGCATCCAAAAAAATGTGTGTTACAAGTCTGTAAAAGTGCTGGAGCCAGTGAGTAGTTACTGTGTGGTGTCCATTGGGATACATAGTTCAGTAAAGGTCACACACATGCTTCGACTAATTTTGGACCTGCTTCAACAGAGAATCCCCCTCCCTTGCTTTGACTTCCTGTGTGTTTTGATCTTAAACTTGTTGTTGGATTTCTTATTTCACTCTGTCCACTACCCTTAAAAGAAACAAACCCCTGCCATTTGTGTGTAGTCTTGTTTAGACACACGTCTTGTTTGGAGTATAAACTTGTTCCTGGAAGTAAAGACTAGGTTTGATGTACAAGTCGCCTTATGGTCCCTCCATATCTCTTGACTCCACTATAAGAGGGCTGCTTAATTTGTAATGCATATTCAGGTGGAAGAGTTAATTACTGGAAGCTCGATCAGACTGCCTGTATAATTTGATTAAGAACTACTTGAGGCCTACTGTGAGGGTAAATGGATACACAATCATGTGATGGAGTAATGTGGTAATAAATTGCTTGGAATTAATATTTTCACTTAAAACATTAATTCAGCAGAGTGCATTGAATTGTAGCCCTGAAAACACTTGGCGTGAAGGTCTCCTCCCACACTCGTTCTCTGTTTATCTCATGCTCTCTCTATCTGAGCTTGGCTCACACCCATGAGCGTGGCCTTTCTGTTGCCAGTTCATGTGGTGCTTGTGTTCCCAGAGCTATCTCTGTTCCAACTTGAAACCCAAACCCAGGCTCTATAAATGACCTTACGTCTTAAAGCGCGACTGAGACCTCGGGTTGAGCACAGAGCTGTGTTTGCTGTGCATGTTTTTGCTTCAGTTGAGTGAACCACAGTAACAACACAAAGCTCACAAGTTGATGGTTATTGATTAAGTGATTGCCACTGTGAGTTTGTCAATTACAGTTTGCTTTGGGTGTAATGATGACGTATGCATGATTTGTTTACTGTCAGAATGTAATCCATACCGTTTATACTGAGGTATCCCTTTAAGACAGCAGGTACAGTCTGTGTTTTTTTCAGATCATCTCAAGTCAATGAACAGGACTGATTTATGTTCATATTACGCTCACATTAAAGGGACCGCTCATCCCTAAATCAAAAATACATATTATTCATCTTTACTGTAGTGCTATTTATCAGTCTAGCTTGTTTTGGTGTGAGTTGTTGAGTGTTGGAAATATCGGCCATAGAGATGTCTAACTTGTCTATAATATAATGGAACTAGATGGCACTTGGCTTTTGGTACTCAAAGTGCTAAAAAAATTACATTGAAAACCTCAACAGCAATGTCTCTTTCCAGAAACCGTGACCTGCTCATTTTACAATCATGTCTTCCAGGCCTGGAAAAGTAATGGAATCAGTAAAAATCATTGAACGTTTTGGAAAAAGTCTTTTATTTCAGGGTCATTTCACTCAGTCAATTTTTTTTGTGTGTAATTAAAGTGTTACAGTTATCGTTTTTGGTACAGTAATGGTAATACTACTACTACTAATAATAGTAGAAGTAATGATAATATCAAAAACAACAACTATTATTATTATTATTATTATTATTATTATTATTATTATTATTATTATTGGTCCTTAAAGAGTCATGAAACTTGAACATGAAACCCTGGGTAAATCACTTGGATGTTTTGCATTCAGTACTTTACATCATTTCTTTCTGTGCCCACAATTCAGAGTTTACCTGCGTTTCTTGATTGTAATTCTCGTATCCTATGAGACATGTACATATCTTATTATTATTATTATTATTGTTATATTATTTTGTTCTATTCTATTTTATTTTATTCTATGTTAAGTGCCTTCCTTCTATATATGTATATATATATATATATATTTGCATTATTTTGTCCTTTTTAATTAATATTTCATCCAGTTGCTGCTGTCTTATTTGCTGCTGGAACAAAGCAGTTTCCCTCACGGGATTAATAAAGTATTTCTATTCTCTGTCCACATTGTTTACAGCTCTGTCTGTGTCTCCCCTGCAGTATGCCAGCGTGGTGGAGGATGGAGAGCATTACATGACCCCCAGGGACTTTGTACAGAGTTACCTGGGTCTACATGCACAGCCTCAGTATAATCCCAAAACTGTGGAGCTGATAGCTGGAGTGGCTGACACGACTAAAGATGGGTGAGTACCAACAGTGATGAAAGCAAAGCAGCTCAGTGGAAGTCCTCTGTTAATGCAGAGGTATGTCAATACATGCTACATCTGTTTTTTTCCTCAACAAATGTTTTGTAGACCTCACTTTTAAATTTTAGGGGTGAAGATTTTCCACGCTTAAATTTCCAGTGTGAGCTGTAATAAATAGTTTTGTCCAAAATAGCCTCTTGGTGTGTCTTTGTACATTTGTACAGTGAGATTTTTTTTCATCTTGTATGATAAACAACATGAGTCTTCCATTATCTTGACATTTCTCCATCAGTTGCAACAGGTCTGTCGTTGGAGGCAGCTGCTGCTACTTCAGTCTGTAAAAAAGTAAATAATACATGTCATAGTTTGTTGTCCTGAGAGCAATATAAGAACCAAGTGAAACTGGAATTTGAAGATTACATGCTGTCAGCACAATACTACAGAACATGAATGGGCTTTATTACACAAGATGACAAGCGTGTCAGTCTTAACTAACGGAAGCAATGTCTTGTTAGCTGTTATGAGAGGATGATGTTGTGTTTCATGTACTGACATTAAGTCATCACATGTTCTTTGGATTCCTAAACTATGTGTCACAAATTCCTGTACATTTATTGCACCACCTGTTTTTCTCAAAAAGTAAAATTTAATTTGCTTCCTTAACTTTCATTAATGTTGAACCAGATAAATGTAGCTTTTATGGGTATTTATCACAAAGCAAATCACATTCCTTTTTTACCACCTGGATGCCACGTGATCAAGCAGCAGTTAACCTTTAAAGCCTCTTTGACACCCAATTTTCATGATCTGTGTATAATCTTCACAGTGCACCGCCTGTTGTGCTCTGTTCATTAAATATTCTTCAGATTCACTGAAGCAGTGTCCCACTGTCAAGTGTAGTATTTTCTAAAGAGGCTGTTAATGATTTATCTCAATGATGTTGACATCAGTGATGATGATGTTTTCAGAGTAAATAAGTATCTTATCAGACAGTTTTACACCTACAGTGGATCGATTTAAAATCTAGTGATAAGATAAGCCAACTATAAAGTACCGGATTCTGGCTGCACATATATCCACCTTTGATTAGGGAGCAAAGCAGCAAGTAAGCATGTAAGAAAAAAAAATAACATACAGATGTGCTCCTTTTATATCTGAGCACATTAGGTCTTAAAGTAGGGCTGGGCAATATATCAATATTATATTGCTACTTTGATATGAGACAAGATATCATCTAATATTTTGGATATCATAATATCATAAGTGTTTAATTAAAGTGAATTAAAAGCTGCATTACAGTTACATTATGTAATTTTCTTAACCTAGCAGTCTGTTCTAGTTGTTCTACTACTAACCTTTAACCACATTAGTGATGATTTTTTATCAAAAATCTTATTGTGTAAATACTTTGTGAAAGCACCAATAGTCAAACCTGCAATATTGTCATAATATCAATATTTAGGTTATTTGGTCAAAAATATGGTGATATTTGATTTCTCTTTATTACCCAGCCCCAGCTTAAAGATGGAAATATGAACATCTACAGTTTCTGTGATGAGGATGAAGATCATGTGATGTGGTTGAAAGCTTCAGAATAGCTGCTAAATTGACTGTGTTGGTGGTGAAATTGTTTTGTCAAATGCCAAGGTCAAGAATTAATTTTGAAGTGTAGCTGAAAAATAGGTGTAGGATCACATTATGCTTTTGCTCTCCTATCCTGTCATTAGTTTTTATATGTGTTCATTTATTTAAAAAAAGATTCAAAGATACTTTGTTCAGATAGACTTTCTTTCTTGTCCCAACAGACTGATCTCTTTCCAGGAGTTTCTGGCCTTTGAATCAGTTCTTTGCGCCCCGGATGCCCTGTTTGTAGTTGCCTTTCAGTTGTTTGACAAGACTGGCACTGGGAACATCTCATTTGGTATGTACATGGAGGTGCATGTTGATGTGGGACTGTACTTCATGCTCAATTGCAGAGTACTGAGCATCATGTTGGGTACATACACTGTAGTTTACTTCATGTAGGTTATGAAAAGTATTTGAAGTGGGTTTTTTTTTGCAGTTTCAATCAAAATCCTATTGAAAACCAATAGAAAACAAAAGTTAAAGATACTTTTTAGTTTGTGTTTTCAAAAATACCAATTTATTGATCGATTCTAAAGATTTGAAGTAGTATCGATACTTACTGTCTCCAGTATCACTACAACAATACCAGCAGCATTTTTTCGCTCTCCCTGATTGTTAATGTTTACTACAGTCATTCTGCTGTTCTCTGCTCCTAAAAAAGAGAAGAAAAGTGGGTGCTGTCATGTTATAGCCTTGATATATTTGTCTTTTCATAATTTCTTTTTAAAACTGTAAATTTTTCCCCGTGGTATCTAAGGTATCAAATATCCATATTTTTCAAGGTATTGTATCAAAGGTAGAAATTTCAGCATCGTGACAACACTAGTTTTTCTGTGACATTGAACATCGTGGGCTGCTAATGCTATTCTTACTAAAGCATGTGTGGCCAATAAATGTATCAGCGGCCGTGTCTTTTTTATGTAATACATATGCCAGCAGTAAGTCTAATCTCAGGGCTCGACCGCAGCGAGCTCTGTCGAACATCACATTATAACCAGCTCCATCTGACAAGCAGAGAAATGAATCCAGCATGTCATAAACCAAGAGATATGGAGTTATACAAAGAAGCTGTTGCTGTGCTCCGTCGCTGCAATGGGCCTCCATAAAGACGGCTGAAATTGAGGGCAGTGCTTACACAGAAAATTTCCTGGATGGACTCAAAACCCTCGAAATGTAAAAGGAGTGGGACTGTCAAACAGCCTATTCAGCTCTGCAGTCCAAATGGACTCTTTCCTCAACTTTAACGAGGTTCTTTACAAATGGGATGAGGATGCAGCGAGATGGATGTCACAATTGCATCTTGCATGTTTTCCCCACCGTCTCTTGTTATGTCTCACTCGTCATGTCTCACTCTTCCAGAGAATGTACGTGACATCTTCAGCCAGACCACAGTTCATCACCACATTCCCTTCAACTGGGACTGTGAATTCATCAGGCTACACTTTGGCCATGAGAGAAACAAGAACCTCAGCTACACAGAGTTCACCCAGTTTCTGCAGGTACATATACTTTATTCATGTATTCCCCTGTTTTATTTTGGAACTGCTTGACAGACTTGTGCCAAGTGTCGCAGACAGGTAGCCTAATATGTTTATTCGCTTTAGACATAGATAACCCTGGAGGAGCTGGAAAGCTCCACAGCGGTGATTGGAGTATCTGTCCATAGGACCAGTTTAAGCTGTAGGGGGGTTAACACTTTTGCAAGGCACTGTGTGTGACAAAAAAGCTGATTCCTCAAAGAGTGGTTAAATAAAATGCCCCAGGGATGACTTTTTTCTGTAGGTCAACCCAGAAGCTAATGCTGCATTGGTCCCTTGTTTAAGAGACTGATGATTTTTCTATTGGATTTTGGATCATTGCAGAAAATAAGCTTTGTGATAAACAAACATTTTAATACTATACTACACACTTTGTTCAGCGAGATCATCTCAGATGAACGCCACTTTCAGGATATTTGAAACCTAAATGTAATCGCCAGGATTTAAAAAATGTGATATGTGAACCGCACTATGGTCAGTTGGGGCTGATGACATCATGTATGCTCATTCAGCCAATTGTTTGCAACCATCTTTTTTAAGACACACAAAAGCTTCAACGTTTGCCAGTGGGGCATTTACTGAATTTTTTTTTGTTTTTGTTTTTAACAAAACGTGAAAGCGTCTTAAGTTTGTGTTAACCACAGAATTTATTTCAGGCGTCTTACCAAAAATACATTCAAAAAAACCCACTGACTTTGAGACAAAGGAATTAAAGGTGCTAAAATGCTGATTCATTTCCAGGATTTAGGACTAATTCCTGGTTCTCTATTGTGCGCTGCTTTAAATGTTGCTGTGGCAAGGAATTGGGGAACAGCATTACATCCTTTCCTTTTTTAAGTCAAGTCAAGTCAAGTCAATTTTATTTATAGAGCCCATTATCACAAAACATGGTTTGCCTCAGAGGGCTTTACAGTACGATAATAAAGGAAGCATTAACAAACCTTTCCTCAGCATTTGGAAAATTCAACCAGCTGTTATCATGACACCTGCTCAGATATTTCAGGGTCATTTCACTCAGTCAGGGACCTTTTTAAGCAAAAGAGACTTTTCTGTTGCAGCCAATAATGTCCCCACTGGCTGTAGCACTTCCTCAGACGTGACGTCTTCCTCCTCCTGTTGCTTGTTTTATTGCAAACAACAAAGTGGCTCCTTACTGCCATTTAATGCTATGGAAAAAATCTTGTGTTTCATTCAAATAAAAACAAATTTGTATTCCTGTGTTTAAAAATTGCACAGTTTAAGTACAGTGTAAATTCACCGACCCTAAGCAGCTAAAAAAAAAGCTACAGCTAAACAGTCTGTATGTAAAGGCAGCATGATATGCTACAAAACACACAGATTGTATTTCTCAGTTCTTTTTCTAACGCCTTAGAAAGTGAACGTCAATAAAACCATTCATAATGATCACCTTCATCCTGTGGCGAGGTATTTTCCTCCTGCTGAGGGACAAATGGAAATGATGTGAACTCCATGCGATGCATGATCTCTTAAGATAATGGAGTTGTGGTGCGGAGCTGCATCTTTAGTGCTTTGTCTCTTCAGCTGCTCTGGTGGTTTGCGGTAGCGCAGTTCTCCATTAAGACAATTAACGTTGTTGTTTAGCTTTATTGGTTGTTACCTGCATCTCACTGAGACCTCTGTGCTATTAAATCAGCAGAAGCAGCAGCACGGTCAGGGAGGCACCTGGTTTGGAGTCAGGGGCTGTGGTCTTAGGCAGATGCTGGGTGGTCCCAGAGTTAGACAGGCTGTGCTGCAGTGTGGGATCCCTCAGAGCACTTTGTGGTTTATCAGACTTGACTAGGGCTTCCCACCGCTACACCAAAGACTCTTGCATGTGCAGGATTTCATTTAGATCAATCATTATTGCTGTCGTGTTATTCTGACATGTCCAAGCACATTTAATTTCTTATAACTGACTATAACTTCAAAAGTGCAGATCTGTGTCTGGATTTGTTTGTTTTTTAAACAGTCTTGGATCTGCCACCTTGTGGTTGTCGCAGTATTTGGCTTGACTTGAAACTCGAGTAAGTTCATTCAAGGTAGAGCATTTATAGGCTTGAGAAGTATAAAGTTTGTGAGGCGATAATGAGTTTTAAACAATATAATCAGCAAACATTGTGAGAATTAATCTTCAGCAACAATGCACTGATTAGGTTATCAGAACCAGAGTGTAAAAAAAGAGTAACAGCTGAATATGGCAGTGACGTTGCTCTGTGATCCTCTGGTTGTATGCGATGAGCTTTGACAGCAGACATTGACCCGAGGTCAGCCTCCCCCTGCATCCCCATCTGATTGCACAGTTGTCATATCGAATCATCTTCTGCGTACACACCTGCCGGCTGCCTCACCCGCAGCTCGGCTCAGCTCTGGGATCGGACTTCTCGGGACATGGTTTCCATTAGTCTCCGGAGAGACGGTGGTGATTACAAAAGCCGGTGTCTGACACTGTCACATCTGATGACTTTCACATCTGTACAACATTGACATTATTACACATTCATCCTCTAAAGTTCTGTTTCTCTGTTCCCTTGTAATGCGATGCTCCTCATCACAGGAACACATTCTTTGCCTCTTTTGTCAGCTAACAGCTTGACCTCCTCTCTTTGTATGTGTGTGTTGCTGCAGGAGCTGCAGTTGGAGCATGCCCGCCAGGCATTTGCACAAAAAGACAAGAACAAAACTGGCACCATCACTGCCTTGGACTTCAGCGATATCATGGCCACCATCAGGCACCACATGCTGACTCCATTTGTAGAGGAGAATCTGGTTTCAGTGAGTTTGAGAGAAACTTCTCCACCAGTTGTTGAACATTTAAAAATGCCATAACTCTGGAGAAAGATAGTTGATTGTTGAGTCTCATTCTCAGGTCATAAAATATCGATGCAGACTCATTCCTAGGTCGTGAAGTATTGATTGGTTCTGTCCAACCACCAACCCAAAGCATCTGTATTTGACCGCCTGTGAATGAGATTCAACAATCAACCTTTAAAGGGGCTATAATCAGTATGTTTTTATTATACAGAACTTCTCATCAACAGCTCATTGTTAAGCTGTCTGGCCCTCTTATTGTTGTTTTAGTTCAGTCTTAATGCTTTCATAAGGTTATTTCTGACTACAACAGGCAGCCGTTATTGGGTAAAAGTCTCTTAAATCCAATGCACACTACCTCCTCAGCATCAGGCAGCTGGTGAACATGGTGGAGCATTTAGTAGCTGAAGAGACAGATATTCCCCTCAAGAGTTGGTGGAGACCAAAAGAGAGCTAAGATAGAGTGAAAGTTGGACTTATATTCATCAGGTGTCCTGAAAAAAATGAATTGAAAAGATAATCCATAACTTCAGTGCATCTAAATAAGTAACTGTTTGCTTACAAGTTCTCCATATCAGCTTAAAAAGTTAAGATCTAGCAATGTTGTGTTCACAACTCGCTGCCCCTAAATGGCAAAAAAGTATATTAAGATATTTATACGAATGTAAAAGATTAACATCCAGTGAGTCTACAGTTAGTTTGGACGTCTATGTTAATAATTTATATTTAAAAGTACTGCAGTCATTTAACAGAAAAAGCACGATTTAAATGAATACTTCAGCCAAATGATCATTTTTAAGTCAGTTACTCACCCTGTGTTAAATTGAATTTGACTAGAAAACTTACTAAACTCTCACACAACTTTTGCAGTATAATCAAAGTTAAACAGATGCATTTTTTGCTGAAACAGTGCCATTTGAAACACTTAGACATAAACTTTGCAGTCTCACTACCCATCTGTGCGTGAGACTGTTTATGCAAAGATTTTTTAATATTATGGATTTAGTGAAAATGCATTTGTCTTCTGTGAGAGGTTGAAAATTGATTTTTTTTTTTTATACAGTTTTGCTGTTGTTAAAGTCGTTCCCCTCAAAACTCTAATTCATCAAGAATTTTCTCTATTGTGTGAAGGCATGTGAGAAAATCAAGGTTTTTGTCATGAATTAAACGTAAAAAGGGTTGACTAATTGACATACAAATGATTATTTGGGAGTGTGAGTATACCTTTAAGAGAATATAATGAGAACTAGCCGAAGCCTTCCCATACAGAAGCATCTGACAGACTCTGGATCTTTCTACAGGCCGCAGGAGGCAGCACCTCCCACATGGTGAGCTTCTCCTACTTCAATGCCTTCAACGCCCTCCTCAACAACATGGAGCTGGTCCGAAAGATTTACAGCACGCTTGCCGGCACTTACAAAGACACACTTGTTACCAAAGGTACACCCGAGGCACTCCCTGCATCACTGAAATGAGTCATGTTTCATATGTGATGTGAAATGTAGCTGTGCGATGATGTCTTAACTTTCTTGACAGAGTGGTGTGAGAGAACACACAGGGAACATTTACTGTAGCACTAAATTACAAAGGTAAATGAATATTTTTAACCTGGTAATCAGATCACCTCCTCCATCTAGACCTGTGTAACTGATAGTGGTACTGTCAGTCACATCTGCTCCTAATTGTGTTTCCCATTGAGATGCAAACCATAGACTGTTCCTCTGCTTTCTCCCCTTGGTTTCCCTCCTTCTTGACAAGATTTTGGGCAAATAGTATTTGCAAACATGTTATCTGTATTACCAAACACATCAGACTGAGTATAAAGCAAACACTCGTATGGCATCAGTCAGCTGCAGAGAAGAATATCATTGCAGTACTTAAGGTCAGAGAGGCAAACTTGTAACCTAAGGTTGCAATCCTTGGACCTGACAGGAGGGTCTTTGTAGGGGAAGTGAATAACTAACTAAATCTTCTTCCTCCTTCAACAACTCCCGTTAGGTTTCCATTGAGAAAAACCACCTGATGGTATTGGACCTTCTCAGCAGGCAACCGTAATAAAGCACATTTAAAAGAGCGACACAGGCTGCTGCTGAGAGAACTCACGCTCAGTTAGTGAACTCCATACACATATACTGTAGAATTAATGGTCTTAAATATTTCTCTGTATTTTCTTTCAATATCCTGTTTTGCAGCAAGCACCCTCAATAACACTAAAACAGAGAAGGAGCAGTGTTTGCAAATACTATTTAACACCAGCCCGCTGTATAGAATACCTGACGTGGCTAACCACTCAGCTTCCTGTTTGACTCTAATGTTAATTGAGGCTTCCATGGACTGAAGTCCTGTTTGCGTCAGTTAATTTCTTTTTCTCTTTATTCCATCGTAGAGGAGTTTGTTCATGCGGCAAATAAGTTTGGTCAAATCACTCCAATGGAGATAGACATCCTGTACCAGCTCGTTGGTCTCCACTCTCACTCCGGGTAAGATTCTGCATCACTCTTGTTTTAATGAACCCTCTGGAGCCGGTCTGTTGATCTGTGAATACGATGAAAATTATTTTTGTGCCCATGCACCTATGTCACCCTTTGCTGGAGGCATTATGTTTTATATTGTCTATCCATCCCATTCTTGAGAACGTGATATCTCAATAAGGCTTTGTGGGAATTTCTTAATATTTGGCACAGATGTCCACTTGGACTCAATAATGAACTGATTAGAATTGGTGGTCAAAGGTCAAGGTCATCGTGAACTCATAAAACACAACTCAAGAATTCATTCGTTAATTACAACAAAATTTAACACAAAAATCTAATAGCAGAAAAATTATGAAGTGATGACATTTTGTATCGAAAAGGTCAAAAGTCAACTTCTCTGTGAAATCATAATGTCCTGCATAAAATGCTTTTCTGACCATTATCCAATGTCATAACTTAAGGGGAGACATTTGGTCAGAAACTGAATTGTTGACACTAATCTTGGGTGCTGATAGTGCTTCTGTGCTGCCGGGGGGGGAAGATGTGTGTCAAGCTTTCATGTTTTGCAGTTTCAAACTTATTTGTAGCAACATTTATTTGTGAAGTTGACTGTCATGGCTAAAAATGAGTCTGAACAGGTGTAAACTGTGTCTTGCCTGTTTGGTAGAGGAAAACAACAGCAAGGTGGTAATTCTAGTTTATCATACAGTAACTTTATTTATATATCATGTAGAAAGAAATTGCGAACATTAGTTAAACTTGCTGATGTGGGGCTTTCATACAGTACCTCTGGTCTGTAGACCATAAGAAATTTGAAAGATTTTTTTAAAAAACTGTGAGTTATTCATATTTATATGAGGAATACATGGACTAAAAGCACCAAAACAATTCTGAATAAAATCACTTTACATGAAAATAGGCAGTAATATAATTATATTTTCCGCTGTACTTGTGTGTATCAATAGAGATTTTTTTTAACGTGGAATTGTTTTAAAATAATAGTTGGAATAATTAACGCTAAAGATTTGTAAATTTCTGCATGTATATGTCATTTTTTATGTATTTTGTGCTCCCGGCACCTTAATAAACGTGCAATAAATCACACTTATAGCTAATAAAAAGGATAATAAGCATGTGGGGAAAGGAGAGTCGAGGTATACCAAGCCAAAATTGTCGTCCACTGTTTGTAAACTGTATCGCCAGCAAAAGTGATTGCCAATCCCAGCTTTGTCTACTTGATGTTCCAACTCTATATTAACATTTTTCTGCACTGTGTTTGCTCTTTTTGTTGCTTCCTCTTAAATGTGTAGTGCTTTTGGTCTGGCATCTGGTTGTTATACCTTTCTTAAAACATCTTAATCTCTACTTGGAGAGGGCAGAGTCTCTATAGATAAATACGCCACGCGCTTCTAGTGGGTCTTAAGTGATGATTGAGAGGGATTACTTTTGTATGACTCCATACACTGTCTTTTCAAAAAAAGTCCTGCAGAGAATAATTTTGAAAGGTGCCAAACAAGGCCAAAAATGAAACCATACAAAGTTGGTATAAATTAACGTGAATCCTCCAAAATTAAATGAACTTTTCCACTTTTGTTCATGCAGTCATAGTGGTAGGTTCGGCTGCAGTACCTTGAATCCACTAAGAGTATTCAAAACATTTACAAAAAAACGTGTTATGTTTTTTTATTCCACCATGAATGGAACAAATACGTTGCAGGTCTGTTTATTGGCTGTAAAGATAAAGTTATTGCTCATTCCGTTTAACAACAGTGGCTCCACTGGCTGATTTACAAGACAAACATAAAACATGGAAACAGACTTTATGATGCGTCAGGCCAGTGGGGAATATTTGTGTCTCAAACATTTAGTAACAAAACACTTTCTTTAACTCGTTGGGCTACGGGCACGCTTCCAGCTTTGTTTGTCTGTTGTTTATATAAGCCTAAATTAAAGTTGCAGTAACTTGGAGTTATATGCTAGTAAAAAGTTCTGTGGAAAATCTTACATCACTGGCTGCTGCTCGCAGGAGATGCAGGGCTTTTTCCTGGCCTAACTCCCTCCCTCCCTTCCTCCCCCTGCTGTTGTTTGTGAAGGCGGCTGAACCATGCAGACATCGAGAGGATAGCTCCGTTGGAGGAAGGTGCCATGCCATACCACCTAGCAGAGGCCCAGAGACAGGTAGCCTGATTGATTCCTCTAATACACCTGACATCCTCCTGCCTTTTATCAAAGCCTTCTCCTCTTCTCCCTCTGCTTCCTTCTCAGAAAGGAGCTAAAAAGGGAGAATGTTCAGGCGCTGAATTAGCAGAGTGCCCATGTTTTTCTTCCCTTGTGAAGTGCATTACTTTAACTCCCAGATAAAAGTACACCAATTATAGATATAGAAGAGGAATGGATTGTTGCGTTGCACCTCTCCCTGAAAGGCTGCCCACCTTTTATTCAGTATAGCCGCACATACACATGAGCTGCAATCACACATCTGAGACGCTAATAAGAGGCTTTTATCAGTGTGGGGCTCGAGGAGTTTTAGGAGCCTTTAGCAAAGTCTGCTAATGGCGGGAGTCAAGGTGGATGTGGGAGAACAAAATAGTTCCTGCCTCCACCGGATGACTCGGCTCTATATCAGGTTTGTGGTCAGAGCTCTCAGTCCACTCACGCTCCTGGGACTCGCACTCAGAGGTCCGGAATTTGATTCCTTCAGGGGGGATGCTGCAATTCTCAGACCTGCCCTTTAGTGGAAGTAGGCTAATTGTTTAAACCCTTTGATCAAGACCTCGATCTTGTTAGCATGCAACCCTCACTGGAAGCATCTGGGGAGAGGAAAAGTCTGATCTGCTGTGCTCCCTTCTCATCTGGTCTGGGACAAGTTACTCACCACCTCAACCTGCACATGCTTTAACAGAGCCTCACTCAGACTGTGTAATATTCATGTAGATACTTATCTGTACATGGAAAAAGCTGTTGGGGCTAATCTGTTCCCTTGCACCACAGTGAAAACAAAAGGTGCTCCACTTTCAACATCAAACACCAATCCAGAGATCAAGTAGATAAGAGAGAAATTATACTTTGTTGTAAAAATAAAAGAAGACCTTTAGCTTGAAGCCTCCCACATGTAGCATGTGTGGAAACTCCAGGTTCACACAGTCATTAATATCAGAGCTGGTCTGTCTCTGACATTTAATCCCGGCTGATGATGAGTTAGACGTTACATGACATGTCCTTCCTCTATTGTTGAGTACTCCATAGCATTTTCCTTTCCACAATGTATCTGGTTCACTATAGTTTAATAGCCGACCGATTCATGGTTAGTGTTCTGATCCCCCGCTCCCGTCTTTCTCCAGATTCATTTGACCACTGGTGTCTTTTTCTCCTATACAGCACGCTCGTGAAACGTCTCGGCCCATCTGGCTCCAGGCTGCAGAGTCTGCCTACAGGTTTACTCTGGGTGCAATCGCTGGAGGTGAGTGACATGTCTGCGGCGGGAGCCCCCGGCCCGCTCGAGGGGTAACCTTAGCCGGCCAGACTGGCGCGCTGAGGCCCCAGGGCCAGCCATTGTGCTGCATGGGAGACGGGTTGTGATGTGAGGCTCCGGCATTGTGCTGCCGTGCCACCGGTGGCTCCAGGCTGTCGTTGGAGTCGGAGCTTTGGAATGACACAAATCTTCCGGAACCGCACTCTCTGGAATCTCTGTCTAATTACGCTGGAAGGAACTGATACAAGGAACGTCTGACATAACTGCCCCCTCAGATAGGAACTGACCCTCTGAGTGTGTGTGTGTGTGTGTGTGTGTGTGTGTGTGTGTGTGTGTGTGTGTGTGTGTGTGTGTGTGTGTGTGTGCGCGTGGGCGCTCTCCCCAAACAGGCAAAGACTCATCAGTCCTCATTCATCAGTGACCAATTCAGGCAGGGTCAAAAAGAGATATAAATCATGAGGCTGTTGATAACGAGCTGTTTCTCACTCTGTGCTGACTGAGCTGTTTGCATGTTTGAGAGAAGAGTCATCACAGAGGCCTTTGATGTCAGACAAGACAAGGCATGTAAAGCTGAGAGCAGGAGTTTAGTCAACTTGCTACAGTGTTGCCGCCACAGTTTCCCCATAGTCACATGACCTCCTACTCTGTGCTTAACAACAGTTGGTGGTTATAGTTTATGCACAAACACACTCCTTTTTTTCTCAGTGATCACTTAACAACCTCTCCCCCAAACATATGTGCAAAATAATTATTGCATGCTATTGTGTAAGATTCTAACATATGGATTTGGATGACAAGATGACCTATATGAACCAAGAGAACACTTGCGGGTCATCTGCCATAAAAATGTAGTATCAAATACTTGCATTTTGGTGAATTTCTATGTGCCAATTTGTGCCTTTTCTGCATTCAATTTTGCATTGAATCGCAATTCAATACTTACATTTTTTCAAAATAGAAGTCATGTTTTTATTAGAGTGGGACAAATGTATATGTTGTAAATATTGATCCCCCTGAAATCAACACCTATGTAATGGGAGTTAGTAACATTTTTGGTTATTTAATAGACAAAACAATTAATCGATAGTGAAAAGACTTATTAGCTGCAGCCCTGATTCTCACAGTTGTAAGTATGTGTCCAATAAAACCATACAGGCTAATAAATCTGGTATAATTTGAAACACATTGTTGAGATGCTTAAAAAAGGCTGCTGAGACTTAGTTTCTAGAAAAGCAGGAACTAATACTTCAACCATTGTCAAATGTGTGTGTTTTTTAGCGACCGGTGCCACGGCTGTGTACCCCATCGACCTAGTGAAGACACGCATGCAAAACCAGCGCTCCACGGGCTCCTTCGTAGGAGAGCTGATGTACAAGAACAGCTTTGACTGTGCGAAGAAAGTGCTCCGCTACGAGGGCTTCTTCGGATTCTACAGAGGTAATCCTTAGGAGATTTAATGGTACGTAGAGGGAAGTTTGTGTGCAGGCCCACATGTGGCTCTCGTGCAAAGCAAACTGTCTGATGGGAAAGCATTAGGATTTGTCAGTGTGCTAATATCAGCAGCATGGTTTGCTAATTGATACCAGAAACCTTTGCCCTCCCTGTTCAGCAGTGAATAAAGCAACACCCAGGGGTCGCGTTTTCATTATCTCAATACCTGGGAGAGCTCCCCGAGGAAAATGACCAGCAGGATTCGTGTAGTAGCGATGTCTGATCTGCCTCTGCCCGGCTGTGTGATAATGGTGCTGAAGGCTTGTGATATACAACACTTCTAGCCTCCGGCTGCTCATATGAAGGAAGTCAAGACTGCCATCTACTGCTACCTCCACGGCTGCAGCTCTTTGTTGCTCTGATCTGCCTTCCTTCCTCCTCTCTTGCACATGATAAGAGGGTGATTGACTCCGAGACAGACACGCTCGGCTGTTTTCTGGCTGCATACCAGCAGCAGTCACTCAGCAGCTCCTTCAGAAGTTTATCTGGCTTGATGAAGGACAGACGGTGAAACAGTATGGCGGTTATCGCCACCGTAGCACCCACCCCATCCCTCCCCCTCCTCCCCCCGATCTTGTCCGTGACCACACAGCTCTCTCTGTTCCCCACCAACAGTGGGATCAGGCCTCAACAATGCTGATCCCATGCGCACCAGCAGTGTCATATTTTTGGACTTTTGTTCACTTTCAATGGGACCTTTGTGTTGTGGTGCATCAGATGTATCAGCCACATCTGTAAATATTTATGGGTTTGTTTTACGCACACAAGAACCCTGCAGCTTACATTGTTCTAGCTGTCAGTAGATGTATTCATTCAGCAAAGATAAAAAATGTGCATTCATTTGGAGCCAGGCTCTGTCTCTCTCTCTCTCTCTCTCTCTGTCAGGTATTCTAATGGTATCTATGAATAATATTTTGCAGGTCTCCTCCCGCAGCTCATCGGCGTTGCCCCGGAGAAAGCTATCAAACTCACGGCAAGTCATTCCACTGTGTAGCTCAGAGTGTTCAAAAAGTTGCTCCGAATGATTCACTGTGAATGAAAAACATGCAAAGAGCACAGAAAGAAACGCACTCGTCGCAATCAAGATGTGACTGCAACCACAAGTTAACATTAATGCCCTGCTATCAAGATTGGGATTGTGTCTCATCTGCTTTTTTTTTCTTGATGTCTTCTTCCCTCTTTTTTTTTTTAGGTGAATGATTTTGTCAGAGACAAGTTCACCACACAGGATGATACCATCGCTCTGCCTGCAGAGATTCTCGCTGGTGGATGTGTAAGCATTACTTTAGTGATCTTTTTGAATTCAGTCTGTAGATCAACCAAGTAAAGAAACATCTAAAAGATGTGCAGAAGATACATGATTTAAAGTAAATAATGTGGCGACTATTTTCAGTCTTTTGCTGTTAATTTAAAAGCAACTTCTAATTGAACTCCTACATTTTTATAACTTTTATTTGCAACCAACTTCTTCAGTTATAAGATAAACAAATATTCAGTTCATTAGAAAGTGTGAGACATTTAACTACATGACAGCATTTTTGATACTGCGTGTTGGATGCAGGGCTACAGAGCTATTTAAAGCGGTGGGTGAAGTATTGAGATCCTTTTTGAAGTAAATTTAGCATTACTGCAATAGAAAAAAATAGGCAATTAAGTAAATGCTCTGCATTGAGAATGTCACTTATGTTAATACTATAGTATTATAATCAACATGTGCTTTAAGAATCAAAAGAAAAAATTCTCATAATGTAGAAAAATGCCCCCTGTGAGTGTTAAAGTATTATGTTACGTTATTGAGTTATGATTACCGATGCATTAATGTGTAAGGAGCATTCTATTCTTGTAGTTGGTAGAGGTTTCTACTGTTTTATGTACTTCTGGGTTTCGACTTTTTTTCAAACTCATAGGTTCATATCTGTATATAAAAAAACAGTATATTAGGAAATCAACTCAGAGATATTATTGCAGTACACAAGAGTACTTTGTGTCACTGTGTGTGGGCTCAGTTAATGCCATTATAATTACATGTTTTAAATCAGTTAATTGACACATTTGTACATAAAATTCCTCAACACAGTGAGGGTAGGAACAGTACGAGTCACTGACATATGAATTGCACCTATCCATCGTAGGAGCTTGAGCGAAATGCTAAAAACATTTTTTTTGCTTTACTATAACTGCACCGACAGCATGCTGTATATATTGGAGTACAGTAGGTTTTAACAAAGGCTGTTTTACCATCATCTGTACACATATGAAACTCACATGCCTGCATACAGGCTTGTGCATAAAGTTTACAACACTGGCTCTCCACATCCTCCTCATCATCACATAGATCATCCCTGATGATGCGAACCAAATATCTTACTTTGTTCACCACATTTAGCACAAAGGAACAGTTTGGTAGAAGGAACATTTTGCTCCTGACAATCTCTCCTTAAAGTATTCTTTTTATTTTATAAGGTCTTCTTATCTTTTGTATGCAACTGAAACTGAAGGATAAATATAGTGCTGTGAAAAGTACAAAATATGTATTAATGTTGCATGCATTGGAAACACTCAAGTACATCATATTGAGTTATTGTGTCCCTGTACTTAGTACACTATACAGAAAAAAACTTTAAAGTTTTGTTTGTATGTTGATGGACCTTCAAAGTGAACTAACTTATTTTTTGTTTTGGCCATATGATTTTCTGGTAATTTATTTAAAAGCTGAATTAATTTTTTTCCCCCGCATGCTTTTTATTAAAAAAAAAATCTATCAGTGTTCCCTCATTTGTTCATTTGTTTTAGATTAGAATACTTTTCTTCTCATGTCAAATCATCATTTTGGCTACATATATACAAATGTAACTTTCTCCCTGAATCCTCTGAATTGGACCTATTTTTGGCTCAAGTTGCAACATAATAACATCTTTTTAGTGCAGCACTAGATTAAAGATGTAATTCCTTCACTGGCTGTGGTGAAGTGAAACAGGCCGGCCTTGCAGCAGAGCCCGCAGGTTGCTCACAGAGGAGCGGGGTCTGCGGGGTCGTGACCCCTGTCAGGGTGTAATTGTAGGAAGAGGCCCTGGAGCGTCCTGGATGACGCTGGGTTTAGCTCAGTGTGATTGAGTTTGACAACGCGGTCCATACCTGAGGCGTGGTCACCGTGCAGCTCCACGCTCAGGACAACGAGGATGTTTCCAATACACAGAGTTAACAGCTCAGGATACGTCCCATCTATGACCGGCATGCTCAGTAGATTGTATTAGTTTATATGAATTTGGACATCCTTACGTTGTTTCATAAGCGCTAAAAGTCTGGTTAATTTGACAGCTTGTTGAATTATTGCTCCCATCAGAGGAGAGGAGATAAAAGAGACGGGACGAGTGCATCAGTCTTCAGAGCAGCGGATATTCCCCCTCCACTTTGAAAATGACTGAATGTGCCAGAGCTTTTTTTAGACCTTTGCTCGGATGTTTACAGATAAGCCCCCTGCCCTGAATGTCACCAGCAGCCATCCTGGGGCCTGATTAGATTTTGGGAGGGTGATAAATGTGCGTGAGTCAGAGGCTGCTGTGCCTTGAGGGCACTGCTTGCCTGAACCCCGAGCTGTCCGGGTGATTCAGCGCTCTCCCCTGGGAATGGGGGTGAATTGGGGAAGTGTGCGGGGCGAGGCCAGGCCGGGCCGCTCACCCTGCCACAGGAGGTGCCTCAGGGGAGGCGAGGGGGCAGAGGGCCGGTGCCAGGGTCAGAGCCTCCCGACCATGAGCCGGGGCTTCTCCTCACCCTGCGCCTGCTCTGCTCTGACCCCGGCTGGTCCTCTATCAATGCCGGCTTTTTCCTCCTCCTGTCAAGGCCACTCTCTGACTATCTGAAACCAGATCTGGGGGAAAAAGTGTCTTTTGTGCTGAAGTTTACTGAGATAATTTGAAATCTCTAAATGCTTACACATCATCACATCTTCACCCAAAGTTCACCCCTCAGATGTGTAACCTCAATCAACACATTTGAAACACTCGTCAGCTGTTTCTTTGTCCTGTTGCGTCCTGCAGGCCGGAGCCTCCCAGGTGATCTTCACCAATCCTCTGGAGATTGTTAAGATCCGTCTGCAGGTGGCCGGAGAGATCACTACAGGCCCCAGGGTCAAAGCCCTGAGTGTTGTGAGAGACCTGGGCTTCTTTGGCCTCTACAAGGTAGGTCAGCACCTCCACAGCACCATGACATCTGCAACCTCTGTTACCTGTCATACAAGGGCAGCGAAAGGTGCGCTGAGACACAATACTGTGGAGTTTATTTATTGTTCATCTCTGTGTTTAAAGCAACAGTGGAAGAAATTTGGTGGTTTTCAGACAATAATCTAACACTAATTAAAAGTGAAAAACATCAAAAAGCCAAAGATGACGTCTTCAGATGCTTTGTTTTGTCTGATCAGCTACCCAAAAGAGAATTAATTCACTTTCGCACGGGACAAAAAAACAACAGCAAATCCTCACAGTTTTTATAGCTTCCTCTTGGATATGTGCTTTTTATGATCTGGCACCTGTTCGCTACCTTTTTATAAAGTCCTAACTTCCAACCATCTGCGTGCTGTAACCAGAAGCGTCCTGCACTCAACAAAATAAGAAAAAAATAAGTAAATACAAGCAGAAGGCAGAATCTGCGTGTTTTTACGAAAAATACCCTGCTACACATTTCTAGTGGCTCATAAGTGATGATTTAGAGGGATGACTTACGTAAGAATCTAAACATTGTTTTTTAAATTAAAAAAAAAAATGAAATCCTGCTCAGTATATCTTTTAAAGAAGTTACTCTAAACTATATAATTGGGTTCTTTAGTCATTAATGATGCTTTCATTTATTTAAGATACCCAATTTTTTTGCATGGAAAATCATAATCTGCCAAACAACAGTGTAGCTGTCATATACAGTAAATATAGTGGAGTAAAAAGTACAACATTAGTACAGTAAAGTAACATAAAAGGAGGTACTTAAGTAAAATACGGTACTTGAGTAAGTGTACTTTACTTTCCACATATTAACATGATTTGATGTTTTCTTCCTGTAATGATGCACAGATGAAATACTACTGTATTTGAACAAACATTTGTGTGTGTACACAGACATAATGGAGATCAGGATCACAAATTTGAAGATCAAACAGTACTTTTGCTGACTGTTTGCAATTTTCCAAAACAGCGTTAAACATGCAAAAAGGAGCTGTGGCCGACAACCAACAAGCAAATTAGTGAGGGATTATGCTTTGCTACTGCTCCTTCTCCAGATCCTTGTGGGTTTACTTACAGCTCTGCTCATGTGTTCATACTCCATATTTTAATGAGGAGCAGACAGTGTGTGGCTTGTTTAAAAAAAAAAAAAAAAGGAACGCTGACTTCCTCTTGGCAGAAGAACCGAGCACACCGTGCTCTGTGTGTGTGTGTGTGTGTGTGTGTGTGTGTGTGTGAGAGAGATGGATCACTCTCTGGAGGCCCCATGCTGTAGCTCTGCCTGGGGGCTCTTTGGCTCCATCATCAACACTAAAGCCCCTCGTAGGTTGAACAAGACAGCTCTCAGACCACTTAATCCCCAAGACAAACCTCCTCAGCCTCTGCCTGTCACTGACTCTGCTCATGATACACACACACACACACACACACACACACATATATATATAGGTATAAATTGATCTGTTTTTTTCTGTTAGGGAGCCAAAGCTTGCTTCCTGCGTGACATCCCCTTCTCCGCCATCTACTTTCCTGTTTATGCCCATGCCAAGGAGAAGCTGGCAGATGAGGATGGACAGCTTGGGGCCTTACAGCTGCTCACTGCTGGAGCGATTGCAGGTAACAAACATCTGGGACCAGATGTATAAAACTCTGTGCAGATTCACGACAAAAACTGTGTGTATGCACAGAGGCAGAAATATGCGTGTGCATTTTTTTCGTCAGATTTAGAGCCGTGTGTACGCCTGAATCTGTTTTATAATTCTCAAAGGATCCCATGGTCATGGAAAACCTGGAAAAGTCATGGAATTTCACAGTCTAACTTTCCAGGCCTGTTAAAGTCACGGAATTAGAAAAAAATCATTGAAAGTTTCAGGAAAAGTCATGGACTTTTGTTGTGTGGAATGAAAATAGTTTTTACAGTAATCTTCTGTGGAAAACCTTCCACTGATTGTAAAAGAAACATAAGTATTTTAGAGATTGGAAAAGGTTACTGTTTAATTTTCTAACAATAACTCACAGAAGCCACGCCAGAAAAAAACTGATCAGTATCAGGTAATAATGTGAAAAGTTTCTTGGTATAATGATGCTTTTTTAAAGCACTTTAACAGGATATTTTCATGTGATTACTACATACAAACCATCATGTTAGAATGTAATCACTTATCTCGTTTGAAAAATGAAATAAAATAAAATGAAATGTTTCATGCTACAATAAGATGATAAAAAGTATCTTGTTTGAACAAGAAAAGCTTATTGTTATAACGTGATAAGTTTCTATGATGTAATAACATTAAAATATATTGTATATTATATATTATAATATATTATAACTAAAATCTGAAAGACATCTTGTTATAAAATGTTTTTCATGTTCTCACTGATCAAAAAAAATTCTATACGATACAGTTCTGTTATATGTGTTGTGAATGGTCTTTAAAATTTTTTGTGGGTCCTTGAAAAGTCTTGGAAAAGTTTGGAAATTTTGTCAATGAAAATGTGTGGGAACTCTGTTTCTCAGTCATTGTGGAGGTGGGCGCACAGGCACAAGCCTCATTTCCACACCCGCAGTTTGTCATAAATGGACGTAGAAACGCCATAAACATACGCTTGCATGTTAACATGTGTGCCCCTCCACACTGATTAGAACTGTGAGGTCAGTGAGAAAAACAGTGAAGAGAATGCAATTTCACTGACTGCGTCACATCGGCGAGGTTCTCCGACTGTGCCAGAGTAACTGTAATCACACACGGCTGTGGATATTTGTAGCATCCCTACCTCTAATTCATCACTTTTCTGCAAATCATTGACACAGTGAAATCTCGATCATCATAATTATTAAAATTATGATTCAGTCATAGCGCTGATGTGGAGACTTTACAAAATACTCCACAGTATAAAATCAAGCAATCACTAACAAGGAGATGAATGTAAATAAAAATAATGCTGAGATGTTATCACTCATAATTTCAGATTAACTTTACAAATGTGTCTTTGACGTTGTACAGAACGCTGCGTAAACTGAAAAACAATAAATAAATCAGTGAAGCCTTAAAACATATATCTCTCAACTTAGATTAATCTCCTTCTTTTATAACCTGAAGCCATCTCAGCTACAACTGTGTGTACACCTGGACTGAAAAATGCGTGATGTGTGCACATTCTCAGCGCGCATTCCTCCTTTATAAAAACCAGTTTATGTGTGGAAAAAGGCGTACGCGTGGTTTTTGTGCACATACATTGTTTATGAATCTGGCCTGTGGAATGAAGATGATGTCATAAATTAATGGAGGAATTTGTCGCATTTTCTGCTCCAAGAAATGCATTTTCCCATGTTTGTGTTTTCTCCAGCTGTTGACTCTCAGTACTCTGCCCGCATAGAAATAAATATATATGTATGTATACAGTGCTTTTGTCATATCACAATATACAGCTAGACCCATTTCAGGCCCTGCATGATGCTGCAGCAGGGATGACACCCATCGGTGCATAGTAAAAGTGCTTCATTATATCTGTTGTGAAACGTCTTCTAAGGTGTGCCGGCGGCTTCGCTGGTGACCCCTGCTGATGTCATCAAGACCAGGCTCCAGGTGGCTGCCCGAGCAGGCCAGACGACATACAGCGGAGTCATTGACTGCTTCAGGAAGATCCTGAGGGAGGAAGGTTTCAGGGCGTTTTGGAAGGGCGCAGGAGGTAAATGCACACACACCACAGTCCTATGTGAGGCTTCATGGCTGGGAAATGAGGCTCGCTGCGGTGGCTGTAATTGTCTGGAAGGCACCGCAAGAATATTAAATCTCATGTTGTAATTTCCAAATTGTCTTCCATTAGCTCGCGTCTTCAGATCTTCACCACAGTTTGGTGTGACCCTGGTGACCTATGAACTGTTGCAGAGATGGTTGTACGTCGACTTTGGAGGACAGTAAGTACTTTGAAGGAGCAGTGTGTGAGATTAGTGTTATCTGGCAGTGAGGAATGCAGATTGCAACCATCTGAAATTTCTCCCAGTTGGAATTTATTCAGGGGTTTTTTACTGGGAGCTGAATTATCCGCAGACGTCTCATTCTCTCCAGAACAAACAGACCAGCTGATTTAAACCTGTTTCTAAAAATTGTGTACACTGTTTTTTAGCTCAAGGAAAGTTTTTCTGAACTACTGAAAATAATATTCTACAGAAACATAAAATAAAATCTCTATATATTTATATACACACATATACATATACACATACACACATAACTTCCTACGTGTATATAGACACACGTACGCATTTGTGCACAGACCTTGTTTATTATTCCAGGGTCCTGTAAACAGTTTTACAGATGTCTCTTTTATAATGGTGGTCTATGAGGAAAATGCTTTTTGGTTGCAGGGAATTTTTTCGCTGCAATACCGCAAATGGCCATTAAGAAAAATTGTCTGCAAGGCTGAGCAGCTTTTCTGGGGGCCTGGTGCTCACAGTATTTCTGAGCCAGATTTTCAGTTTTTTTTCTGTGAGCTGAATTAGGTGATTTTAACCAGTAGAAACACTTAATAAAGCAATTTCATGCTACAAAGTGTTTCTTGGACACTATTCAGCTAATCACAGACAGGCCGTTTGCCCAGCATCTACTAATGTGTACTCACCTTTTTGCTCAGATAACTTAAGATCCAGACATTCAGGAGTTTTTTACCAGAGTCAAATTATCCGCAGAGGTCTCCTTCTCTCAAAAACAAACAGACCAGGTGAATAAAATTGCTAAAGACACCGAACAAAGCAGTTTGGCATTACATATCAGTGTATTTCTGTTGCTTTCTGGCATATCGCAGATGGACCACTGGCCCACGTAACAAAAAAAACAAACCAAACCAGTGTTCTTTTGTATGCTCTTGCCCATGCAGTGCTACTGACTATGGTGACCAACATGAAAACACTAGTGTCCCTATCTAGAGCCAGTGTTTGTTTTTTCCGTCCTGGGCTACTGTAGAAACATGGCAATGCAACATGGCGATCTCTGTGGACCCACTCCCGATGTAGATACAGTATGGTGCACTGTTAGGTATTGAAACATGCAGATTCGTATTTTTAGATGATTATACACTAAAGAAAATATACTTCTTGTATTTAGTGTCTCCCAAAATATCCTCCTAAATCTTACACTCTGGAGCTTTAACTCCACTTGCTCAACTTCTAGTCAGGGTCAAGAAATACGTCTTACCCTAATCTCACGCTCTCCTCAGTCGTCCTGCCGGCTCTGAGCCCACTCCCAAACCCGCGATCAAGGACCTTCCCTCTGTGACTGCAGACCACGTCGGCGGCTACCACCTGGCTGCTGCAACCTTTGCCGGCGTGGAGAGAAAGTTTGGTCTGCACCTGCCCAAGTTCAAACCTTCTGCGGAGGTGACAATCAAACCAGCTGTGCCCAAAGCGGAGCCGCAGGCTTCATAAATCGTCACAGTTTCCTCAAAAATAGTTTTATTGAGCCACGTTTCAATCTAAATGCATTTGAGCGATTGTCTTACTTTGAATGCTGCATGAGTATGGCTTTAATGCGTTTTCTTTGCATAGCTTGCACAACGTTACTGTACATATTGTACTTCTGCACAGAGGGACATTATGGCATGATGAAGGATTGTAAACTGCGTTTTTTTTTTCTGGCGTGCAATAGCTTTGGTGTGCATGTGTCAGTTACACTTCAGAGACACGAGGATGTACAGATGTTTCCAAAAGTGTTTATTTTGAAATCAAGAACAGGGGACTCGGGAAATAATTTAAATGTATTTATTGTATTTTATTGAAATAAATCATTTAAACTGTTTGATTCTACCGTGTGAAAAGTACATTCTCAGGTTTGAGATTCTTCAGGAAGCAAACGATGTCTGTTCAGATCCCATCAACAGCAGTTACAGCATACATGATCATCTTCTTAGGTATTGAGGATATTCCTATCTCCAGTCTAACCAGCTACACTGATTATGTGAAAACCGGTGCAGAATAGAACAATATAGAAAGTAGAAAGACATCTGGATTTTGGACATTTCAGTATTTTACAAAGACGTGAATATTTATCAAGTCTGAAAGGAGCTGAGATGACAACATGTTTCTACAGTTATAAGAAGTTTACATTCCCGAGTGTTTAAAGATGTGATTGTTTCACTATAACTTTGGTGAAGGTGGAGCTCGGCAATGAGTGTTTGGACTGAAAAACTCAAAATTAAGGCTTATGTTAACATGCGCTAAATGACGACAGGTACAATCAAAGATTAAAACTAAAAGTTTAAGGCATCTGGTTGAAGAAAGGACGACTCGTTTGTGTTTTGTGAATATGGCTTTGTGTTAGTGTCTGAGGTCGATAGCCCTGTCGCTTGTGTTACTCCGAGGAAGACTGCTGACGGTCCAGCTAACTGAGAAAGGCAGAGTTGTCCAAATTAGAAAGTGTTAGAAAACAAAAGATGTCCGTATGTCTCTCTGATCGAAATCCTCTGCTGATGTTGTCATTGCATCTTTTCCTTCCATCAAAAACTTTTATAACAAGCGCGCCACTGGTCCCTTTAACATCGCGTCTGTGGCGAGTAGATCAGGCAGCCAGGCGCTGAGCTGCCAGCTCCTCTGCATCATCTCTGTTCTCGTTGATCTCTGCCAGCGTGCGAACAAAGCGGGTCCACTCGTCATTTCGTGGAACTGCAGTTTGCTGTAGGGGAGGGACACAACAGAGGCATGACTAAAATCTTAAACACACACAGGCGTCTGCTGTGGCACAAGATCACAGGTGATGCTCTATATGCTTTAGATCTGCACTGAGTGCATTTTTGCCTATATTGAAAGTACATCGAGATAAGCAGGAAGGTGGGAAAGAGCGGGGGCATCACATGCAGCAAAGTACTGCAGGTCAGAATTGAACCCGGGCTGCTGCAGAGGCCTCAGCATCTGTGGGTGAGCTAGAGTTCATCCTGTGACATTTGAAATCAAACTTCTTCTTTTTTTTCTTTGTCTTTTCCTTCTGTCTGAACCCAATATATCTGCACAGCTGCAGTTACTGTAGACTTATATTTCTAATTTTTAAGTTTTTATTTCCTTTTTAAAATTTGTTTTGTTTTCAATCAGTTCAGTTTTCATAAGTTTCCAGAGTGAATTTGCTCGTTTAAGTTTTGTTTTTTTTATATTAAGTTTTTTTTTTTTATTAGTTTCAGTATTTTTTTTATTAGTATCATTTGTCAGGTTCAAGCTTTAAGAAATTCAGAGGTACTACAACACAAACACAACATTTTGTGTAGGCAGTTGTCTCAGTCATGTGGACATCCCAGTCTCAATAAACGTATGCACCAGTGCCTCCTCAGGCTTGTTGTGTTGACAAATTTCACAGAGTTTACAAAGATTAAAACTAAAAACATTTTCAATATATTTTTGTAGTATTTTAATTAGTCTTGTAAGCACACAATATTGTTTCAGTTTCCTTTCTCAAGTCTAGTTTTTATTTATTTAATTTCACTTTTTCTTTCACTCTTAGATCACATTAGGTGTCTGCATTTACTCGGCACTCCATGAAGTAATCGCTGATGAGTCAAATTGAGGATTTTGTTCACTAATTGTTTTTAGGCCAAAAACGTCAAAAAATATGATAGACATTTAAAGCTTCATGCAAAAACCTTAATAGAAGCTTTGAATATAAATTAAACAACATTTGGTAGAACCCTAACATGCCTACTCATAGACACTGGCTCACTAACATACTCAAAATCATTAAAAAACATTTGAGTTAAATCCACAAGATGCTGTGCAATAAATCACTGATCCCGACAGGACAAATTACAGCAGCTGAGAGGCTGAATCATGTCTGCAACAACATGACTGAGTGATTATGACCAAAAAATAAAGAAAAGCTTGATGGTACAAAGCTGAGTCATGCTGCTCACCTCTCCAACATCGTACACAAGAACTCGTCCATCAGAGTCTCCCACAGCGATTTCTCTGCCAGAATGAGCCCATCTGACCCTGTTGAGAGCCGGGTTACCGTCCACTGTGACGCTGGCGGTAGGAACCTAAAACAACACCATTAAATAACCGTTAGAAGAGTGGAAATGTGCTCTCAAACCTCTCTGCTGCTTCCACTTGTGGAACTTTATATAGTGAAAAAACGTAGATGAGATGTGAGTGTGTCTGCTAGAAGAAAGCGTTTGTCTCTGATGTTGTAAAGGAAAATATGTGTGTGTGCTGTTGTTAGGAGTGTAATACCTCTGTGTCGTTGTTGAGGTTCCACAGGTCGAGGTGGCCGACTCCGTCCACACAAGCAAAAAGAGCAGGGTGAGTGGGAGACCACATAACATCATACACGTAATCCGAGTTGTCCTCAAATGAGTAGAGCGGCTTGTTGTTCTGCAGACATATTTGAGAAGAAAGAATAATTAAAATCAGTTAATCTTTTCAGAGTTTAAATTTTTTGCTGTATGGATGTAGCGATGTATCTGTTTATACACATACATCGTCATGTATCAAACAGATACGATCAGACATACTTAATGAATGTTATCATGTGTTCAGGTTATGACATTTTTAAAATCTCAATATTGATTAACCCCAGTGAAGCTGCCAGATTTTTTAGTCATGCTTTTTTAGCGTTGATGCTCAAGCATGGATGTATAAAGTGAACTGGATACAGCACTGGACTCAGGCCCTGTTGATTCCTAGGAAAGTTGCTCATTGGCTCATGAGGCCACATGAGCCTGATTGTTGAGGTATGAAATTACCAGGATATGTTGCATTGTGGAGCCCATTGATCAAGCGCACAAGGCTTAGAGTGGCTGAGCAGCTAATTTTTTTTTTTCGGAAAAGCATAAGATTAAAAACAAAGCAGCAATAAAACAACAATAAAATAAAATGCAATCAACACATGATTGTGTGATGAAATAGATTAAATCCCAAGTGGAATGAGTCCTTTTGCAGAGGTTGTGATGCTCACAAAATGTATTCACTGATTTTCAGACATCTCTTTCACAATTTAAGTCTATAGGAATGAACTTTTTTTAATCTTGCGTGACGGACTCAGAGGTAATTCATGTTTAGTTACTATAAAAAACTGGCTTTAAAGTTAGCCGCTGCTCCGGGGGCCCTGAGCTAAAGGGATGACTGCATCTCTTTGGTCCGGAGTCAAATATGACAAATATCTGATGGATTGGCACAAAATTCACACTGGATGAATTGTTTTTATCTAGCTCCACCATCAGGTCAAAATGCATCAAATATCTTGCTTAATGATCAAATACTTGCAAAACTAATGGCACTCTTATCAGCTGTAGTTTGTGTTGAGTGCTGTCTGCATTTTCTAAGCTTAGATTTCCATGTTAGTATTGGCTGTGCTACATGGCAGGAGTGCCAGCGTCAGCCACACAGAGCATGCAGTGGCTGTTATGCTTGCTAAAAGGGACAGAGGGAACAAATGAGTTACCTTTTGGCTAAATAGGGTCTAAAATGAACATAACAAGAAACATTACTACCCTGAACTATAGCACCAATAAAAAATAAACCAAAGCTGGTTTAAATGGAACCTTGTGGAGAAACTTTTTCCTACACCCAGTTGAGTCTTTTCAACCAAATAAAATAATCTTGCGGTTTTCTTAGACCTTTAAAATGCGTCCTAGATGTTGCTCATACCTTGGTGCTCCACAGTTTGACAGTCCAGTCGAAAGAGGAGGTAACAAACAGATGGGAGAAGTCCAGAGGCCCTGCAGCCGTGTGGCAATGGATCCCTGTGATGGGCCCGTGGTGACCCTCAAACATCTCACTAATGCCCGCTTTGCTGTGGAGCAAGAAGATGAAGCAGGGAGTGAGTGCAAACGTACTGACAGACATCAAGCACGATATACGTAAAAGCATACTTCACCCCTACAATGACCATTTGTGTCATCAATTACGCAACATGTGTTACAATTGATTCATAAAGAAAACTTTGTTTTTATTACATGCCTCCATCGTAAACAAATCCAAAAACTGAGAACAATCTTTATGAATTGGAGTAAAAGGGGGACAATGTTTAACAACAAGGCTTTTTCAAAATTTACAAATTTACAAACTCTCCCACAACTTGTGCAGTGTAATTTAAGGGTCATTAATCCAGTTATATGTCCAGTACTTCTAAAACACATGCATTTTTACTTAAACCTTAATATTATATATATAAAACACCTACTTATATAACACCTACTTATAAACTTTGCAGATGTACCACTTTTCCATGTGCAAGACTGTTAATGCAGATGTTTTTATTAATAATACAGATTTATTGAAAATGCGAGTGTTGTTGTGAGGGTAAGCATTGAGCATACAACTGAACTCGTGCAGTATAATCCAATTCTCATTCATCCAGTTGTGTGTTCATTTCTTCCAAAGGAGAAAGCCTTTTCCAAAGGAGAACTGAACAATAAAGTGAAACTTATCTTTGCTCTCTTTAAAACAGGACTCCATTGACAAAAACAACCATCCAAGGTAATAAAGTGGTTCAATTAGATTACTTAATGTTGTATTTATCACTTCATAACTAAAAAAGAATGCTTTTTTTGTCTACAGGTTTTCGTTATGGAAGTAATATTGGTCCTTTCTCCAAATCGGATCAAGACCAGATGAAATAAAAGCATGACGGGAAGTGCTTTACCGTGCTCGGCTTCACCAAACAGAGCCTGGTATTATACCTGTTATGCTAGTGTGATGGGGTCCATGGTGTCTAAAACAAGTCTCAGATCAAGTAAACCTGCGTTCTTCAGCTAGTTGTTTTAGTCACCCAGTGTTTTTTTCTTTTTTTCTTGCAGATACGCCGCCATTAGTTCATGGGAAGTCAAGTCATCAAAATCTTTGCTGCCAAGGATGATGAGGTGAGAATGGAGACATTCACCATGTGGCTGGGAGCAGCTTTCCCGTGCATCAAACCGGTTATGAGGTGAGATCACAGACTCCCAAACATGCTGTTTAAAGGGAAAGTTTGGATATTTTGAAGTTGGGCTTGTATGCAGTACTTATCTGTAGTCAGTGGATTACCTTCAGTAGATGGTGGTCAGTCGATGTCAAAGTTAAGAATACTTTCACAGCTTCACCTTTAAACTGAAGCCGTTATTTATGCTCTTTTCAAAACCACCAGACTCCTTTGACAAAAACACCCATGTTACCTCGCTGAGCGCAGGAACTGCTGGTCTACTGCTGCCTTGATCGGTAGTTTGTATTATTTTGTGACTTTGGTGAATCTGAACTAACTCTTTACAACACTGAAGTATCGATTTGGCGTTAGACCAACAGTCTTCATGCTCAGCAACGAAAAATTAAACACTGTCACTGGAGTCTGGCTTTGCAGAGAGTGTAGAAATGTTTCACTTGTAGTTTTCTTTGTGCATTCAGTGTAACACGGGGGCGTAAATGATATACTTAGGGAGGTGAAATATTCCTTTGTATTTCCAAAATCAGCAGATGTTCAGTAACAACCTCCAGTTGTGATCATGTTTGAATACACATTTCTGTGCATTACAATAAGCGAACAAAGAAAGAAAATCCAAACAGTTAACACTCCTGTTTTTGTAAATAATTTGGGCATTACATTAAGCATGACAGAAAGCACAGATGGACCTCTGCTGGATGTGTTCACATTAATCATTTACTTTTATCGTGTGATTACCAGCAGGGTGGCAAAAGTGCCTGCGACGCCTCAACCACATGTTGCAGAGCTGTTACCCAACTGAGGCTCTGATAATTAACGTAGAGAGGTAAATACTCAGCATGAGTGATGCTTATGCATTATTAACTGCGATGAGAGTATCATACCATTGTAAATGAGGTGGAAAATTATTCCCCCAATTACAGAGGTGACTCTGCTGTGCAAAACCTCGCAGCTATCCCCTCTCTGTGGTCTGCGGGCATACTGCAGGACATGCACTCGGTGGCAGCTCTGATTTAAGCCACATTTCTTTGCGTCTTCACCGACCAGCAAGAGAGGAGCCCCGGTGTCTTAAATGAGAACATTGTGGGATGAACTGCAGTTTTAATTCTCCCCGGGAAGACCGACTGTAAACAAACTCTCTCACCCAGAGAAACATACTGAGGAGAAAAAAAAAAGGGACAGGGAAAAAATGATTTGTTTCCCCTGCATGTGTGCCCTGTTTATGTTGAGCGACCTTTACAAACACAACTGACAAGCGGAAAAGAAAAACAGGATGACTGGGCAGGAGTGAAACCTCAAACAGCAGGAGATCAAGTGTTGGATTTGCATTGCACTGGGAAGTGAGTGGGCTATATTTATTTGACACTCGGTCCAAGGTGGGCCTAACAAGCCTAACAAGCCGCCTCAGTTTCCTGGTGGTGTTCGGGAGGGACGCGGTTTGCTTATAAACGCACCTTCCATGACGACACGACATGTAGACGGAGCCGTCCTCGCTGCCCACCACGAAATTGTTGACATCTCCGAGAGGGAAAGACATGGAGGTGACAGCTACAGCTTTGGACTGCTTGAACACCAACTCCATGCTGTCCTGTTGGAGGCAAGGCAACATGGAACAACATCTTTAACAAGCTCCCTGCTCAGGCTTTATGTTAACATACTCTCTGCCAAGCACAACCTATAAAAATCACTTGACAGTTTATTAATGCGTAATCTAAATTCAACTAGCACTTTATAAAAAATGGAACTTTGACACTGAGGTCTTGGCAGCACAGATGAAATGACACAGCTTGCAAAGTTAATTTCCTTGAGAGTGAAAAATGACTTGTAGAAGAAAAAAAAAAAAAACAGTAAAGTTGAGGGAAATTCCAAACTGGAATGCTCAAATGAAGGAGTCCGGCCAAAACGTTTGACATTTAGTATGAAAGGGAGAGACAGGAAGTGTGAGGAATTTGAGACTGAAGAGACAGAAAATAAACAAACTGTAAAAACTAAGCTCAAAGCTTTAAAATGTGGTGTATTATTGACGTAGCAATTCGATTTTATGGTTAAATCTTTAACTCTGAGTCGTTTATGTAATCCAGAAATATATGCATGCACACACACACACACACACACACACACACACCACATTACCTGTGGCTGAGAGAGCATGTCCAGACTCCAGGAGCAGATCTTGCCATCAGTTGAGATGCTAATCAGATTGTGGGCGTTCTGGGTGCCAACCACATTCACACAGTACACTGGGTGCTTCAAAGAGAATGAGAGAGAAATGTTACTTGTCTGCTGTATTTTATGTATGAAGTCCATATCCAACAGTGTGATGAAAACAAAAAAAGATCCTGTCACTCAGGATCAGAAACTTTCTTTAAATAATGAGTTAGTGTCTCCAAAAAAATGAGAAACTTTCTCAGAATACATAATAGTGTATGTAATGAATGTATTGTTTTCTTATTTGAGAAAGTAACTCAATATTTTTAGATATCAGTCATTATTCTGAAAAAAGTCATTGTATGGGAAAAGTCATTATTTTGAGGAAATTTCTCATAATTTTTAGACATTAACTTATTTCGAGATACTCAGTCATTATCTTAAGAAAGTGTTATAATTTGAGATACTAAGTCAATATTTTGACACAAGTCATTAAAAGAAAGTTTGTAATTATTTTCTGAGATACTGACTCATGTTGAGTAATATTCTCATTACACTGAAATAATAAGTCACCACTTTAAGAAAGTCTCTAATTAAAAAAAAGTTTCTCATTATTTTGAGGTGCTAAGTCAATGTTTTAAGAAAGTTTCTCATTTTAAGAGAGTTTTTCATTTTGAGATACTAAGTCAATATTTTCAGATGATAAAGTCACTATTTTAGAAAAAAAAGTCATTGTTATTATTAAGAAAGTTTTTGCAATTTGAAATACTGGGTCAAAATTTTGAAATAACTCATTCTAAGAAAGTTTGTCATCATTTTGAGACAATAATTATTTTGCGATACCAACTCATTATTTTGAAATAAGTCATTTTAGAAATGTTTCTCATTATTTTGAGATATTAAGTCATTATTTTAAGCATGTGTGTTATGTTTGAGATAAGTCATTTTTTGAGACAGAATCTTATTATTATGACTGACAGGATCTTTTTGTTTTCATAGAAAAAAGTACGAGCCCAGTGTGTCTGTTGTTTAGTGTACCGTGTGTGCAGCTGCTGACAGGGGGGTCCTCTGCACGGGGGTCCTCTTGTTGCTCCTGTTGTCCCACAGCACTATCTGCCCCGAGTATGTGCCCCCCACCACAACATTGGGGTGGAACTTGGCAAATGCAGCCGACATCACAGCGGACTGTCAGGGGAAAAACAGAGAGAGGGATAGGCAATGATAAGCTTCTCAAGTGGTGAAGAAGTCCACGTTTATAGCGAGACAGCCTGGTGACAGGTCTGTAGAAAAACCCTCATGTCCAATTAAAAAAAAAAGGAGGATGCCATGTGTGATGCTGTTGAACTGACATGTGTTTGTAATATTTTGTCCATCCCATTTATGCCCACTTTTCTTAAACAGTATAACGACTGTTAACCTTTATGGAGGACTAGTTTTTAGCTCGGTGTACTTTATAAACTGACAGCTTGGTAATACTGCAGAACTGCATTCCTTTCACAGTGCAATACAAACACTGAACAACATACGCATTTTACATTAATTTTTGATGGCAATGAATGGAAACACAAATTTAGAGTCAAAATAACTTAGGTCGATTTTCCGCTGAGGTAACTGACCACAATGCAAACCAGCATATGGCTGCAAAATGCTGTTAAGTTTCATATCAGCAACAAATATTCAAACTTGGCAATAATCAGTGCATGGAAAACATCAAACTTGAACCTGTTGTTTTCCTGCTTCATCTCAAAGTTAAAAAACTGTTCTGTATGCCTTTGCACTCTCCCAAAACACGTCTTTCATCACTCTTGCCTCAGCTCGAACAGTGCAAACAAACCTTGAGCCCAGTCAACAGGATCATTATTTATTTCTGGATTATGACTTGATTCATTAATTTTATTACTTGAGCTTGGTTTTTAGGCAGCCTACATGTGGTTATTGCTTCACCTATCATAATTTTAACTTTGTATTTTTTGTAAAGGGGCTTTTTTTTTGACAAAAATTGTGTTGACTGTGAATCACGGAGAAAATGTGCATTCACACTTCTGTTCAGTTTTATTCATCTGAGCAATCCGCCTGCATCAACATCCGCTCTGGAGGCAACAACATGTGGTTCTACTCAACTTGTCTTGGTGAAGGAGCCTCGGGGCAGGCATTATAATAAGGCTGGGCAGAGTGGAGGAGCTGCACCGCTCTCCCTGCAAGCTCGCCTGAACACAGGGCCCTTGTTTGGATGCATATGATAACCAGCCCTGCCCCGCACACTTAATCCTTCTGCAGCGCTCAGATTCCATTCAGCTCCTGCGCCACAGGTCTTCTCCGGCGCCTCACGAACATGTGTTTGCGGATAGATGTGGTGGAGATGGATGCCAGTATGGTGAACTCACAGTGTGGATAGAGGTGGGAGGGGTGTGGGAGGAGGGAGAAGCAGACTCGGGTTGGTTGGCGGTGTTCCACGCTTGTCATGGAAGAAGCCACCCGTGAGGTCGCGGGGAGACAGAGAGGTTGGAGAAAAAAGCAGAGAGTCTTTGGGTACCTGACAGTGGAAGACGTACTCCGGTGTGGCCTTCTTGTACTTCATGTTCCACACTAAGGCCACGCCGTCTGGCTCGTGAGGAGCGTCCTCGTTGTTGTTGTACGAGGCAACCAGGAGTTCAGGATACTGGTGACAGGAGAAAAAAATCAAATGAATGTTGGGGGGGAGGCAGACGTGCCCCCCAGGCTTGGCTCCATGTGGAAAAGCCTCGCCTGCCCTGTGTGGTGCTGCTGAATGCTTTAAAGAATGAGTAACCTTTCCTCAAGATTTATGGCTCGTTTAGTTAGCCCACCCCCTTAAGAACTTTGGTAAATTCCCTTTTTATTTCCTTTCATACTTTAATGAAAAGTTGCAGTTCTCAAAGTGCTCAGAGGAACAGCGGTGGACTCAAACATAGTAGCTCACTGAGAATCTAAAACCCACTGAGGCGGTTATTAAAACACAGGAAAACGACTACAGAAACACTGCCCAGATGTAAACAGACTTCT